>NC_072733.1:52183259-52505917 GCF_026930045.1 Uloborus diversus | reverse complement strand
GTTCATTTATTTACAGCCTATGCAGAAGTAGAGGGAAAAGGAGAGTTCTGCGGCAGGAGGGGCAATCGGGCAATGCATTGCCCCTCCACCCCCTGCCGCCCCCCCCCTCCACCTCCTCCCGACCTTGGGGTTGACCTTGGGGTTGCGCCTCGAACTTGAAGAAGGTGACGAGGGTTTTTTCCCGTGATTTCGCCCTTCCTCGTTTTCGCTCGCGTTTTTACCGTGAAAGGTTACGAATAGTTTTCGCGCGTTTTAGATATTTTCCCGCGTTTTTAGATATTTTCCCGCGTTTTCGGACTTAGAATATTTTTTTGCGCTTTAACGGTTTTTTAGTGATTGTAAATTATCATTTTTCACAAAAATAATTTTTTTTGTTTTAAGTTGATGGTCCCACCAACCAGCCCGGTGTATCAAATACACCCCATCAACGTTTTTTTTTTTCATCTGCCGATGCAATTTGCATACCAATGCAGATCAATTTTGAATATATCAAAAAATAAATAAATAAAATTTCCTTTAAAAAATTTACGAAATAAAATTTCCTTTAAAAATATTTTTCCTGAAACATCAAAGAAAGTTTCAATTCTAAAGTCCTTTTTAAAAGTAGACTCACCAACAGATGACTTCTTCTTCTTCACATTATTTTTACCCACTTTACATTGTCACTCTTGGAGTTGCTAACTTCATATCACTAAGTCTATCAATTTCTAGCAACATATACGATTTTTAGTGCACATGAACATAGGTGGGAATATTTAACACCCACATTCAATTCATTCTGCACATAGATTTTATGTTAACAAACACACATAAATATTAAAATACATTTGGGACTTTTAGCGGATCATAATTAAGAGTTTCAAGCAATTCACTCATTAAATAATCATTTCCTGACACCTGGAGATTTCATTCAGGGCGTCATAGACCGAGGGGTTTTTTGATACCCAGGTATCAGTCCCCTTCCTCAGCTCAGCCAGGAAATCATAAATCACACACATTCAGTCACAAATTCACACACATTCACTCACACATTCATTCTCACATTCACTCATCCATTTAAAATATAAAACTATATACACTATATACAATTAAAATGTGGCCAAAAAAAAAAAGCTGCATCTGAAAAGCAAAGGAATTAAAACATAATGAAAAATCTGCTGCAAATGCTGAAAGGAAAAAATCATTAATCACAAGCATACACTAAGGTACCTTTAAAAATAAAATAAAAATAAAATAAATAAAAATGAAAAATTAAAATAAAGATAAAATCAAAAATAAATATCAAAATTAAAAAATAAAAAAAAATTAAAAATAAAATTTTTTACAAAAATAAAATAAAAATAAATGTTTACAGTTAAGTTGAAAAAATCATTAAGTTAAATGGCCATAAGAGAAAAAAAGAGCTCATCTGGTTCAATCTCCGTCATCCATTTCAATCCAATCTTCTATTTTCAAATCTACATTTCTTCAAATATTTTTTTACTTTTTTTCTGTTTTCAAAATTTTCATGTCTTCACATTGTATTTTCATAGGGGAATAATGAGAGTTCTGCAACAGGAGGCGGTGGCGCTAGTATGCATCTACAATCCGCCTCCCCCTCCCACTCTTCCTCCCACCGCCTCCTCCACTTCCTCCCCACCCCCTCCCGACCTTGGGGTTGACCCTCCCCACGACCGGGGCCGCCGCGAGAACCCGTAGAAGGTGACGAGGGTTTTTCCCGCGTTTTAGATATTTTTCCCGCGTTTTCGGACTTAGAATATTTTGAACTTGTTGTCATGGTATCCACAAAGTTTTTACTTTTTGGATGGCAACACTTGTTTGAGTTTCGGTTTTGGAATGGCAACACTTGTTGTCATGACAACCAGAGTTTTTAGTTTTCGGTTGGCAACACTTGTTGCTATGTTTTAACTTATGCTATGTTTAACGTCGGTGGCGCCATCTATTGAGAGGTTGATTTTTTATTTCCGGACTTTGAATATTTCTGCGAATTTAATTATTTTTATTTTTACAGAGTGTCGCTGCTGGGAATCGAACACCCAAACTTTGAGTTAGCAAAAACGTATGCTAACCACTATGCTATATTTTTCATTACTCTTTCAGTCTTAATGTGAATCTGTACCATGACAACGAATATTACAATTAAATTAATTTTAAAACCATCAGTTAATTTACTCTTTAGTACTAATCATGGCATATCATTAACTGAATTTCAGCTCATAATTGAAACTATCATCATTATTATTATTTTTCATAATAACAAAGTTTTCACTTAAGTAAAGATTTATTTAAATACAACCCATTCGAGATTTTAGATTTGGTTCAATGCTTTGTGGACTTGAAATATATTTTAAACTTTGATTTTCTTTTTCATGCATTTCAAACTTTATCATTTTTATTTTTTCTAACTTGTTAAATTTTCTTAACTAATTTCATTTTTCTTTGTCAAATTTACAAATATTTTTTCTAACTTGTAAAAATTTCGAAGAAATAATTTTCTTAACTAATTTTTTTTGACTTTCATACAACAAAATATTTTTTCTTACTTGTTAAATTTTCAAAGAAATAATTAACTTAAATATTCTTTCACACATTTTGAACTTTAACGTTTTTTCCTGTCATTTAGCACTTTGATTTTTTTTTTTTTTTTTCACTATTTTAGCGTTTTTCAATTATTTTCAGTCTTTAACTATTTTCTTAACTTTTTAGTCTTTAACTAATTTCAAGCATTTCAGACTTAGATTATTTTTTCGTGATTTCGATTTTTTTTTAGTATATTTTAGAGTTTGATCATTTTCTCGCTTGTTTTTACTTTATCGTTTTTTTTTTTCCCCGATATTTTTAAACTTAGAAATTTTTCACAAGTAGTGACAGGAATCGAACCTTCAAATTTTTCAAAACGTTATCATGTCTTCAATTTTTGCAATCATGTCAAACTTGCAATCAATTTACTCGTAGTAGTAATTAACACTTATCATTAACAAATTTTCTCAGATTTTAAAAAAATCAACTTAATTAATTTTTTCCAGTAAGCAAATTGCGCACTCAAGTTACATTCCAACACTGCATATATGTTTCAAGAGTTTCATTGAATTTATCACATTCCATTTAATTAACTCTAATAATTACTTTTTCATTAATACTTAACTTAATCATTTTATCATACATTTATTCCAGTTACAAAATTATGCTTAAAAGTTATTTATTTTTCTTAGCACA
This sequence comes from Uloborus diversus, assembly GCF_026930045.1. Taxonomy (NCBI): domain Eukaryota; kingdom Metazoa; phylum Arthropoda; class Arachnida; order Araneae; family Uloboridae; genus Uloborus; species Uloborus diversus. Next base: position 52,502,701 of record NC_072733.1, on the reverse strand, counting down.
AGAGATTTTAACATGTTCCTACTAAAATGCTTTTCACTCTAGTTTGAGTTTACTAAAATAGCAACTCATTTACGATTTAGATTCATTTAATCGTCTTTGATTCTTTTTTCATTGTTAATATTTTAAATTATCACATACGTTATTATTTTTATACATTTATCCATTTAATTTTCGAAAATCTACAATCAATTTACTTTTCGTATTAATTAACACTTATCACTATCAAATATTTTCATGAATTTTAAAAAATTATCTTCTTAAATAATTTTTTACTGTAACCAAATTTCCCACTCAAGTTATATTTTATCACTACATATACTTTTCATGAGTTTCACTTAATTTATCGCATTTCATTTAATTAACTCTAATAATTATTTTTTATCATCGATATTTAAGTTAATCATATTTTCCTTTCTTTATTTTTTTTTTCATGCAAACACTCTTGATGGAATAAAACAAAATTTTCAACTTTCATGAATTAAATCCCCTCTGAATATTTTATTTTACTTTAACATATTCTCACGCGTTTTACTATTTATCATTCATTTACCAAAGTGATGAAAAATGTTCCCGCTATTATATTCAAAATACAACTCTTTCAATATAGTTATTTTCCAAGACGAAAGTTAACAAGTTTTTTCTAAATTATTACTTTACAGCCAACTAATTTCATTAACAGAGTTTTCAATACAATTTATGAATTTCAGTTTTATTTATTAATTTTTCATTCGCATGCAAATAAATTCAAAGTCGCATATTTCATTCAAGTCGGCTTCAATTTTGTATAACTGAAGAAGCTTCCAACAAAATACTCCCACATCACAACCAAGACTTACAAAAGATATTTTTACAAAATTTCATATCATTTCAAGAATATACACACTCATATAAAATCCCCAACAGAATAAAATAAAAAGTTTGCTTAACACAATTTTAGACCTATCACAAGTACTATATTTGCTCCTTTTTAAGAATTTTCATTAAACTTCGAATTAATTTAATACTAGTTCATGATCAACATAAACAGATAGGAACAGACACATACAATCTTCGTGAAAAAAAAAAAAAAAAAAAAAAAAACGGAATCAATAGTAAATTTATCATACGAAGAAAAAAATATTTTAAAGTCAAAAATCCAACCTTTGTAGGAAAAGACTCCTCCAATACTTATGCATTGATGCATTATTGAAGATAATGAATAATATTACAAAATATGCGTCGATTTTAAATTTAACAACGGCATAAAATGTAATATTATCCAAACTTCATTTCCATGCCTTCCTAGAATGTTCTGACTGCAACCAACACTCTCTTCACTAAGCGTCCATCCACATCGAAAGCACAATGGATAATGAAAGATGAAACATAGGCTTATCTCAGATTTTATCTTATCATAGTGAGTCATGGAATTCACGTGGTAAGATTTCAACTCAATACTAACGGCTGTAAACACATGTGACCTCTTTTATCGCCCAAAAACTTAATTAAAGAAGATACATCGATTTAAATCTTTATTTGAAACTAATTTCCTAATTAATTTCAAAACCACTGTCGACGATTTATTTATTTTTTATTTTTTCCCGAACTTGAACTGTCTACAAAGTTATTCTATTCTATTCGTTTCTCATGCACACACACACACACACACACACACACACACACACACACACACTTAAAGACTTAATTTTTTCTATTCGCAATCAGTCCACCATAACATTTCACATTTTGAAAAAGACCATAGTTATTACTTTTTTAAATTGAGTTGTTTTCCAATGATTATTTCACTGTGGAGATTATTTTCAATGCGTTCTTATTCTTTTAATAGTTTTCATCAATTAAGCATTACAATTATTTATTCTTCCAAAAACATAGCGATTTTCACATTTCCAAAACATATTTCTAGTGATTTTATTTTTACAACAGCGAATTCAATTTCCTTAGAAATTTTCGAATGTATTTTGTCATATTAAAACGAATGCAATATTCAAGTTATACATATGTACATGGTATAGCAATCAACCTTGAATGAATAATTGCAGGTCTTAACATATAAAAAAAATTTCAAGTTGTAAGAATATTTTTTTTTTTTTGTTTCAAAACAATATTTTTTCAAACTTGTAATATTTTTCTACTTAGAAAATGAAATCAAATATTTTTTTTTCTTCAATTATATAAAATGTTTTTAAGAATTAATTTCTCAAACTTGTAATGTATTTCCACTAATTAAAAAAAATCAATTTTTTTTTTCAATCATATAAAAATAAATTTTTAATCTTACAAAAATAATTTTTTCCGCAAAAATATTTTTTTTCAAAACAAAAAATAATATTTTTATAACATATTATTTTTTTTCTTTTCAATCTTTTTTCACAAAACTATTTTTTTTTTTTTTCATTTTTTTTCAAACTTACAAAAATAAATTTAATCAACTGAATCTTCAAACAGAATGATTTAATTAATTTTAAAACTAGCAATCACTTTACTTTTTGTATTAATAACAACTATTGTTAATCCATTTACTCTTTGCACTCTCAGTATTAATTAGCACACATGCATTACAAATAATAGTAATGTTTAAGATACTTATAAATCATTTACTCAAGCTTTCAAATATCCAATTATCATGTTATTGTTCAATCATGTGAGGGAACTTGTAATGAAACTTTACTCATCAATCGAAATTATAAGCGAAAATATCACATTTTTAGCAATTAATATAATCATACAATTAACTTTGAATTTAAGAAAAATAAAAACTATTATACACTTAGTAACACATAGGTCGAAATGGTTTACGATCAGGTGAGTGTCTTTTATCAATTGAGAGAACAACATAGTTGAGAAAGAGCGCTCACATTTCATATTAGAATTTATAAGTCTTTAAGGTATTTCTCCAATATTGAATTCAGTATTAATACGTATGAATTTCAACATGTGAATGTGACTGTATATTATTTTTCAACCCATTAACTTGTTTAAGGTTCACTATCATAATTTTCAACTTTTTCTTAGCATATGTTGAAATATTTTATGTGTGTCAATCTATTGAAATATCACAAAAATCATATTCTCACTCAAACTTTATTACAATACCATACAGTGAAACAAACAAAATACAGCCATTCTAAAGCTTGCTTACAAGAAAACGCATGTAGAAATTTATGAAAGATTAATTTCAAAGCACAAATCATCAACTATATACAACGCAAAGCAACAAAACAAGTTTAACTGCCTTAAAGGATAACAGATACATTTTGAAGGATAGAGGTAATTCATTTATAAAACTTATTAATTTACTACTTAGCTAAAGGTGCGTATTTCGCAGTCTGAACTTCCACATTGACAATATGATCCAACGTCCACCCAGATCCAAGTTGTATAAACACCTCTAAGGCGTTTTCAACCTGACCAATAGCATCATTCAAATGTTCTAAGATAGTGTCCTTAACAAGTTCTATTCGCATTACACTTCTAAAATAAGAAGTAATCAAATTATCATCATCATCACCAACATGACGACTCAGCACTGCCTTCATTACTATGCACCATTTAATGCTTCGTTTTTCATCTATTTCATCCTCCAATATTTGAATAATTTGGAGTCTTAACTCATCAAAACACATTTTTATGTCTTGAGAATTTTTAGGAGCAGGTGTTACAAACTCCGTAGCAAAAACACCGAATGTAGTTTGTCGAGTAGGTTTTAATCTCTTTGGGACATAAGTTTTCACTGTAACTTGCTTCACTACACTATGCATAACACGAACGTGATGCAAAAGGGTAGATTTACTAGCAAGCACTTTTTCCGCACTGATCACATGTATAGCTTCGTCCATGTATCAGTATATGCCTTTTCAAACTATCCTCTCGTTTAAACTTTCTGTCACATTTCGAACATGCAAAGGTGGTAGTAGAATTATGAATCTTCAAATGACGATTCAAAGCAGATTTCCACTTGAATGACTTTCCACATTCTTGACATATGAATGAGGGACCATGCTCCTTAATATGTAGATTCAAATGCTTTCTTTCATCGAATAGCATGTCGCACTTTTCACATCTATAAGACTTCTTTCTAGAATGTATCTTTTGATGACTTCTCAAAGTAGACTCACGCCCAAAGGAAGCATTACATTTCATACAACAAAATGGTTTCATTCCTGAATGAGTCTTAAGATGTTGATTCAAATTTGAATTTGAACTAAATTGCTTCCCACATGAAGCACATACCTGTAAAAGATATAAAGGAAAAATAAATCAAAAATTATCAGAAACTTTTTTTTATTTAAGTCAATTCTATCATTGAAAATAGCATTTAAAACACTAGCACATATGAAGTTTCGTGCTATATACTTTCTCAACATCATTTCATCATCTAAATTTAAACTCAAATGAAATGTAAATAAATACATAAAACGTGAAAACAAAACTCCTGTTTACATCATATTCAATTCTTTTAATAAGACAAGAATCCGAAAGTTGAAATTTTATAAAAGTTCATTTAAAAATACAGCACACAATATCGTTTACTGTTCCGCTACCAAAATTCCGCATGTACAATTTTTCCACTAAACTAACAAGCTTCTTTAGAATATTAAAGTAAGATGCTTATCAAATAAGCGCAAACCTTCAAGTAAGCACATTCTATGAAAATATTAATCAATTTTCATGAAATGATTATTTCGTACTCACACTTTTGAAATAGAAAAATTGGTGAAATCTTTACCCAAAATCATTTATTATATTATTTTCATACTGCTTGAGCCCTCAAATATTTCAACAAAAGAATTATCACATAACACACTCAAAAATAAATACTTACATGTGATGATAAAACATCTTCACGACTCACACCACCATCAACAATATTCGAGTTTTCCCTATGATTTTCCATTAGAAAAGCTCTAAAGAAATTCGAAACACCAAGTTAAAATTTTCAACTGTTCGAAAAAGTTTTTCGATAGAAGTTAACTTCAGCACAGAAAACCTCCCGTCACGATCGGAATGGAATCCAAACCACCAAATGATCTTTCGAAGTAACCACATCAAATTTATACTTTCGAAGGATGCGTTAAACAAAAAGGTGAAATTATCAACCAATGAGAATGCTAAATGAAATGGATGAGAGAACCAATGAGCTTAATGCATCTGTTTGAATACAATCCTTTCACAACAGTAAAAAATAAAACAAAATTAATAAATAAATAAAGATAAATTCAATCCATATGTGACCATCAAGATCTTTCTCAAAATTTGTCGAAGACTACTCTGAGTGGAGTTGAGTTGTTTTTCTCAAAATTTAAGTTTCATAAATTTTGAGAAAAACAACTCAACTCCACTCAGAGTAGTCTTCGACAAATTTTGAGAAAGATCTTGATGGTCACATATGGATTGAATTTATCTTTATTTATTTATTAATTTTGTTTTATTTTTTACTGTTGTGAAAGGATTGTATTCAAACAGATGCATTAAGCTCATTGGTTCTCTCATCCATTTCATTTAGCATTCTCATTGGTTGATAATTTCACCTTTTTGTTTAACGCATCCTTCGAAAGTATAAATTTGATGTGGTTACTTCGAAAGATCATTTGGTGGTTTGGATTCCATTCCGATCGTGACGGGAGGTTTTCTGTGCTGAAGTTAACTTCTATCGAAAAACTTTTTCGAACAGTTGAAAATTTTAACTTGGTGTTTCGAATTTCTTTAGAGCTTTTCTAATGGAAAATCATAGGGAAAACTCGAATATTGTTGATGGTGGTGTGAGTCGTGAAGATGTTTTATCATCACATGTAAGTATTTATTTTTGAGTGTGTTATGTGATAATTCTTTTGTTGAAATATTTGAGGGCTCAAGCAGTATGAAAATAATATAATAAATGATTTTGGGTAAAGATTTCACCAATTTTTCTATTTCAAAAGTGTGAGTACGAAATAATCATTTCATGAAAATTGATTAATATTTTCATAGAATGTGCTTACTTGAAGGTTTGCGCTTATTTGATAAGCATCTTACTTTAATATTCTAAAGAAGCTTGTTAGTTTAGTGGAAAAATTGTACATGCGGAATTTTGGTAGCGGAACAGTAAACGATATTGTGTGCTGTATTTTTAAATGAACTTTTATAAAATTTCAACTTTCGGATTCTTGTCTTATTAAAAGAATTGAATATGATGTAAACAGGAGTTTTGTTTTCACGTTTTATGTATTTATTTACATTTCATTTGAGTTTAAATTTAGATGATGAAATGATGTTGAGAAAGTATATAGCACGAAACTTCATATGTGCTAGTGTTTTAAATGCTATTTTCAATGATAGAATTGACTTAAATAAAAAAAAGTTTCTGATAATTTTTGATTTATTTTTCCTTTATATCTTTTACAGGTATGTGCTTCATGTGGGAAGCAATTTAGTTCAAATTCAAATTTGAATCAACATCTTAAGACTCATTCAGGAATGAAACCATTTTGTTGTATGAAATGTAATGCTTCCTTTGGGCGTGAGTCTACTTTGAGAAGTCATCAAAAGATACATTCTAGAAAGAAGTCTTATAGATGTGAAAAGTGCGACATGCTATTCGATGAAAGAAAGCATTTGAATCTACATATTAAGGAGCATGGTCCCTCATTCATATGTCAAGAATGTGGAAAGTCATTCAAGTGGAAATCTGCTTTGAATCGTCATTTGAAGATTCATAATTCTACTACCACCTTTGCATGTTCGAAATGTGACAGAAAGTTTAAACGAGAGGATAGTTTGAAAAGGCATATCCTGATACATGGACGAAGCTATACATGTGATCAGTGCGGAAAAAGTGCTTGCTAGTAAATCTACCCTTTTGCATCACGTTCGTGTTATGCATAGTGCAGTGAAGCAAGTTACAGTGAAAACTCATGTCCCAAAGAGATTAAAACCTACTCGACAAACTGCATTCGGTGTTTTTGCTACGGAGTTTGTAACACCTGCTCCTCAAAATTCTCAAGACATAAAAATGTGTTTTGATGAGTTAAGACCCCAAATTATTCAAATATTGGAGGATGAAATAGATGAAAAACGAAGCATTAAATGGTGCATAGTAATGAAGGCAGTGCTGAGTCGTTATGTTGGTGATAATGATAATGATGATGATGATAATTTGATTACTTCTTATTTTAGAAGTGTAATGCGAATAGAACTTGTTAAGGACACTATCTTAGAACATTTGAATGATGCTATTGGTCAGGTTGAAAACGCCTTAGAGGTGTTTATACAACTTGGATCTGGGTGGACGTTGGATCATATTGTCAATGTGGAAGTTCAGACTGCGAAATACGCACCTTTAGCTAAGTAGTAAATTAATAAGTTTTATAAATGAATTACCTCTATCCTTCAAAATGTATCTGTTATCCTTTAAGGCAGTTAAACTTGTTTTATTGCTTTGCGTTGTATATAGTTGATGATTTGTGCTTTGAAATTAATCTTTCATATATTTCTACATGCGTTTTCTTGTAAGCAAGCTTTAGAATGGCTGTATTTTGTTTGTTTCACTGTATGGTATTGTAATAAAGTTTGAGTGAGAATATGATTTTTGTGATATTTCAATAGATTGACACACGTAAAATATTTCAACATATGTTAAGAAAAAGTTGAAAATTATGATAGTGAACCTTAAACAAGTTAATGGGTTGAAAAATAATATACAGTCACATTCACATGTTGAAATTCATACGTATTAATACTGAATTCAATATTGGAGAAATACCTTAAAGACTTATAAATTCTAATATGAAATGTGAGCGCTCTTTCTCAACTATGTTGTTCTCTCAATTGATAAAAGACACTCACCTGATCGTAAACCATTTCGACCTATGTGTTACTAAGTGTATAAGAGTTTTTAATTTTCTTAAATTCAAAGTTAATTGTATGATTATATTAATTGCTAAAAATGTGATATTTTCGCTTATAATTTCGATTGATGAGTAAAGTTTCATTATAAGTTCCCTCACATGATTGAACAATAACATGATAATTGGATATTTGAAAGCTTGAGTGAATGATTTATAAGTATCTTAAACATTACTATTATTTGTAATGCATGTGTGCTAATTAATACTGAGAGCGCAAAGAGTAAATGGATTAACAATAGTTGTTATTAATACAAAAAGTAAAGTGATTGCTAGTTTTAAAATTAATTAAATCATTCTGTTTGAAGATTCAGTTGATTAAATTTATTTTTGTAAATTTGAAAAAAAAAAAAAAAAAAAAAGAAAAAAAAATAGTTTTGTGAAAAAAGGTTGAAAAGAAAAAAAAAATAATATGTTATAAAAATATTATTTTTTGTTTTGAAAAAAATATTTTTGCGGAAAAAATTATTTTTGTAAGATTAAAAATTTATTTTTATATGATTGAAAAAAAAATTGATTTTTTTTAATTAGTGGAAATACATTACAAGTTTGAGAAATTAATTCTTAAAAACATTTTATATAATTGAAGAAAAAAAAAATATTTGATTTCATTTTCTAAGTAGAAAAATATTACAAGTTTGAAAAAATATTGTTTTGAAACAAAAAAAAAAAAAAAAAAGAAATATTCTTACAAGTTGAAATTTTTTTTATATGTTAAGACCTGCAATTATTCATTCAAGGTTGATTGCTACACCATGTACATATGTATAACTTGAATAATGCATTCGTTTTAATATGACAAAATACATTCGAAAATTTCTAAGGAAATTGAATTCGCTGTTGTAAAAATAAAATCACTAGAAATATTTTTTGGAAATGTGAAAATCGCTATGTTTTTGGAAGAATAAATAATTGTAATGCTTAATTGGTGAAAACTATTAAAAGAATAAGAACGCACTGAAAATAATCTCCACAGTGAAATAATCATTGGAAAACAACTCAGTTGAAAAAAAGTAATAACTATGGTCTTTTTGAAAATGTAAAATGTTATGGTGGAATGATTGCGAATAGAAAAAATTAAGTCTTTAAGTGTGTGTGTGTGTCTGTGTGTGCATGAGAAACGAATAGAATAGAATAACTTTGTAGACAGTTCAAGTTCGGGAAAAAATAAAAAATAAATAAATCGTCGACAGTGGTTTTGAAATTAATTAGGAAATTAGTTTCAAATAAAGATTTAAATCGATGTATCTTCTTTAATTAAGTTTTTGGGCGATAAGATTATTACAAATGGTTTTGTTGTGATATCTAACATTTTATCAGCGATAAAAGAGGTCACATGTGTTTACAGCCGTTAGTATTGAGTTGAAATCTTACCACGTGAATTCCATGACTCACTATGATAAGATAAAATCTGAGATAAGCCTATGTTTCATCTTTCATTATCCATTGTGCTTTCGATGTGGATGGACGCTTAGCGAAGAGAGTGTTGGTTGCAGTCAGAACATTCTAGGAAGGCATGGAAATGAAGTTTGGATAATATTACATTTTATGCCGTTGTTAAATTTAAAATCGACGCATATTTTGTAATATTATTCATTATCTTCAATAATGCATCAATGCATAAGTATTGGAGGAGTCTTTTCCTACAAAGGTTGGATTTTTGACTTTAAAATATTTTTTTCTTCGTATGATAAATTTACTATTGTTTCCGGGTTTTTTTTTTTTTTTTTCACGAAGATTGTGTGTGTCTGTTCCTATCTGTTTATGTTGATCATGAACTAGCATTAAATTAATACGAAGTTTAATGAAAATTCTTTAAAAGGAGCAAATATAGTACTTGTGATAGGTCTTAAATTGTGTTAAGCCAACTTTTTATTTTATTTTGTTGGGGATTTTCTATGAGTGTGTATATTCCTGAAATGATTTGAAATTTTGTAAAAATATCTTTTGTAAGTCTTGGTTGTGATGTGGGAGTGTTTTGTTGGAAGCTTCTTCAGTTATACAAAATTGAAGCCGACTTGAATGAAATATGCGACTTTGAATTTATTTGCATGCGAATGAAAAATTAATAAATAAAACTGAAATTTATAAATTGTATTGAAAACTCTGTTAATGAAATTAGTTGGCTGTAAAGTAATAATTTAGAAAAAACTTGTTAACTTTCGTCTTGGAAAATAACTATATTGAAAGAGTTGTATTTTGAATATAATAGCGGGAACATTTTTCATCACTTTGGTAAATGAATGATAAATAGTAAAACGCGTGAGAATATGTTAAAGTAAAATAAAATATTATTGGGAAAATGAAATAGTCAAAGTGATTCAAATTCATGAAAATTTTGTTTTATTCTAACAAGAGTGCTTGTATGAAAAAAAATAATAAAGTAAAATACTATGCGATGAAATGACTAAGTTAAATACTAATCAAAAAATAATTATTGGAGTTGATTAAATAAAATGTGATAAATTAAATGAATCTCTTGAAAAGCATATGTAGTGATGAAATGTAACTTGAGTGCGAAATTTGCTTACTGGAAAAAAATTAAATAAGTTGATTTTTAAAATCCATGAAAATTTCTTAATGATAAGTGTTTATTAATGCTAAGAGTAAATTGATTCCAAGTTTTGAAATGAATTTCAGTAGAAGTTATTTTTCGGTAAGTCTATTTTTAAAATTTGCTGACATGAAGTTTTGATACTCGACTTATAATTTTAACATTTCTTGGGTACTTCATTGATGTTTAACATTTTTGTGTTATGTGTTTTATTTTACCGTAGGTAAAAAAATAATTAAATAAAAGTGAAATTTATAAATTGTAATGAAAATTCTGTTAATGAAATTGGTTGGTTGTAAAGTAATATTTTGGAAAAGCTGTAATGAATGATAAATAGTAAAACGCAGTAAGTAAAATAGTAAAGTATGGTAAAGTAAAATAAAATATTCAGAGGGGATTTAATTCATGAAAGTTGAAAATTTTGTTTTATTCCATCAAGAGTGTTTGCATGAAAAAAAAAAAATAAAGAAAGGAAAATATGATTAACTTAAATATCGATGATAAAAAATAATTATTAGAGTTAATTAAATGAAATGCGATAAATTAAGTGAAACTCATGAAAAGCATATGTAGTGATAAAATATAACTTGAGTGGGAAATTTGGTTACAGTAAAAAATTATTTAAGAAGATAATTTTTTAAAATTCATGAAAATATTTGATAGTGATAAGTGTTAATTAATACGAAAAGTAAATTGATTGTAGATTTTCGAAAATTAAATGGATAAATGTATAAAAATAATAACGTATGTGATAATTTAAAATATTAACAATGAAAAAAGAATCAAAGACGATTAAATGAATCTAAATCGTAAATGAGTTGCTATTTTAGTAAACTCAAACTAGAGTGAAAAGCATTTTAGTAGGAACATGTTAAAATCTCTTGTGCTAAGAAAAATAAATAACTTTTAAGCATAATTTTGTAACTGGAATAAATGTATGATAAAATGATTAAGTTAAGTATTAATGAAAAAGTAATTATTAGAGTTAATTAAATGGAATGTGATAAATTCAATGAAACTCTTGAAACATATATGCAGTGTTGGAATGTAACTTGAGTGCGCAATTTGCTTACTGGAAAAAATTAATTAAGTTGATTTTTTTAAAATCTGAGAAAATTTGTTAATGATAAGTGTTAATTACTACTACGAGTAAATTGATTGCAAGTTTGACATGATTGCAAAAATTGAAGACATGATAACGTTTTGAAAAATTTGAAGGTTCGATTCCTGTCACTACTTGTGAAAAATTTCTAAGTTTAAAAATATCGGGAAAAAAAAAAAAAAAACGATAAAGTAAAAACAAGCGAGAAAATGATTAAACTCTAAAATATACTAAAAAAAAAAAAAAAAATCGAAATCACGAAAAAATAATCTAAGTCTGAAATGCTTGAAATTAGTTAAAGACTAAAAAGTTAAGAAAATAGTTAAAGACTGAAAATAATTGAAAAACGCTAAAATAGTGAAAAAAAAAAAAAAAAAAATCAAAGTGCTAAATGACAGGAAAAAACGTTAAAGTTCAAAATGTGTGAAAGAATATTTAAGTTAATTATTTCTTTGAAAATTTAACAAGTAAGAAAAAATATTTTGTTGTATGAAAGTCAAAAAAAATTAGTTAAGAAAATTATTTCTTCGAAATTTTTACAAGTTAGAAAAAATATTTGTAAATTTGACAAAGAAAAATGAAATTAGTTAAGAAAATTTAACAAGTTAGAAAAAATAAAAATGATAAAGTTTGAAATGCATGAAAAAGAAAATCAAAGTTTAAAATATATTTCAAGTCCACAAAGCATTGAACCAAATCTAAAATCTCGAATGGGTTGTATTTAAATAAATCTTTACTTAAGTGAAAACTTTGTTATTATGAAAAATAATAATAATGATGATAGTTTCAATTATGAGCTGAAATTCAGTTAATGATATGCCATGATTAGTACTAAAGAGTAAATTAACTGATGGTTTTAAAATTAATTTAATTGTAATATTCGTTGTCATGGTACAGATTCACATTAAGACTGAAAGAGTAATGAAAAATATAGCATAGTGGTTAGCATACGTTTTTGCTAACTCAAAGTTTGGGTGTTCGATTCCCAACTTCAACACTCTGTAAAAATAAAAATAATTAAATTCGTAGAAATATTCAAAGTCCGGAAATAAAAAATAAACCTCTCAATAGATGGCGCCACCGACGTTAAACATAGCATAAGTTAAAACATAGCAACAAGTGTTGCCAACCGAAAACTAAAAACTCTGGTTGTCATGACAACAAGTGTTGCCATTCCAAAACCGAAACTCAAACAAGTGTTGCCATCCAAAAAGTAAAAACTTTGTGGATACCATGACGACAAGTTCAAAATATTCTAAGTCCGAAAATGCGGGAAAAATATCTAAAACGCGGGAAAAACCCTCGTCACCTTCTACGGGTTCTCGCGGCGGCCCCGGTCGTGGGGAGGGTCAACCCCAAGGTCGGGAGGGGGTGGGGAGGAAGTGGAGGAGGCGGTGGGAGGAAGAGTGGGAGGGGGAGGCGGATTGCAGATGCATACCATCGCCACCGCCTCCTGTTGCAGAACTCTCATTAGTACCCTACTAATAGTTGATGTTTCGTTCGAATTATTTTTTAGATCGTTTTCTGAAAGCAGATTTTTTTTTCTTTTGTGAATGTCATCAAAGAATAGCGAGCTTTTTTCTCAGTCCGTATTTTATACTCTTAAAGAAATAAATCAACCATAGCTTCTTTCAGTTTCTTGTTAGTAAACATTTTCGTTTTGCTTCCAAATTCTTCGAAACAATTTTCGTTTCACTTGATACTGCAAGCTAATGCAAACATAATAAAATAAAATAATAATAACTTCTAATATGACAGTAAATAATAAATAAGCGACTCATTTTTGAATAAACAGAAAGTCCCTTTTTCTTTTTAAGGATTCAAAGGAGTTTTTACTAGTTATTTTGCAGTTGAAGAAAAATTCTCTGGCAGAATGGTTGAGCACAGTCACCCCACGAATCAGGGTGGATGGAAGAACAATTGAGGAGCGGAAAAGATTTCTAAAAAAATCTGATAGGCCCCAGCCCAAAGAAGTTGGGTGTGCAGGTTTTTCAGACAAAATCTTTTTAATTAATTCATACATCTTTTACGAAGTATAACTTCGAATTAACGACACCCGATTTAACGATTACCTCAATTTAACGATACATTTCACTGACCAGATTTGACTACATTGAATGTCTACGCTCTTCGATTTAACGATATCCTTGATTTAACAATAACTTTTTCCAGTCCCTTGACAATCGTTGAATCGAGGCTTAAATTATAATCTGAAGCGAAAATATAAAGAGAAAATTGGAGTTTTCAATATTTTATAACATTGAGATGTAGCAAAGACGAAAAACAATTTTCTTAGTTTTAAAAAATAATAAGTCGAGTCGGAGTTGTGCATATTTATATGTAAAATTCATTTTGATTCGATGAGTACTTTATATTTTAAGTATTATGATCGTTAGTTTGATAAATTCAATATTAACTCAAATGAATTATCATTTTAGTTGCTTGTTAAACTGATATTTTATTCACGTCAGATAGACTAAATAAGAAGTGTTTTCATATGAACAGAACTCATTCAAATCATTTTGGAGCAAACGAATACACCCTGAGGTGAAATAGGAAATAACAACGTCAAAAAGCACAAATTGCAGATTACTGCAGACACGTGTTTCGACGTTACAAGCAACGCCATTATCAATGAAAATGAAGTGAGTTTGCTGATGGATGAAAAGACATCCGACTAAAGTACGACAAAAATCCACGCTTTTGTCTCGAGGTCTTTTCATCCATAAGCTCATTTCTTTTACATTGAAGAAGGCGTTTCTTGTAACGCCGAATTACGTGTCTGCAGTAATCTGCAATTTGTACTTCTTGACGTTGTTATTTCTTATTTTACTTTTCAGCACAAATGTATTTATTTAACTTACACCCAAAGGTGTTTTTCGAACTTCAATTTCACTCCCGCCCTCTCCGGAACTGTGATAATGGAAAAGTACCTCCAAGAATAGTAAAATAATCTTTTAGTCACATACAATTAGCTAATTGCGAGTTAGTCAACGATTAAACGAAATGCGTCGTTCACATGGTTATAAAAGAGAAAGCATGTTCATTGTAAAAGTTGAAAATTTATTTACAATTGTACAAAGTAAAAATTGAAAGCAAGCACGCACATTTGGTAATCATTTTGTTTTTTGAGACTTGCATGTCATGTTAACAATTGTGTTATGTTAACTAATTTTAACAATGCAACTGCATACGTTATTTAGATTGTTATTGCAGAATGAGACTGTTCAAAGTTAAAGAAAATTTGATTATAGCAGCCCAAAATAAAACACAGAAAGCAAGCTCACATATTTGTTAGTTTTATGCTTCATAATAAACAGCTTTGAAAGTTTGCTGGGACATTCTACCGTCACGTGCTGGACAATCGGACTCAAATTTTGTTCCAAAAATTTGTTTTAAAGCTTAATATTTTTAACAAACTGGAGATATCACATTTTCTTATCCTTACCTTTAGCACAAAGAGACGTCAGACGTAGTTATATTTTTATTACATATTTTTGTTGCTTGAAAAAAATAATAATAATTTGCAAGCGTCACGTGCGGGACATCTAAAATCAACCTCTTATCATTTGTTACATGATTTAGTTAACATTTCTGCTCGAATAAAAATGTGATGGCAAAACAAACTAAAAGGTATTAAAAGTCAAGGCTCCAATGTAAATGAAACACATATAATTTCCTAAGAAAGGATAATTTAAACTGTTGAAAAAAATTATGATGATTTTTATTTATGATGAATTTAGTTGCGAAACTTCTCCTCAAATTGTGAAAGTTACATTTCGCGCACCATAAGAAACGAGTTTGAAAAGAAAGAAAAAACACAATGCTACACGCTCGACAAAATACATATCAAGAAGAGTACGTCCACAGTAAACAACACGCAGTTTCAAACATATTGCTGCATCTAACTACAATGCCCTTCAGAAAGAACCTTGCTTTAAATGCTAATTTAATGCGGTGTGAAAGTCCTAGAATTTATTTATCATAATCATCGATGAAACACATATAAACACAAGACCTAAATCAACCTACGTCATTTTTTTAGACGGGGAGTCATAAAATTAGAAATTTAAATGTGGTTCCAGTTACTTCCTTTTTAAAATCATATCAGACCTCCTCTGAGTAGAAGAAAGCTATTTTTCTATTTTTTTAAATTAGAAAAAAAGTTTGACATGTTTTGCTGAAAGCTACGCATTATGATCAAGGAAATATTCGTCTGTAATAAAGTAACACGTTCAGTCGTATTTCAAATGAAAATTTGATATTATGCCTGGAACTCTTTGCAAGAAATTTAAAAAGTAAGGGGTGAATTGAAAACTAATTGGAACAAATATAATGTTGTAGTATACATTTAATAATTTGCAGTTTAGTATGCGTGTGAAGAGAAACATTCATTTTCTTAGGAAATATGACTTTCGTTTCCATGGTTGTTAGGATAAATTCATCTCCCGGTTGAATCTAGTTACTCGACTTACTAAGTGGAAGGGATTAAAAATATGTTCAAAAGTAAATAAAAATGAAAAGTAATTGCACAAGAAAAATGATTGAATTAAATACCATTCTGTAAGATGAAAAATAAGGAAAAAAAAATGCATTTAAAATCTGATTTTTTTAAAACTTAGAGTATGTAGCACTATTTGTATATCGTGACCTTATGACCTTATGTGATGTCATACAACTCCCTTGTACTTTTTGCTATAGTTTTAGCTGTTTTTAAAGGGATTTCTTTAATCGGTCCAGATATATAAAACAGCAGGACATGTAAGTTTGTAAAGAAAAAAGAAAAAAAAAGGAAGTCTGAAACTGATGACCAAAAGTTCATCCTGAACAAATCACACAAATTAAGTAACTTAGCTTGGTAAACGAATTTTTAACTTTTAGCACTGAATTTTTTTTTTTTTTTTATATTTTTATATATCTAAGGAAAAATGTTTTCTAATTTGTCACATACATGACGGTGGAATCGCCCATAAACTGATCAAAACATGACATTATCGAATTTATAAAGTGTGGACAGTTAAAGAACAGGTTGTTTAATGCAGTATGCAATTTCGTAAAAGAAAAAAAATCAACTTCATTTCTCAGCGATAAAAAAAGGCTATATCCAACATATTGTTGTTCATTAATGAAGCCGGCACATGCTTTTACGTTGCACTTTCCGACTATTTATTTTACCTTCGTGAAAACTCAGCAGCTGGTTTAATTTTCGCCATGCTCTATTAAGAAATACACACGAATTTTGCGAGAAATTTTAACAGAGGGTGCCCCTTAAGAAACTGGAGCAGTGGGTGCTGCGGCATAAGCCACCATATGGCTAATACGTGACTTGCGAAGGCAGCTGCAAAAGACCCTGTAATTCTTTCTGCTTTTTTTCCCACTATCTCCCGTAGTTTTTGACGTTAGAAGAAATTTGCTATCTGTTTCACGGGATCTCCAGCAATAAGTATCTCCATTGGGTCTGTCGGGTGGGAATTATTCGCTGAAAGGTTTTAATGATAAGTTAGCAGTGGATTTAAGTACAATCCATTCCTAACTTATGGGGTTGGGTGCGCATCATTTACTGTGCATCTCGTATCGAAAAATTCTTATTAAAATGATACTTTATGAAGAGAGATATTTTTGTCCAAGAGAAAAAAAAAAGAGAGAGAGAGAGAAAAAATGTGAAAATATCATTTGCTAACCTAAACACTTGTGACGAATGTGAAACGTCCCCCCCCCCCCGCCTCTCTCTCTTTCTTAGACAAGTTTTTTACTGCACAAAGATCATTGTAATGAGAGTTTTCTGGTACGAGATGCATGTTAAACGATGCTAATCGTTTACACAATAAGTAAGCAATGGATTTGTGTAAAATTCATTACAAACTTATGGGGTTAGAGAATTTTCGAACATGAGATAAATAGTATAGTAAACGATGCACACTTAACCCCAGAGTTAGCTGTGGATTTGTGCAAAATCCATTCCTAACTTAAAGGATTACTTGCGAGTCGTTAACTGTGTATGCCACGTAAAACAGGAAAAATTCTTTACAATGCTACTTCATACATGGAGAATTTCGCCCAGGGGAGAAAAAAATTTAACAAGTGGGAAAATTTGATTAGCTTGCTAAACATTCGTTACGAATGCCGAATGTCAGTTATATCCGTACTGTTCCTTGGTGGAAAAAGCCACTAATAAATTTATTGATGGTAACTGTACTTTAAGAAGGCATGCAATGAAAATTTGCATTTCAGCATAATTTGTGATATTCCCAATTGACGCATTTATTAAAAAATGTTTCACATTGCTGTCTTTTAACTTGAACATATTTTCACGTCACTAAATGTACGTCACACAATGCATAAATTTTAGAAAAAAAAATTGTTAACTATTACCAGTTAAAATAACTTGAGAATAACTTAAGTGAAAATTATACTTTTAGTTGTGAGAAAACTGTTTAGTAGTTGTTTGTTTTGCGCTAATTAGTGAGAAATAGCGAGTTTTGAACTTAAAACATGTTAGTAATAGTCAATTAATTTTGTGCGTAAAAACAGACATTTCTTATCCCAAGAAAGTTACATTTTTACTTCCTTTTACAAAAAAGGAAGTATTGTGTTCGCGAAAAAAAATTTCACTCAAAAATCGACCTTAACTTCCGTTTTGCTCATCCCCGAATGAATATTGAGTTTTTTTTTCGACTCGATCACACGTAGATAAGTGCCTAAGAACGTATAGACACGCCTAATATCCATAATGACGATTCCTGAGTTAATTACAACGAATTTCCTCGTGACGTCTGTCTGTACGTATGTATGTATGTGTGTATGTATGTCGTAAAACTCAAGAACGGTAAGTACTAGAAAGTTGAAATTTGGTATGTAGACCCCTAGTGGGGTCTAGTTGTGCACATCCCCTTTTGATTGCATTCGTGTGTTTCTAAAGGAATCTTTTGCCCCTTTTTGGAGGGAAATCATTGTTAATTTCGATGTAAACTCAAGTGGTGTTATAATTTGACGGACACTTGGCGATATATCGTCAGACTTTTGGTCGCCAAGTTCTGACGCCTTGGGGACAAATTTGGCGATTTTTTTTTATCTGTTTCAATTTGGTCACTGTTGGTGATATTTAGAGAGTAAACTAATGAATCACATTAAAATTGCAAGTAATGGGGAAATGACATTAAATTGGAATAAAAGGAAGTCATGTGATGCGCGCATCTGCTCGTTTCTTTTTAAATAGAGCTACTTTGACTGAGAATTCAAGTCATATGCTGAGTTTACCTTCAAAAAAAAAACTAGTTGCACAAAGTGGAGTTTCATTTTCGTCAAAGTCAATATTCATACTGTGAACGTAAAGTTGTGAATTCTTATGCTATTGATTTATTTTTAGTGGATGTTCCCAACTTCAGCTTTCTTCTTTTTAAATGTATCCTCTCTAGTCTCAACTTTTTCCCATTCTTGAAATTATTTACTCATTTAAATTACTAGTTGAATCATGCGAAGCATTCGCACTCGAAATTTGTAGCCCACTGTAAAAAATACCCGGCAAAAACACCATATGGAAAAAAAAAAACATATTCGCCATGGTTGAAAATTACCGGACTCAACATCTCACGAATTAATTGAGATGGTGAATTAGAAATGAATAACGCACAAATTGATTGATTTAGAAAAACTTAGCACCTTAGAGCATTCTCACTTGATCAATTTTAACACCTAAGAAATGAGACCTAAACGGTTTCTTTCAACACGCTACAACAGCAGACACGAACTTGATCCCTCGACCATTCGCTTGAAAGTTGAACGTTTTACCTACTGAGCTTCACCTTTTCAACAACGCAAGTGGAAATTTACAATTCAACCAAACGAATCCATTCCTTTTCTTGAGTGCAATTTCTTTTAGAGCATTAAAAATTCGAATTTTTGTTTATTTCTCGTCTGAAAAGGGAAAAAATCCTTAAAAAAGGTTCCTTACTTTTGAAGTTTCATGAAACATTAAGGATGTTATGGCGTTTACACAAAAACACCAGAAAAAAATAATATAATATGATTCTAAGTAAAAATTGAACCTTCTCATCGAATAATCCCATGGCTTTGTTCCTAGCTTAGTAAAAAAGAAAACTTTATATGGTTTTTTCTCCATCACCTTAAATTGTTTTTAGCTACTAAAAGTCTAATAAAAAAAATGTGTGGATAGTATATGTATCTATAGTTAAAAGTCTATTGTTTTGTCTTTTTCCTTCCTTGAATTTTCATTAATCTATTTTTTATTCTATTGAGAGCAAAATTGAAAACATTCGTATATTTTTATAAGATTATGATATGTTGATAGGTTTTTTTTTCAGAAAAGGTACCACGTAGAACTTGCTGTAATGAACTGTTACATGTTCACAGTATATCATTAGGAGCAAAAAAATTGTTTGCATTACCTTAATAACGTTCCAAAAGTCCTAAAGACAGTAAACATTCATCTATGGTGAATATTTCAGTTTATACCAACCTAGCTACAACCATGTTCAAATGTACAATGTTCTCGTCATTGTGTATGTGAATGTTCATACGTTTGCGTAAAATATATGAGTAAGAGCCTCTCAAATGCTACAGATAAATTTCAAAGCCAGTTTAACAGTGAGACCGGAATGTGGGACAAACGCAACATAGAATTTACGATCAACCTTTGGTCACGGTGGCATTTATAAAGGGCAAAAGTAACGACCTTTCGGTGACCACATGGGGCTGGAATTGGGAAAGCACAATGCAAAGGTTTCAGAGCTGTGAGAATAGAACTAAACGACTATTCACTTGAGGCATTCTTTCCGAAACTGCCCGCATAAATAAGCCCCCACGATGGGATGAATCTTCAGCTTTCTCAAGTTCAAAAGCTCAGCAAAGACCAACACATTTCTTGTTAGCACAACATCTGTCCTAAAATGACCTAATTTTAACGTTTCTTGGTGACGTATAAGTCATAGCATCAAAGTTTCTATCCCAACCCGTCGTACAGGTTAAATCCCTTTCAAAGAGCTAAGATTTTATTTAGCATTTGGTTTATTTATCCCATTAAGTTCTAGCTATCCCATTGGGTGCATGAGACATTTGTTTACAAATGTCGCTTATTAATGCAGCAATTAATTCGTTTATTCATTGATAATTTTTAAGCTGTGCAGTTCTTAAATAACCCCAGCAGGTGTAGAAGACATTGTTGACCAATGTCACTATGTTTGCAGTAAATTTTGTTCATTCATGGGTATTACTTTAGCATTACATTTCCCAAATATAAATAAACAATCCGAGATGGTGCATAGATAGTATGTTGTAGACCAATTTCACTAGTTCTGTACCTCATAACCAGAAGGATGAAAATCCAAAAATTGCGATTTTCCGTTTATTAGTGCATTGTAAGCTTATTCCACATCAAGCCATGTGAAGTTCTTTAAAAAAATCCTTTTCAATTTTTTTTGCCAGGGTTAAAATAGTGCGACAAAAAATGTTTTTCCTCTCTCCTGCAAAATTATCATAGTGTGACTTACGTCCGTCTGGCTCTGATGTACAGAATTAAAGTAGCAGTACACTTCCTAAAAATCTTACCGTTGACACCATACACAAAGAAAATTCCTATTTTGGTGGTTCTCATTCATTTCAAGACAAACAGTATTCAGTACTTGAATGTTAATACTTAAGTTCAGCACTACTGCATAAAAATAAATCTCTCCACAGTTCAAGCAACAACAGTAACAAACTTGCAGCCTTTGTACAAGGTTACAGAATCTAGTTTTTATGGGCAAAAAGATAGAATATTTGATCAGCCGGGTTCGTTGAAACTCAAATTTATTAACATTGAATACTGATTTAATAAATTAAATGTGAGAGACGTAATGAAACACAATGAAGTGTTTTTGTTGGGGGTATTTAATGATTAACAAAAAGGGGTACGTGGGTTTAAAAAAATTTAAAAGCCCCTGCTATGAAGAATATGGGTAAGATAAAATATACTACTGAAATTACAAAGCCAGTCACTGTCAAAGGGTGAATTGTTATCACACAATTCTTGAGTGAATAAAAAGTTTATTGCATAGTTCAATTGGTTCTATTTTAATTAATTTTACCATCGTCGATAAAAAGAATCTGAAAATGATTTAAGTCCAAATGTACTCTAAGGGCAATTTACTCTATACTTCCGTTTGTGTAATTTGTTGTTATAGATACACAACGTTATTGCTAGGAAGCAACTAAAAAATGTCGCTTTGAAGAAAATACGCAATTTAAAATTTTGAAATCCGAAATAACTAATATTTTTCAAATAGATTAATATTACCATTTCGTCGAGCATCGAACGCTAAATACTTTTATTTACTATTGCCATTTCAGTTCCACTTCGATTAATTTTACCACCGTCAGTAAAAAAATATCTGAAAATAATTTAAGTCCCAATTTACTCTAAGGGCAATTTACTCTATACTTCCGTTTGTATAATTTGTCGTTGTAAATAAACTTTAGTGCTATGAAGCAATTGAAAATTGTCGCTTTAAAGAAAATATGCAAGTTAAAACTTCGAAATCCGAAATAACTAATATTTTTTAATCGGATCGAAATTACCATACTATCGAGCATCGAACGCGAAATACTTTTAGTTACAACTGCTATTTGACATAACGTTGAAAAAGAAGAAGTACACAATATACAACAAACAGCTTAAAATTATATTTTTTGTTTTAAATTAATTTTTTTTGAACATAAAATTAACCAATACATATCATTGAGGCTCCATTTACCGTTTGATTTAAAGAAAATATGTCAGTGCATTTCCAAGGGTTTTCAAGCTTCATGTTTTCAGTTCATAAACTGTACAATTATAGCACTTTGAAGCAAACTGGTGTAAGTGTTTAGAAATAACAAGTACAAATAGTAGGAGAAGATTTCATCTGTTTTAGGGCTAGATATGGTAGTATTATACTGGACAGGATGACAGGTGCTGATGTAATCCTTGATTTAGAGAAACTTTTTAGCGAGACATATGACTTGAACTTCACTCGCGTTTTACTCGAAACTTTAAAAAGTTCACTTATATCCCTTTGCTTCTCAGTGCCTCAATTTAAGTTGATTTTATACTAGTAGCAGAAAAGTAGCTTCGGCACTAAATTTGCTGCTGTTGCTACAAGAACCACAGGGCGTTGACAATCTACTTGAAAAGACCTAAATTACTCGAGGCAATTTATTGAAGGAATTCGCAACTAAAGTCTTCTGCCTCGCAGGCGTAACAATGAATAGAAAGCAACGGGCTCTTCAAGATGAACAACTTATTATCTGTGCTTAGTAAGCAATTACGAGCAATTAAGGGGGCGAGTGTGCGTTAAGGTATAGGTAAATTTTGACAGATTATTAATGGGTGCCTACGGTGTAACGTGACTACTCCAGAGGAAGCAGGAGATAATGTTACCATAAATTTCAGTCCGTCTGTCAGTAGCACTTCTGTTCTTAAACTTTGCTTTGAATATGAGAGCCTTTATTACCTAGAGTCTCAGGTAGAATGTAAAACAAAATTTGATCGAGCCTTTAATCATTGTCTTAACAATTACTTTCTTCGGTTACGCAGTCATCAAAACAACTTTCTCGATTTAACAAACAAAATGACGCTTGTGTAGTAAATGAATTAACCTTAAATTTTGCGCTTTTTGACGTTGTTGTTTTTTTCAACAACGTTATATGTCTTGATACGATAACTTTTATATGCTTTGCTTTTTTAACATTAAATTTTTTAGTCAATTTAGCCAATTTCAGGTACTTATAATATGAATGAAAGGATTGGGAGATTAATACTCAATATTTACTCAGTTGATACATAAACATTCAAAGAATAATGCTTTTGACTTTGAACGAATCTTTTTAAGTTACGGATATCATCATTAAACAAAAACTTGTATTTACAACATTCTTAATGTTAGCATTGCAGTGGAATTCTTTGCGATTTCTTTCATTTGATTTCGAAACATTCACAGAAATTCAAAAAATAAAACAGCTTGAATATCTTCTGTATAATTAATTTAAGAAAATGTTTGAAGCAAAAACTTAATAAGTTTCATTTTCAATAATTTTAAAATAAATAAAGAAGTCTTCCCATTGAAATATATTTAGTAGTAAACGAACCAAAAATTAATTATTCACGTTATATGTACAGTAAAACCTGTAAAGTTGACCACCTGTATAAGTTAACCTCTATTTTCAGGCACAGAATTTGATTTTATCATATAATCCAACCTTTATTAGTTAACCACCTGTTTAAGTTGACCGTGGTTGACCTGTTTAGTTGACCGTGCACCTTGCAGTGCACTACTTTAGTGGTCAACTTAAACAGGTGATCAATTTATAGAGGTCAGATTATATGATAAGATCTAATTCTGTGCCTGAAAATAAAGGTCCACTTAGACAGGTGGTCAACTTACAAGGGTGGTCAATTTTACAAGTTTTACTGTGCTATAAATCTGAAACGACATTTTACTAAACTTTTTTACGAGCTTCCTTTCATGGAAAAGGAGGGGAGGGGAGGAAAGTTGTTTTTTTCGTATGCTCGAATCTGTGTTTGGTAGAATGAAAAATTTCCCAAGTTAAAGGATATATTTAAAGCAAAAGCACGGCTTTCGAAGTGTGAACCCAGTGTCGAAGATTCAAAAGAAACCGCATATAGCTGTAAGCGAACATCAATTGCGGATTTCAAACTGTTTCTGCAAACCCATAAAAAGTACAGAATCTTTTTTTTAGAATTTAATTTTTAATTTTTTATTATATTTTATTATTTTAAAACATTTATATGCATAAAGTTTTTTTTTTAATTTTTTTTATTTTATTACTTACATTTTTTTACACTTTAAGTTTTTTAATATTATTTGTTGATTTATTTATTTTATTTTATTTTATTTTATTGTGAGTGTAACATTTACAAGAAAAACAAATACATTTTGAGGAGCTAGCTCTTATAACTAGAAAAACTTATATCGACATTTCGAAAAGATTTAAAAATAATTTATGATACAAATTTTCTAATGATAATTCTTTCATTAAATATATTCCTTCATTGCGAATCAACGGGGAAAAGTGAAAATCAGTGGCCTCTAAAAGTTAAGGTACAACCGTTTTTTTGCGTCTAATTTGCAAATGAATGAATGTAGAAACGAAAAATTTGGAGGATATGTGCATTAAACAGTTTTTTAATGGATGCGTAATAGAAATTTATATTAGTGCATTACAAAAACGATTTATAACACCAAAAGCGATCTTTGTGGAAAACTCCATTCTTGAAGAAAACAGAACATCACAGTGTTAGGTAGTAAAATGTCACAGAAACAATACAAAAATGGGTTCTAAAAAGGAATGTGTCCCCCCTATAATGAACACATTGGCGGCATCGATTTTCCATGCTGTTTATTACGACCTTGGAGGAGGATTTAAAGCAGCAACCTGTCTGCCAAGATAGTCCCAAAGATGTTCTATCTGTTTCAGGTCTGGAGATCGAGCTGGCCATTCCATTCGCTCCAAACCGTGATTTTCAAGATACTCCTCAACAATCCGAGATCGATGAGGTCGTCATTATCGTCCACCAGAATGAAGTCATTACCAATAGCACCAGTACTGAGCGGCCATATGGATCAAGGATCTCATCCCGATATCTCAGACCAGTCAGAGTTCCTCCATGGAACAAATGTAGGTCAGTGTGAACACCGAGCGAGATCTCTGCCCAAACCATGATTCCACCACCTCTACAACTGTGTCTTTTAACAGCGTTGGATTGATGGTATCTAGTGTGTTGTTCCTTCCAGATTAGTAGACGCCCTGAATTACTCTTCAATGTAAATCTGGACTTGTCAGTGAGCAGCACAGAAGCCCATTGCTGCTGGGTCCAGGAAACATGTTCTCTTGCCCAACATAAGCGAATCCTTCGCTGTGGTCTGTTGATGGGAACGTACACAATCGGTTGTCTTGCATAGAGACCTGCATTGTGAAGATGATTTCGCACCGGGCACCGTAGCACCAGAGATTCTTCTTCCTGATGCTACAAAGTGGTCTGCAACGAGCTGTGGCACAGTAGTGGTTCTTCTCCTTCGGGCCAAAAGAACTAGAAAACAGTCTTTTGCAGGTGCTGTAGCTCGTGGTCGGCCTAGAACAGATCTTCTGGACACAGAATATTCGGATTGGTATTGATCCCAAAGTCACTGAATAACTAGACACACATTGAGGCATCTAGCAGCATCAGCCTGCGAAAATCCTATTTCCATTCATCCAACTGCCCGCCACCTTAACGAATCAGGTAAACGACGTCTCTGAGACATTTTTCAAACTCTATTGACTATTGTCACCGAAACTGCCAAAAACAGTTGAAAATCAACGCAACTTACACACAAAAGTAAGAAAGCTTGATATTTGCATTTTTTTCCCTCACTCATAAAAATCTGTTCTTTTCTATAAAATAAAAGTGGAGCCTATCGTTTTTTCGTAAATGATTTTAAATTTCGTTATTATCATTCATGCAAACTATGCATTTTATTGTTACTGCCATTTTTTTAATGATGAGTTTCAAAAAACATGTTGTACCTTTACTTTTTGAGGCCATTGTAGTTTGTCATTTATATTTATTCAATCACTTATTTATTCATTATTCCTTAATGTATTCAACCATTCATCAATTCGTTTATTTTGTATTCATCCATTAATTAATTTCACTAACTAAATCATTTAGTCGCGTTTTCACCCGATTTTTAAAAATAGTTTTTAAAGAATACTTTAATTAAACACATAGAAAATATTTCGTTAGAAAATTATTCAAAGTGTCATTTTGCCCTATGGTGTGAGGCCAAAGTGCTTTTAAAACAATCTTTAAAGAAGATCTATGAGCTGAAAATTTTCGCACTTCCAGGTCATAGTAAGTTTATTTTCTGATTCGTTTCTTTTCAAACCTCTCTGAGCTTTGAAATTGCGGCAAATCAATTATCTGTTCCCCGCAAAAATTAGGGAGTGTAGGAGTTTTTCGGTAGCTTGCGCAATGAACAGTCCTGTTAAAGGTTGTAAAAAGATTGATCATTTTGATAAAACGTAGCGCGCAGAATGAACTTCTAGACGCTTAAAAAATTTTTGATAGTCAAAATAATTAAATCTTACAATCTGGGGATTACTATTGGAGTTCTCGCAAATATCACGCGAGAAATTCATCACCAACTGCGTAAAAAAATAAATAAAGAAATAAATAAAATAAAATAAAAACTCCCCAATGAATGATATTATCATTTCTATCTAACAAGCGATGCTGTCTTTTCTGATATTAAAAAGGATCATCTTGACGCGCTATTGAACAAGTCTTTTCTGAGCATTCTAAAGAAACGATGATTTTTCTTGTGAGATTGTTAGAATGTCCTGCACGATAAAAGATTTTGTGGGAAACAGAATTCATTCAAAACACGCGTAAACTCAGACATTTTATGTACTGTACAGCCTATCGACTGTGATCAAGTTATGCAATTGAAATGAATTTAGAAAAAAGACTACAAACAAAGAAATAAATAAATGCATAGGTTATCGGAGAAGCTAGCAATATAAGGTCTCAAAGTGATGTTTTTTAAAATTTTTAAATTTTCCGCGTTTATTTTATCCTCCTTTTTGAGCGAATTTTCACTAACAACTTTTAATAACCGATAATATATAGCGCCGTGATTTCAATCCATTTATGTATTTCGCAAAATACTAGAGGCGTCCTAAAAGTTCGCAAACACTTGCCAAAACTTGAAATTTTACTTGCCAAAAAAGAAAAAAAAAACAAGAAGTGTTCAAATTGCTAAAAATTCGCTTTTTAGCGATTTATTTGTTTACGAACTTTTGGGACAATCTTATATGTTATTTCTGGACACATTTGTCTCCGATGGAGTTCTCTTAAAACTATTGTGTAAATAAATATAGCATAAGTATTTAAAAAAATTGTCTAAACTTTTATATGTTTACATAAATGTAGTAGTGGAATAAACTTGACCACAACACCAGTAGCTCTTATATTTTGAATTGGAGGTTGAAGCGATACAATTTTAACAAGTACGCAAGATTTTTCCAGTTTGTAAAGCATGGAAGGAAATAAATACTAATCATTACTGCATACTTGTGTTTCGGAGTTATAGGGAGCACTCCTTATCAATGCAAGGTAGTGAGCTGTTCGATGTAAAGGCATCCGGTAAAAGTTTTTACCGGATGCATTTACATCCAAAAGCTCAATACGTTGCATTGAAAAAGGAGTTCCCTATAACTCCCAAATACGCGTATGCATAATCTGTTATTTTTGTGCGTTAAAACGTTGTTGATTGCAATTCACCTTTCTGCACAAAGGTATTTATATATTTCTCGCAGAAGGAAAGTTTGATCAGTTCGGAATCAAAAAAATTTACTCACAACACATTTTGTTCTCAGGACTTGACGACAGTGTAAATTATAATGTAGTTCTTGCAGGAAGATAAATTAAGAATTGCCAATGTTAAGCTATGATCTTCAAAAGGATATTTAAAGTAAAAATAATCAAGAAACCAATGTAGAAGACTTAGGTTGACTCCATGGAACACATAGAAATGCACTTTGAGTTAATAATTGCATCATTACGTGCATTGAATCTTGTGACTTAACCTTATTAAAAATGAAAAACGAATTTGAAAAGTTACTCATATAGTATTTGTTTGTATATAAATTCATTTTAAGTTTATTTTTTCAGCTTAAAAATGAAGCATAATTTATAAGTTTTACATAGTATATCCCTGTAACTAGATTTTCTTCTGTCACCATTTCTGTCACGTAATGGAAGAGAGGTCTCCAAATACAGATCATCACGTGCCGTGAATACTGTTTGACTACTTTATCACACAGGGTTTCAAATTGCCGGTGGTAATCCCTAAAACCCTCAAGGCTTTAGTAATCCCCAGAGGGATTATGGAGGTGTGGTGACCCGTAAAAGGGGGTCATGCGACCCCCTTCGAAGGAGGGAAGCATAGCTGGGGGGAGATCGGTGGCGGAAAGGAACGTTTCGGGGACATCCCCCAGTGCAAACGTTTTCGAACACTGCATGCTGAATTCTCCAGTCAAGTTTATGGTATACATAAGGTGGCCATTAATTTTTTTCTTCAAAATGGGACATTTGACAATTTTAGGCAAATGCGAGGGTATTATAAGAAGTGCAGCACTTTTTTTTTGCAGATTTTTCGAATAATAGAACAGAAATGCAGTCCTTAAAAAAAGATGAATTGATGTACTCTTTTATATTTTTAATTCACAAATTTGCTTGCTAATTTAAAATAAGACTGAATTTATTGGCAGAATTTTATACAATTTACTTTTTCAATTGTTGTAAGAACTACGATTTGCAACTGCGCTTTTTCGTTAGACAATAAATTATATATGAACCAAAATACTCTTTTACTGGCACATCAGGCCGGGCACACATAAAATACATTCAAGAAATATGTGAATGAGCGAAATATTTGTTATGAAAACGCATAAGCAATTCCATTCAACGACTTAGGCTAAAGCACTCCCTAGTGCTTCCTTCCGTCACTTTGGAAAACGGGACATTTCAGCGTCCCCGCAGTTATGTGCGAGGACAACGATTAGGCTACCTGCAAACGGAACAGGGAACAGGTCAAAGGTATCAGAGTACTAGCTAAGCTTATATGTATCAGAATACTAGCTAAGCTTATAAGGTCTTTGATATGGTTACCTTAGGTATACTGCGCAAGCGTCGATTAACTTTTTTTTCATCGAAAAATCTATTTTACACATAGCTAGATTTTAGCTTTAGTTCATTTAAACACCCCAGAAAAACTGATTCCTATGCTTTAGGTTTTAAATTTTTACACATTTGGTCTTTGGTATTATAAAACGCATTTCCAAAACCACATTAATACTATATTTAAATCATACTCGTAATGAAAGTTGGCTTAAAAAGGTATAACCTCTTCAAATAAAAAAAAGTCCTTACAAAGAGCGAAAATCGTAGCTATGATGATATGACTATACGACGTCTTTAGTCAGGATCAAAGGCACAACTAGACCAAAGGTAGTAATTTTTACGTACTATTTATCAAAGATGGAAAAAGACAAAAAATGGCACGGAAGAGTCTTGGTGCCACAAAAAAAAGAAGAAAAAAAAAGAGGCTCTTGCAGAGCAACCAGTTTCTACAGTAGAATATTTTTTAAGTCGCAAATTCTATATCAAAATTGTTATAATTATTTTTTTCACATTAAAAGTTTTATAAGAGTTGGAAAAAGGCCCCTCTGAGCCTTAAAACCCGCATAGAGAAGCATCTAAATCTATTTTTTTTTAATTAACGAACAAAAATATGTTTTAATTTATTTATTTATTTATTTATTTATTTTTTATTTTTTTAATTCAAAACCAGATTCAGAGAAAAAATAAGAACAACACTGAGAAAAAAAGCAATACTTAAAAAATAAAAAGTCGATCTAGATTTTTCTTAAAGTATAGCTTGAAAAATAATGCTTGAAATCCATGACTTGAAGAATCGTGAAATTAAATTGGATGAGTAATCAAAATTCTTGTCAGAAAAAAAGAAAAAGGAAAAAAAATGTGTTTGTAACGCAATGTTTTCTTGATTAATATGGTAGCACCTTTGAGTATTTTCTTGCATTTAATTATTGCTATTATCTGAGTGGTGAAAAAGAAACCGTTAAACTCTTAACCTTAACCACCCTAAACACTTGAAAAAAAAAAAATCTTGAAACCTTTAACCCCCTCCTTAACCTTTGAAAAAAAAAAATGCGTTTGTCACACAATGTTTTTTCGATTAATATGGTAGCACCTATGAGTATTTTCTTGTATTTCATCATTTCTATTACCCTTGATAAAAATGAGAAAAGTTAGCATACCTGCCAACATTCAAAGAAAACAATCCAGTAGATTTTTTCAATGTGGTGCAATATCGCTTTTTTCCATGCTATTGAGGGGAAGATAGAGATTTTTTTATTATCTCTTAAAGTACAATCATATGTAAGTTCCTTGAGTCATATAAACAGAGATTAATTAATGAAAAGATTAAATGGAAGAATAAAAGTTAAAATAATACTTTTTTAATGAAAAGTTATTTAGGAAAAAAAAGAATTTCAATTATCAGTAAAAATACAATCATAGACAGGTTTTTTCAGGTCTTCAACAAGATTTCTATTTTTTTCGGCAAAGTGCCCTATAATAGCGGTCGTTTTGTGTACAACAAGAAATGTTGTAATTAAGCAATATAGGCTTAGCGATGAGTGCGCGAAGCGAGATCGCAAACGTAAACAAGAACTGATGTTGCCAGATTCCAATGTGCTATAGTTTGAAATTAAGTAGGAAACTTTCAAACCATGGAGTAAAAGCGCTAAAACGATATAAAAATGTATTTTAAAGGGGTTTATATTTTTCATTTTCAAAAAAAATCCCTAAATGGAGGGATTTTTTTTTTAGAGATTAATAAAAACCGGGAGATTTTCAATAAAAATCGGAAGACCGGGAGAAATGTTAAAAATCCGGGAGTCTCTCGGGAAATCCAATAGAATTGGCCGGTATGAGTTAGGATTAAAAATATCAACCCAGCAGTCGAAAGCAAAGTAAATATCTTTTCTTCTAAAGTATTATTATAAGGCTCTGGAAAGCAAGTCTCATGCTTGTACCACAGATAAACGCCTCCCGTCAAACCGAAACACAATAATAACCTGGCTTCGAAATCTTTCATTCCAGAAACAGTATCAGATTAATGACCACAAACCTATTTGTTGGCGTTGTAATTGTAGTGCGTTGCTATTTCAACAAGATTTCGAAATCTCATCCTGGGGAAAATATCCGTTCTTGTCTTATTCTTTGTACAACTTTTTGTTTGTGTTGAAAGAATGAGAAACATTTCAGCAACTGATCGCCCGGTTAAAAGTTCGCTGAAAGTCTCATTTTAACATAATCCTTCTGATGAAACTTTCTCTCTTTCACTTACTTGATCCCAGACATGGTTACCGCAAATGAAAAATGAAACTACACTAGCAGTTATAATCTGTTGTAAAACTAACAGTTTCATACAACATAGAATTTTTTTTAAACAGTGGTCTTGCGTAGACCAAGTGTTGATGTAAAAGTAAGGGAGCGTCGAACCGCATATCACATCGAAGGATCATTTATTAATACTAAATTATGATCATTGAAAAATAATAACAACAACAACAAAAAAAAAATAGCTGCTGGTTAACGCATTGACATTGTGTTGGATGATTAATGGGAGTAAATCAATATTAGAACTACTGAAAAGTGATTTTGCACTGTCTCAATTTAATTCTTAAAATAGCTATATTTTTACTACTGACTTCAAAACGGTAAATGAAAATTAAATGTTTAACGGACAATTATTGAATTAATAATTTCAAATTGAAGTTGGAAACATATCACATATTACAACTTTAAACTTTGTAACTTTGAAGAAGGAAAATTAACACAGCGGTGAAAAATCTGTATTCATACATATAAATGAAGAAAACAGTAATAATATAATCTTATAACGAAAAGTTTCTTTTTTAATCTGTAGCTATAGTAAAGCATATATATTTTATCACCCGCAACAAACATAGTAAAAAGAAAAAATTATATGACTTATTATCCACACATTTCGAATTACGTACCACCTTCTCCTCAATAGCAATAAAAATAAAACAAATAATTTGTAATATTCAAAAATCCGGTTTTTTAAGGGGCTTTTTCGAATGGCAAAAAATGTAACCTCCTTATTTTTCGAAATCTTTAAAATTATGTTTTATTATTGAAGTTAGATAAACTATTAAGAAATATCTGCCCCCCCCCCCCCCATAAAACGTTGTATTTAGGTCAAATATGTCACAAAAAACCACCTGTTGACCGTAACTCAATTTTAATAAAAAGCGCAGACAAAACTTTTGTGCTTAGCACGGCAGTATAAGTATTGCAAATATCTGGATGCAATATTTATTGCACCTAACTTTTTTTTTAATTCCAAAAATTCACCGTTGTTTCGGGACATTCCTATTTTTAATATCCTAAAATAAAAAGTAATAAAACACAACTGAGTTACTTATGCAAGTCTTGTAAAATATTTCTAATTAAAAAACTTTAAAACTTTCATGCTCTAGTTACTAATTTAACCGAACTATTTTTTACTAATTTTAAAGCTGTAAAAATACAGTATGTTTATGCATCACTCAGTTTGGCAGTAGTAGTTAAAAACGTCTTGAAATCAAATAAATAACTTGTTCTAATAAAATAATCTTGTAACAATTATAAAAAATTTGAAAGTTTACTTAGTAATATAATTTTGTGTTGAGAAAGTCATAATCGTAAAAAAAAATTACCTAGCACCTAATCGTAATTTCACGTCGCACCGATTATCAGTAGTTATATTTCTAATTATGAAACCATTTTGTAATTCGTTGAATCATTCATTCTAGCTCTGAAATACTAAACAATATTTTTACTCTACATATATTTATTAATTTACTTTGATTGATTTGTTTATCATTCCATTCTAATAAAATAATTTTAATAATTATGACAAAAATAAAAATACCTCTTGAATTAAATTATTTGTTGAGTAAGTTTTACAACTATAAAACTTTACACATTTTCACTTAGCACTGATTGTCAGGAATTTTACTGATTAAAAGCAATCCTACAATTCGATTAATCATTCAATCTTGCTCGAAAATCATAAAAATAACTAAAACTTCATACATTTAATGATTTACCTCAATTAACTTGTTTTTAATTTTATATAATTATTAAATAAATAATTGACTTTTTTATCCTACTCCGTTCACTCCCTTTCCTTTAAAATCAGGACAAACTAAACAATAAAATCTACGCATAGCTAGAAGTTTTTCAGGAACATTTTCCATCTTTGCGAAAAAGTTAAACACGAAAATAGTCTACATTGCATCTTTCAAATATAAAACAATTTTGGTTTCTTCCAGCGATAAACCCATTGTTGAACAAATAGCTGAACAAATTACACGACCGTTTTTCCACTCACGCGTGAGATTTGTATACTTTTTGTGACTTTTTAAATAAGCACGAATCTTTTTACTTCTCTCATGCAATGATAGATAAGATCTTATCTGCAAGAAACGAAAAGTGTTTATACGGCACTGCTGAAAAGAAACATTATGACTCCAATGTTCTTCTCCTGTCTTGTTGAACAAAATGACCTCTCTTATGGTTGGGTAAACAATCTGAGAAATTATGGGGAAATGTTTCGGTTTAGTGGTTTAGTGCTTATGAAAGTGATCCATTGATACCGAACGTATAACACATGACTCATCTTGCTTTAATGGGCTGCATTATATCTTTATCTTTGCAGACATATATATCTACATCAGAGCCTGGATTTAGCCACCTTTCATTGAAAAATTTTCTGTTTAACAAGCATTTCTAAAACTTTTATTTCAAACTAGAAATGACGTGTTCCAATAAATATGTGTACTTTAAATCCAGACTAACCTAAGCCATATTTTCCTGCTTTTCATTAGAGAGTAAAACATTTGTTTTTCTGCACATGAAGGTTGGGACTTGCACATACATAAATTGGTGTAACATAATAAACTGGTCCAGCATAAAACTAGTCAGTAAATATAAAGTTTTTTTTATTTTACAAAATTATGTTTTCATGGCTTAGTGAGGAATAGGAATCTATTTATAGTCTGACCACCGATGAGACGGAAAGGCAAACATCCGGTTTACAGGCGGAAACAGACGCCATCACGCTAGTCAATTATAACTTATGGTTTAGTACTAAGGGGTTGACGGACATAAGTACCTCCATTTTATCACGAGTTTCATTGTTGGTGACGTCAGAGCGTTACGCAATCAGTGATTTTTGCTATTATATATATATATATATATATATATATATATATATATATATATATATATATATATATATATATATATATATATATATATATATATATATATATATATATATATATATATATATATATATATATATATATGAGGATGATACTGATTTCAACGATATTTGTACAAAATATTGTCAAGAATAAATTTCTGTTATTTTTTTTCTTATTATTATTATTTAAATTTTTGACGTTTTTTACGTTCTGATAAAGTAAACAAAATCGCTTGCTATGATTTCATGCGCTCCATATCTCTTTGAAACAATTTCACAACAAGGTAAGGGTTACTTATGGAAGCATTAGGTATATGGTGTAATTCTCTCTATGTTGATGAGGATATTGCGATTCTTGTCTATTCAATGGAAAATGACCATTTAAAGAGTTAGAAAACGGAATCAGCGCAGTGGGGAGGTAAATGTTGTCCGTTAAATGTAACTTGTTTTTAGGGCAAAAAAAAAAAAAGTAAAATTAATTGCTAAAAATTTCTTTAAAAGTTTGCTATATGGTTTTTTCTACATTGTATTATAATGTTCTCCATGTCAATACGGATGGAAATTAATTTTATTAATGAAAAATAGGTTAAAAGTTAAAATTGATTATGATTAAAAATAAACCGGGTGTTAAAATGCATATACATGGGACTGCTTTACTGTCCCACGTTTAAAATCTGCTATGTCCGACTCTAACTGTAAAGGCGTCTTTTTAATTAATATAGCTTATTACGGTCTTTTACTACACAAAAAAGAGATAGATTCAATTAATGCTAATCACGTAACTACTGTTGGCAAATTTTGACTGACAAACCAAATCCCAGTTAGTTGAAGTAACTAAATAAATCATTCACCATGTGAATGAATATAAAAACTGCTAATAAATAAAGTCACGGCATGACTAGAAAAAATATATTCTTCTTCAAGCGAAGAAGACTCATTATGAAGTATAGTAAAAGTGGAAAGTAAAAGAGCAGAGTGACCTATAAACGCCTCTCTTTTCGAATAACATTAACCAGGGACAAGGCAAAAACACACCTGACTTTCAATGAGGAAGGAATATTAATACAAAATCTGATTCTTTCCCCTAAATGCTGTATTTTAAGCAGCAAAATTTACCCTCAATATAGCTTAAATAGGCTTATAATAAGCATTTCATACAATATAATGTTGTTTTGTGAATACAGAAATTGAGACTTGTCATCGAAGTAATCCATCAAAGACAACAGTAAGAAAGTGGCAAAAAAATTGCACTTTTCTTTTATGTTCTGTAATTAGTAGCAGGTTTTTTTCCTTTATGTATGATAATGCAGTTTTTTGCAAACAACCGGTGTGTACGATGGTTGACCTAACTAATAAATAAATTACCTTCACAAGTGTCTGTTAAAAATTAAACTCGCGTCGTTGTTAAACCTGGCAAAATTCATCATCAAAGCATCCAACTGACAAAATTTAACAACATTTCTCTCAACTACATCATTTTCTTAATTAATTAAATTTCATAAAGTAGCTGAATTTTAATGTGGGAACTAATAAGATTATTCATTATGTTTAGCAAAAAAAAACACCCAACTGACAAAATTTAACAATACTGCCGTGTGCTGCAAAATTTCTTTTTTTTTTTTTTTTTTTGGCATTTTTGTCATCTTCTGTACGTTATCTTTATTGTACATGCTCGCTTATTTGGTTTCCGCTGAAAAAAAAAAAGTCTAATATTTTCCTATTATTAGTATTGAATCCACCACACATTTCTTCAAATATCTCGAAAACTCATTACCGTAGATACTGCCGTTTACCTGCACACGGCAGAATAGTTCACCTATACGTAATTTTCCTAATTAATTAAATTTCTTCAAATCACTGAATTTTAATGTGCGAACTTAGAAGCTTATTTGTTATGTTTAGCAAAAAAACACCCAACTGACAAATTTTTACAATTCTTCTCCTCTACGTCGTTTACTTATTTATAAAATTTCATCATAAAGCTAAATTTTGATGGGGGAACTTAGAATCTTATTCATTATGTTTGCAGAAAAAAAAACACGCAATTAACAAAATTTAACAATAGTTTTCCACTACGTCGCTTACTTATTTATTAAATTTCATCAAGTAAATTTAGATGAGGGAACTTAAAAACTTATTCATTATGTTTAGCGAAAAAACACCCAACTGACAAAATTTAACAATAGTTCTCCTCTTTGTCGTATTCCTAATTAATAAAATTTCATAAAGTAGCTGAATTTTGATGGGTGAACTTAGAAGCTTATTCATTATGTTTATCAAAAAATTTGCACTTTTTTGTAGAACTATGAGTTTAAGAAGCAATAATATTTATATGAAGAAAATTTGCTCCGTAAATTTTTCGCCATTGTTAAACGCACTGTGAAAAATGTTTGCAAAATACATGAAAGAGAGTGGTTACACCGTTATCAAATTTTAGTAGTTGGGGGAACCTTGTTCTGAAATAAGATTCCATACGACCAACAGATAACGGGACTCAAATATTGAATACTTGACCGAAAAACCCAAAATTGAAGATATGTGAAAAATGTAGGTTATTCTGATGTGGATCTACTTAAAATTTAAAAGAAAATAATGGCAGCGAAAGGAAGTAAATAATAAGAAAAATAATCTAACACGCTAGACTGCTTTTCTCCCCCATCTCAACACTAAAGACTTATACATTTTTTGGAGAATCACACACGAAAACATAATTGGTATGCAGCGAACTGCATGTTCCATACTATTTGCTAAACTTGGGAAGAAATACGGAACTAGATTTTCTGTTAGAATTAGATTACCGTTTTGCCATTTTGTAGTCAACATTCCTCGTATTAAATTCGCTTTACTTATATTCGTTTTATAGTATAAAAAATAAGCATGAGATTCATTGCTTCTGCGTCCCCAAACTACTTTTAGATGAGATTAACTCCACGTGCATCAATTGCGTACAACGAAAATAAAAAAATAAGCGTCTCGGGATTTTTTTCTCATTAGTAAAGCATGCAATATCACTTTATTGAAATCGCGGTTCCAAAGATTTCATATTATTATTTTTAAATGAAAAATAGAGATCAACGGAGCAATTCTAAAATATTACAGAATGGATTTTTATAAAAACAAGCAATTTCGATTGCCCTTAGGCATAGTTCATTATTTAAGTTTGTTAAATTAAAATTTAATTCACAATGGTTGTTATTATTGTAATTAGTTTTTCCTTGATGGGCAAAAATATATATGCAAATGAGCTTTTAGAGTCTTTAATAGCTTTTAAAGTATCAAAATAAACCAAAAAATGTACTGTATCAAATATTAGACAACAATGCATCGTAGAACAGTATAATAATCAGTGCGACGCTTCTTCTTCTATTACCTTCATATCTTATTGCTGAAACTGTTGTTTTTTTTTTTAATTGAAAATGCACAGTTTAGACCACAGAATTGTAAGAAAAAAAAATTAACAACATAACAACAGCACTTGATTTTATGTATGAAAATACATAAATGAAAAATAGTGCATGTGATTTTACACCTAGAAGAACATATTAACACTTATTTTGTACCAAGATATTTACACTGGATTTGTGCTATAAATATAATAATTATTTAATAAATAAAACGTCTGATAAGCCGAAGAAAATTACATTAATTGACATACAAAAAATAACTTTTTCATTTGGGAACTTTTGTAAAACCAAAACAATACAAATTCTATAAGCACATTGAGACTAGGTCATCCACTCCCTGATCTTGGAGAATGACATTTTATCTAATTAAGAAAAAAAAAAAAAAGAATTTTTGGCGAGAGTGTAATGCATACAAATATCTTTTGCGAATCGGCTCTCCTTGCCTAACTATAAGTTTTGCAAGACAAGGGATAGCAGACCTTTAAAACCAGAATGCTTGCTGGTGCGGTTCATACTTCTTCAACTCTGCGTGAAAAGAAGTATTACCGTCGTAAGATCAATTGAGCCACATTAACACACAGGCCACCTAAGGATAACCCACCACGATACTTATTAGCCAAAGAATAATTAGATCTCTTGCATAGCATTTTCCTGAAGTTTGATTTTATCGATTGTTTGCTCTCACCAAAAACTATTGAACCTAAAATCGAAGTTGAATTTAAAGATAATGTTAGTTTTTAACGACCTTAAGTCTTGTTTAATTCAAAATTATTCTTTAAGCATTGTAAATCAAGTTCATTTATTAAAATTATTCATAGATTTTTCTCCTTTCCAGCATTGGTCCTATCTTTTAGCCTATCCTGCCGACAGCTGAGGTGGACCTCTTGTCAGTTTAGTCTGTATGTACCCCTCCCTTCATAAACATATAAAACTTATACTACTCTGATTCCGAGTTGAACCTAGGCAAGGGCCACGCCCCTAGTTTCCTACTAGGCTGACATGGCCTCTCATTGGCCCTTCTTGTAGCAGGGCTTAATTTATAATGATAGAAGCGTAAGGGCCCAATAGTTTGTAGAGTCTAGGACTTATCCCAATAAGTAACTAGTCTGGATGCCGTCCAAAATGCGAAAAATCGTTTAAAATTACAAATAAGTGCAGGAGCTCTCGTGCATATTAAGCTCAGTTTTTTAAGAATAACATTTATTTATTTATTTATTTACTAATGTATATGCATATACAGAAATATCGCTACCACTGTTTTTTTTTTTCTTTCAAGGCGTGAAAGTACTCCTTGATACTTTTTAAAAGCATGAAATCCATTCCAGAAGAGGGAAATATATAAAAACAGAGAAGACCATAATAGTAATCTTATCAATTACATTAATAAAAAAGGAATAGCTTCATGAGGATGAAAGGAAAAATGTCCAGTAAAGATGAGATATGACTTTGCGCATTTAGAATATTTGACATTTTGAATGCAGAAAATTGAAAACGTTAATTTATAATATTTTTTTAAAAATGCAATTGTTCTTCCCCCGGTCCCATTCTGCATGATATTAAATTTTTATTTGAAATACAAAGCATGAAAAGAGGCTTGACGAAATTTTTGAGTCATAATTCCGATTTTCAAAGCGTAAAGGAATCAAAATGCTTTAGCGCATAAACAGAAAAATCTATGTGTATAGAGCAAAAAATATATAGAAAAATTAAACACATGTAAAGTTCAGTAATGAACATTAAATAAATAGTTAACAACAACCGTTGGGATTTCACAATAATGAAAATGAGGAGTTTGCTAAGAATGAAGGTTTTAGAGCCTTTTAGGAAGAATTCGGTTTTACTCGAAGAACCCCATCGCGTTCTCAGGTGTGAAGCAGTTCGAGCGCGACAGTTGATGTTAATTATCCAATTTCTCCATTTTGCAGCTTTTTATCATCATTCGCAACATAATCCTTTGTTATCCCATTTCTCTGAAAAATCTTCTCAGTATTCTTGTCTTTCGCTACACGGCTCCAGAGGAATAGTCACGCTCATTTATTGTGCTCAAGCAATTTAAAATTTTATAAAGCATTTTATCACAAACAACTTAGCTGTCTTTCATAATAGCAATTTAAAATTCAAAGAAACTATGACGCAAAAAGAAAGTGGGTATGTTTTACTTATTTAGGCTTTTGAATAGTTATAGAAACTGATCAACAAGAGGGTTTATGAAATGTTTATACACAACATGTTATGCATAAGTTTTTGATTATTTGTGAATAATGTAGGTATTTTTTTTATTTTTATCTGGTTGCAAAGAGGAAATGGAAATTTATGAAAGATATTTATTGCCTATACATTTAGTTTAAAATTTATGAATGCGTTATTTATTATCTATGAAACACGTAGATGCTTTACGTAGTAGTTGAGAAATGTGAAATTTCTTACCTGATATTTTTATCTGTTGCCTATAAACAAAATTAACATTTTTACGAGCTACAGAGAAATGTTTTACGCAATTGTTGAAAAATGTCAAATATTGCGCAAGAGATTCAGTCTATTGTTTTTACACAATTTTTTATATACATATATAGGTTATTTATTATTTATCTTACTGTTATGTCTAAGCGTCTATATTTAATAACAATTCATTTATTTTTGTTTTGATTAAATATTTGAAACAACTGATTCTTTTAACAATAAATATAAACAATGTTAACGATTTTTCAGGATGTTTGAACTTTTTTATTATTGCGAATTAAAAATGTCAACTTTGACATTTAAATTCACTTTGAAAGAATTCTTTTCCTACCTGTCAAATTTTCTCTGATGTTTTGATAAGTAACATATATAATATTAAAAAAGTGTCAAATATTTTTAATATGCATTATGTGCTACATCATTACATTATTACCGGACCTAATAATTTGTTTTTTCTTTTAAAGATCAAATATTCAAGACCACTTTCCATACTCGACATACTTAGTGTGTTGTTTTAGTAAGGAAAAAAAGTGATATTACTAAATGAATAAACTTTTTAATATTCAACACATCATTATTGCATTACTGGACTTAACAATTTGTTTTTCTTTAAATTATTTTTCAAAGCATACATTCCGTACTTGTCATATTTTCTCCGATGTTTTTATTTTAAAGGAGTCTTTTCATATTTGTCATGTTTTAAGTAATGTTTTGGTAAGGAAAATTATTGAGATACATCTAAAAATAAGTAAATGTTTTAACCATGCAAAACATCGTCATCGGACTTAATAATAATTTTTTTTATTAAAGTGTGCCAATTTTAAAGACGTCTTTACACATTTGTCATATTTAATGTAATGTTTTGGTAAGGGACATTAATGATATTAATATATAAGTCAAAAAGTTTTAACTATGCAAAACATCGTTATCGGACAATAATTAATTTTTATATTAAAGTGTGCATATTTTGAGGGAGCTTTTTCATATTTGTGATACTTAATGCAATGTTTTGGTAAGGAAAACTATTGGTATTAATCCATAAATAAATGTTTTAACCTTACGGGAGCGCATCATCATCGGACTCAAAATTCATTATTATTTTATTTAAATTTTCCTCAAAGGAGAACTTTAATACTTGTAGTAATTTCTTTAATATTTTAGTAAAAAGGAAAGTAATATTAATGAAGATAAACATTTTTTAACAGGCAAAATATCATTATCGGACTTAATTTTACATTTAAAATTTATATTTTAAAGCAAAACTTTCGTGCTTGTCATACTTTCCTTAATGTTTTAGTAAAGTTGATAGTATTAATGAAACTATATACAACTGTATATTTAACTTCCCGCACATCGTTATCAGACTTAATACTTAATTTTTCTATTGAAATGCGTACTGCAAAGCAGATCTTTCATACTTGTCAAACTGTCGCTAATGTTTCGGTAAGGAAAATTTATTAACATGACTAATGCTGTAAATCTTATTCAACATAAATACATCTTTTCAGACACAAACTTAAATGCACAATGCTTTAGTACAAGTAAAAAAAAAAAACTTCGTCATATTCAGTGAAAATATCGGATTTTCTATATAAATTTAATGTTGTGTCCTAAATGAGTAATGATTTAATAAATAACATATATGTTTACAGTAATCCTATTATTTAGTTGTTAATTTTTAAGAAATAATGGCATGTTTATGGTTTTCTTTAGAAGATTAATTTTTTGCATTCTCTCAAATTCTCTTTTTATAATGTATAGTTAATAATTTAAAAATGTTCTGTTGAAATTTTAAAAAAAAATCAATAGAAATTAATTTTTTTATTAAAATATGCGCTTCAGAGGGTATCTTTCGTAAATGTCAAATTTTCTCTAATGTTTCGGTAAGGAAATTCTAAACATATTAATATTTTTCAATGCAAAACACATTTGTGTCAGACGCAAATTCAAATGTGCAAAACTTAAAGTGTAGCAAATATGAAGGAAATTACAATCTTTGTCATATTTAGTTAAAAAAATTGAATCTTCTGGATAAATTTATAGCTTTGTTCTAAATACGTAAGTATGTAATAAATTGCATATACCTTTACACCTTAATAAAATTCAAATGATTATTTAATTATTTTTTAAATATTGGCATTTTAAAGATTTTTCTTAAGATAATATAGATATTTTAATTACCTTAAAATACAGATAGGTAAATTCGATTTGTCTAATGTTATTTGTTGCACCGAAAAAAGTTTCTCATTTGATTGTCATTTTTCAAAATCTTAAGTTTCTATCATTTTTATAGTTTTCATTTTGCAACGGCCAACATTATATTTAAAATGTATTGACATTTAGATGTTTTTTTCCCTATTTAAGGTACCAAAGTGGGATAACCCGTTTCTT
Organism: Uloborus diversus; assembly: GCF_026930045.1. Lineage (NCBI taxonomy): Eukaryota > Metazoa > Arthropoda > Arachnida > Araneae > Uloboridae > Uloborus > Uloborus diversus. Next base: position 52,460,009 of record NC_072733.1, on the reverse strand, counting down.
ATTAAATGCCAACATTTGTTACTCATAAATGCAAAAAGATTAATAACATTGAATGTAAAACCTCAATTACAAAAAAATATAAATGAAAAATGTAATTACAGTGAAACCTGTGTAAGTAGATCACTTGCGGTGCAATACTTTAGTGGTCAACTTAAACAGGTGGCCAAATTACAGAGGTTGATTTATATGAGAAGGGCTAATTCCGTGCCTGAAAAAAGCAGACAACTTAGACAGGTGAACAACTTACAAGGGTGGTCAACTTCACAGGTTTTACTGTATTTCTAAAATAATTTTAGTACTTAAAACATTTTAAAGCAATATGTATGATAAATATATAGGAAAACTGACACTTTCAAAGTTATTTTTCGCATTTTAGAGAAAATAAATAAAGTAATGAAAGAAAAATATATAAGCGCAACATGTGGCTTCTGATTTGCTAAAATTTAAAAATAAGTTTCGTTAATTTTTGGTTCTTAAAACATTTTAAATTCATATATCTGATAGATGTATACGAAAACCGAAACTTCCATAGTTTTTTTTTTTTTTTTTTTTTTTTTGTATTTTAGAGGAAATAAATAAAGTAATGAAAGAAAAAAAATCTGCGCACAACAGGTGGCTTCCAATTTGTTAAAATTTAAACACAAGTTTTTTTTTTTTTTTTGTAAGTTAATACATTTTAAAGCAATTTATCTGATTGATATATACGGAAACCGAATTTTCCAAAGTTATTTTTCATATTTTAGAGAAAATAAATAAAGTAATGAAAGACAAAAATCTAAGCGCAACAGGTGGCATCCGATTTGGTAAAATTTAAACATAAGTTTCGTTGATTTACGACTAAATTTGTATGATTATAAATACTGCAGACATAAAATCAATGTTTCTAGAAAGTTTTATTATCTTTCAGTTAAGTTTCAAAACTTTAAAACACTGCTCTTTCATTTTTTACCTGCTCTGAAAATATTTTATAAGATGACGTTCCCCTTCATACGAAAGCAGTTTATACCTAAATTATATTATTTATCACGAATGTGCAAACAGGTGGTTTTTGCTTCCTTAAATGCGATTTTCAAAGGAAAAAAACTTTCTTGTAATATGAGAAGTAAAATAAGTTTTCAAAAATCTTAAGTAAAAATTCCAAACAAAACAAACAGGTGTGTTAATATTTGTTACACTGCCAATATATATAAGCGAGAAACATGAATACTGGTGCTTGAAAAGGCCGCTTCATTTAGAATTGTAATTATAAATTTTAACGAATTTGTTAGACATTCATCGTTTACCGATCAATCAGCGGATTTAAAATCACCTGTTGATTTTAAGATGCGAAAACTCTGCTTTTTGAATGCGTTCTTTAAATTAAAACAAGCCATTTAATGAAAACAGAAGTGTAAATATGCAGTCTACATCACTTTTAATAAAAATATATAACTGTCAGTTAAAAACTCTAACATAATTTAGAAAATAATGGACTCTATTAAAATATTCTTATACATTAAAGAAAACACTAAAACTAATAAAAAGTAAAATCTTTTAAGATTTTGAGACAAATATAAACAAACTCACTTGGACATAAAAACAATACCACACATTATATATCAGTAATGAAAAAGGAATTCAATCAAGCTTGCCGAAACACAGCAATGAGTGACTCTGAGATGGAAAGAAAAAAATAAAAAATATTCGCTTACCATTCTAGACTTAAGACATTCCTAAATGCACTCTTTGTAAATCCCGCAGTACCGCCGGCTGATGCTCAGGCCCTTCCAAACGGTCCAGGTAAGAAAACCTGTCTGGTAAGCCTAACGTCGAACCCGTAGCAGCTACTAGCCAGTCTGCCTTTAGGCTGTTGTGGCCTACGTACTATCAGCGACAGGAATGCAGCGCTCTCGTTCCACCAAAAGAAATGAAATTTGAATGAAAAACCTCCGAGAACAAAGCAGGGGTTGAGCGGAGGGTCTCGGAGCGATTCGCCTTCACATCGGGGTCCTCCAAAAATTTTCGGGCGCTTCGCATATATAAAATCCAATCCTCAATCTGAGAAATCCGGTTGGCAATGGCTCGGACGCCGGCTACGACTTGTTCACACTTACAACTCCTTGGCTTCTGCTGTCCTCGCTTCGGCTTGGGGCACATATATCTCTTGGGCAAGTTTTCGGGGAGCGCCGTCTAGGGGAAACGCCTGTTCCGATTCTCATTGGTCAGAAAAAGTTTGCTTCCCCGCACTTTTCGGAAAAAAGCTTTCCGGCTCTCAACTCCCAGCTCTTCGTAGTCTCTGATGAGTCAGGTGTGGAGAAAGGCATGGTGTCGGCCTTTCTTTTTTCTCACTTTTCAAATGAAATACCTGCTGAGGTCTCGGTTTTTTAAAGATGCCGCTTCTTGACTTATTGGTACCAAGGCTTCCCGATGACATTTCAAGATTTTCCCTTCAGAAAAAAGAAAATTATTTCCACAACGCATTATTATTCCAATATGAGTTTTAAAATCCGTAAGATGACAGATAAGGAAATATTAATTGCACTGACGAGTCATTTATAACAGTGCTTCATTTGCATGGTAGTTCACAAGAGCTAAACTCCTTAACAATTTATTTTTCTTCTTTTACATTTTGGAATTTATTTGGTACGAGCTGTTGTATCCTCACGGCTGTGCTCGTGCTATAAGGTTAAAAAAAAGCTCTTTAAGGACATGTAAATTTCCCTTCCCAGTGCAAAATAGAAAAAAAAATTAAAATGTATGTACATAATTTTACTTAAGCTCCAAGCGTATTATACGAAGTAATAAAAAAAAATCTGTTAAATTGACGTCAAATGCCCGTCCAATCTCCCTATTTCAAGGAGAAATCATCTAATTTAAGTACTTTAAATCATTCAAAACCCTATAGCTAAGAGTTTAAAGTTAAATAATAACATAATAACTTGCAACTATCCAATGCGAAAGAAACTGCCAATAAAAACAGCAAAGAAATGAAAAATATCACTACGTTTAGATTTATCGTCTAAAAATATTAATAAGTGAAAATAATAAATAAATAAAAATAGAAATAGCAACAAAATTTCAAAAAATTAAAATAAAATAAAAACTACTATTTTTATACAAGGAAAACAAGTTGACGATAATATATAATTCGAGTAAATGAATTTCACTGGTCATGCAGCGAAGGATCAGAATTAAAAGAAAATAACCCTACCCAAAGAATAAATAATTTAATTAAAATACTTTGTGCAATTACAACAAAATAAAAATCAATGCCCTTACGGAAAAAGAATTGTATTGAAATATGTTGTCTAGCTACAGTAAAGGGCCCCCTGTGGCAACTTAAGCCACAGGAAAAGGGATAATCCCTACGCAGGGGATTTGAAGGGCATCTTCCCTATCCGAAGGGGAATTCCAATCAGATGAAACGGACACTGCGTGTGTTGGCTCGGATCAAATAAGGATCCGAGTGGAATTATGGAAACTAAACCCAACATTTGTAAATAGTTGTATATATATATGTTAGTAGTATTGTTGTTGTGGTATATAATAGTAGTGTTGTGATTGTGAATAAAATGGAAAAAATGAAATTGGTTGAAGCTATTGGACTTGTAAGAAAACACGCAACATAAGTGTTGCGACAAAAATATGGTGACCCGGACGTGATTATATAAGTAATTTTGGACATAAAAGGACAAAACTTAGCATTGAATTCCCACAAATTCGAGTTGGATACACGAATACGCTGAGATTGAGGTAGGCCCATTTTTTCCCAATTTAAATTGCTAATATTGTTTAAATTTATCATGGATCTTGCTAGATTAAAAGAGCTCCGTAAAGGGCTAAGAATTTCCTTAACAAAACATTTGACAAAAATAGAGACCACATTAGAAATAGAAATCACTTCGGATGATTATTCGAAGGAAGATAAGATTGATGAGCTTTTGAGCCTAAAATCTCAGCTCTTAGAAAAATTAAAAGCTGTAATTACTCATGATGAAGAAATACAATCAAAAATTGAAATTGAGGATATGCTAGCAGATATAGAGACGAGTGAAGAATATAAAGATAAAGTAAACGAAAGGAAATCTAAAAGTGAAAGGCACTTGGACATTTTATGTGATAGACCACGAGCGGGAGTGGGAATTCAGATGAATAGGAGGATTGAACAGGTAACTGTTGATGCGGAGGAAAATGTTCAAACGGCGGCTGCGGCACTTAATAATGTGTCGTTCAGAAGTGAAACCAGAAACGTAGTTAAACTTCTGAAATTAAATATCCGAACATTTTATGGAGATTGTAGTTATTTCCTAGATTTTTGGAATTCTTTTGAAGTCGCGGTTCATAATAACGACGCATTGTCAAAGGTGGAAAAATTTACGTATCTTAAATCGTATTTGGGAGGTGTTGCGCGTAGTGCGGTATCAGGTTTTTCTCTGACAGATCAAAACTACGATGAATCAATAAACTTGTTAAAGGAACGGTTTGGGCGCTCAGACATAATAATGTCATCTCATATGCATAAGCTTTTGCTTGTAGATTCAGTTAAATCATGTGCTAATGTAATACGGTTGCGAAAAATGTATGACGCAATAGAAGTGCAAATAAGATCACTAAAATCGTTAGGCGTTGCTACAGGAACGTACGGGAATTTATTATGTCCAGTAATTCTGCAGAAATTGCCAGAAGAATTAAATTTAAGTTACAATAGGAATCGCAAAACAAACGAATTATTTGACATTACGGATTTAGTGGAATTTATAAGAATGGAAGTAGAATGTAGGGAAACTGCGCTAATATTAGCTAATCCAAAAAATGCCAATATGAAGGAATATCCATCACAGAACAAAATTAACGACACAGACTCTCCGAATAAGACATTTTATTCGAATTCAAAACGAAATGAATATTCTACCCATAAATCTACTGCTGAAGTTTTAGCTACTCATGTTAATGACAATCAGCCTTGGCCTCGGAAATTCGAACATGATACCAGGGGTAGTTTCAATCAGAGACGGAACTTTAATTCATCATCGTTTAATGGGTACTTGTGTAGTCAGAAATGTATATTCTGCCTTCCAAATCATATGAATCATGATTGCGCATTGGGTGTTAGTGAGAAGAAAAAGGCATTAATGACTAAGGGTCCAGAGGCGTAGCTAGACTTGAGTTTCGGGGAGGGTTACTTCTTTTATTTTATATATATATATATATATATATATATATATATATATGTGTGTGTGTGTGTGTGTGTGTGTGTGTGTGTGTGTGTGTGTGTAAACTTTTTTTAGTATTAAAAAAATAATAAGAGGGAGGTGAATCTTACATACTTTGGAATGGGGTGCCCCAAGTTCGATACTTGTGTCAAACAAAACAAAAGCAAAGATTTTTTATTTATTTATTTATTTATTTATTTTAATGTTTTGAAAAATTTAACTTTTTTTTCTTTTTCCTCCATTTAATTTAAAGTGAAGCTTTCTAGCAACGGGTCTAGTCAAAACCAGTCTATCCAAATCAGGGGGAAAATCAAATATCTGATGAGCGTGTTCCGTTCATTTCAGTGTGACTGATTAATTTAGAGGCTAACACACATCTACAAAAGCTGGCATCCCTGACAGCTAATAGATGCATCCTTTTCCGCCTGTAAAATGGATGTTTGACTTTCAATCTCATCGGTGGTCAGACTATTTTTACTAACTTGGTTCGCACTAAAAGCATGAAATAAAATAAAAAAAGATTTCTTGATTATAACCTACAAAAAAAGGAAAGGCTTTTCATATCGTTATATATATATATATATATATATATATATATATATATATATATATATATATATATATATATATATATATATATATATATATATATATATATATATATATATATATATATATATATATATATATATATATATATATATATATATATTAGGGTGTCCCAAGATATAATGGCGAAAAAAAAATTTGTGAAATCGAATACGCATACCCTCCAAATTTTTTCCATTTCACCTCAGAAACATGAGAAAAAAGTTCCATTGCAATTAAATAACGGGAACCCGTGCCGACTTGAGGTCAAAGTTGGACCTAAAATCCTGTAAGGCGACTACAGTGGAAAAATTGCTAACTGCATAATTCATTACTACACGCGACATCAATTTATTTAAAGCATATATTTACAACAATATTAGACTAAAAGAAACATTACTGTACATATTTTTAATTCAATGTTTGCTTTTTGCAGTCAGAATAGAACGTCCTCTGATCTTGAACACAACGTAACAGATTGTTTTTGTTCCTCATCAGCTGTTAGTAAACGATGAAATTTCTGCATCATTTTTACCGCTCTTTCAGCTGCATCGTTTACTGCACTAAGCTTTGAGACAGTCTTTTTCACATAAAGGAATGAAATATTATTGACCATACCATAAAAGCTGGATGAATTTTTGTAGAGCAGCTTTTGAGATAATTAGGTCCACATTTTCGTACACTTTTATCAAAAAGCGCAAATCTTTTTTGGGAGCTTTGACTGTCAAAATGCATTGAAGCCATGGTTTCACGTATACTGTCACTACAAAAAAGCAGACATCAAACAATGCTTCATTTTCCTTCGTATCTAATTTTAGTTGTGAACTAAATATACTAGTTTTAGGGAGTAAATCGCTCGAGCCATCCATCGAGCTTTGTGCATGACTCCCGGTGGTCTTATTTTAAATTCATTTTCTGGTATATCCACCTAAAAATATGATAGGCAGTTCTGTCAACTCTTGATAGTCATCCCTCAGCGTAATATTAGTAAGTTCAGCACGGTAAAAGTCAAGTAAATTTTCCAAGTTAGGGTACAGTTCGGAACAACTCCGCAGCTCCTCATAGCACTGTATTTAAGTGAGATAGATCAGTTCATATATGTGATGGCGGCAAGCAAAGGAAAGCATTTCTCTATCAAATTTTTGCTCAAGAATAGCGCAAGAACCACTTAAAGGACCTGTTCTGGAAGCTGTAACATCACAACTTAACTTTGTCTTCGAGATTCCAATCTAAAACTGCCTTTCAAACAGCCTTTGTTTGTTCTTTTCCTGTGGAATTATCCAGTTTAGACTCAGCAATGAGTTGTTCCGTCACATCCATATAAAATAACTATAGATAAGCGATCTTCTTTTGATTTTTGAGCACTCAAAGCAGGCAACAGTCCCATCTTCCTCTATTTTGATTAACCGAAGTGCATCAGCATGTGCAATATTGAATCAATTGTTTAAATTACTTGAAAATTCTTGTTGGCGCTGCCTGAATACTTCTTGCAGTTTCTCTGCATTTTTTTGTAAGTCTCTCTAGATTTGATACAGGTTTTTAAGTTTATTCACACAATTTAGCAATTTATTTTTTGGTGGGAACGCGTGCCTTTTCCCAAAAGATGATGCATTCCCGAATAGCGATATTTGCACTTTCACTGATGGTTAAATTTACTTCTCGAATGTTATAAAACAAAACCGACAGAACTTGTCCGTTAGAGAGAAGTTTCAAGCCCGTAGTTTGTTGTTTTACGACTCCTATTAAAAATATCCCTTTTTTCAAACTTTGCAATTCCACTGCCATGTTTCGTTCCCTATGGAAGGACTGACTATACTGCGCTCGCTGACCGGAATGTATTCGTACTGACATGTTTGACGGTTTGCAAATTACTACGGATAAGCCCCCCTCCCCCCAACATATGTTTTTCTGTTTTCATTTGTTTTCTGTGCACTATTTACAGCTGTTTTGAGCTTTGAAAATATCGCGTCGCCAGCATTAGCTTGCTTACATGAATACACGTGCTATTTACACGTTTAGGCCTTTAGGCGCAAGTCGGCACGGGTTACCGTGCTTCAAATTGCATGAAACTTTTTTTCCAACGGTTTTGATATAAAAGGAAAAAAATGAGAGGGTATGCGTTTTAAAAAAACGACTTTCATTTTTTTGGGACACCCTAATATATATATATATATATATATATATATATATATATATATATATATATATATATATGTTGCTTTTTATATGTATTTACATTTATGCTAATTTTAAAGCAGTTAATAAAATTTGAAGTTAAAAAAAAGGGAAGAAATATAGGCGGTAAAAAGTTATTTGCACAAAGCTGCATACCATCTGTTCTCCTCTCAAGTTTTTATTTTAAATTTTATTAGCTACTTTAGAATTTACATAAATATCTATTTGAGAAAGCAACAGCAATTTTCTAGTGTTATAAACAGAAGTCTTCTTTATTTTCTACTTTTTAATGCGAACCAAGTTAACAGAAATAGTACAGAACAGTCTAGATTCATTTCGTTTTTGAACATTTTATTCCTGTAATGCTATGCAGTTTTTCTTTTAAATTAAAATAAAATTTCCTTCAGAAGGGTTCGATGAGATTAATGCTGCTTCAGTAGACTGTACTTCGTTTTCTTCAGACGACGTTAACTTTCTCTTTTTAGAGCAACCATTTTCGTTATTTACATTTTTTTCTTTGGATTTTAAAAAGCTTGTTATCGGTTTTGCTCGCTTCATTATACAACAACGTTCACTTAGATCATACTATTCTAGATAGTTCAGACCGCACGTTTTTAAAAGAATACGCAGTAATTACTGGCTGACATTTTCGACAAATCAATGAGATTGCGGTGGATACTCTGGTTAGCAAAGATCGTTTGGACTATGACAGCACAACGCCAACAAAAACCTTATGTCTCGAATTCCGGCTGTGCTATCATTTTCGGATTCGAAGCCCAATGATCTTTAAAGCAGCAAGCAAAAGCATTTTCTTCAACTCGAAACAGAAAGGGCTGAGGGGGCAAAAAAGGGAGAAATGCGTTCCCAAATAGGTTTTCTAGGAAGATTAACAAAATGACAGTCGTTTCGAGCACTTTGTTGGAAGAAGAGTAAAGGGGTAAAATTCACAGGTTGAGTATTAGTTGCATTATGGATGAGTATTTCAAGTTCATGGTTAAAGGTCATTCAAGTTAAAAGCCATTTTGCTCTGTTATCTGGCTTAGTACTGTTCTTTGGTCTCTCTCTTTCTTAAAATTATGATTTCTTATAGAAAATTGAGATGATAGGAGTGAAAAGAAAGTTTAAGATTTTTTCAAGTAAAGAAAAGGGGAAAATACTAGAATATTGGCCAGGTTATATTTGCAGCAATTGCTAACCTCAAGAGGATAAATAATTAATCAAAAAAAATCGGGCACCAAAAAGCAATAAAAGACTTATTCTTGAAAAAGATATGCTTAAAGTTTCTTTTACTGTCAAAATGATTCCTTAAACTCGCAATAAAGCACTTAATAATGTAATAACAGAATAAAGACCTAACAAAACTAATACAGAGGAATTTTGATCAAGAGCCCATATTGTCTTTAGTATCGATTTCAAATTTTCACCATCATATTCCAAATTTCTATAAAGTTTCTTAAAGCCCCGTATCTTAAAACCTCTTTATCTCGATTTTTTCCCTTCCTGTGAAATTCGAAATATAGATTCAACTGTATGTAATATTCCCACTGCGCCGCTCATAAAATTAAACATATTTAGCAATTTGCAGAATCTATGACAAAAAAAAAAAAGGCTACATATACGTGGATTTAACAAATCAATCTCATTTCTACAGCGAAGTGTGAAATTTCACTCAATTATCAAAAAAATGTCGCAGCAGAGTGAGGAGTGAGGCGTCTTTACGCTTGAGGGTCACTCATGGAGCTGATTTTCAATGGCACTGGGGGGGGGGGGGGGGGGGGGCAAGTGAATTTTTGACCATTTTTATTCAGAAAAAAAGTCGTTTTTATTTTTTATTTTTTTCAGCTCTTTTTCTTTTCTCTTCTCTCTTTTTTCTTATCTTTTTTTCTCTTCTCTTTTCTTTCTCTTCTCTTTTCTTACTCTCTCTCTCCTTTTTTTTTGAGACAAACATTTCGGGGGGGGGGGGTTGTCCCCAACCCCCCCCCCTTAGCTACGCCCCTGGGTCTATGTTTTATCTGTTTTCAAAATCACTTGAGAAGATTCTGCGATCGTAAATTTCTGAAGTGTAAGCACTGTAATTCCTTTTACCATAACTCTCATCTGCGAGAAGCAGAACGGAATAATAGATAGATCACCCCAGTCAACGGGAGAAGTACCGCCGCATCAAGAGGGACAGGGGGAAAACCACATTGCCTCAATGGTATCATTCTCGTCTAGTAAAAACGAAATAAAAAAGACTAGCAATTCGATCTTGTTGCAGACCTTTTCGGCTATGGTTAAAACAGAACCAGGAACTAATAGTCATTTATTACGATGTATGGCGGACTCGGGTGCTAATATGTCCTTCATCTTGAGTGAAGTTACGAGGGCATTGGGTTTAAAGGCGGTAAATAAAGAATCGTTAAGCATTCACACATTTGGAAATGAAAACTCGAAAACGCGCAGTTATGATATTGTGGAAGTAACTTTGAGAAACGCGAAGGATAATAATCGGAAAATAAAAATCAGAGCAGTAGTGATTGATTGCATTACATTAGCACATATTAAAATTCCTTCTCAATGGGCAAAGAACGCCGCTTTGACAAAAGGCATTGAGTTAGCGGATATTAGTAGTTATCCAAATGACAAAATTCATGTTTTGATCGGTTCGGATTACATCGCTGAAATTTTGGGGGAAAGGAACATAAGAATTAGTAGGAGGTTGATTGCGGTTGATAGCATTTTTGGATTTTTGCTTCAGGGAAAAGATGAGGAATCAAATCGTCAGATATCAATGGTGAATCATTTATTCGCGAAAAATGAGGAGTTGGATATTGATAGAATTGAAAAATTATGGTCAATGGAAGCAATTGGGATAAATATGGAAAAGGAGGCAAGTCTGTCGGATAAAGACGTTTTAGAATCATTTGAGCGAAACACGACTTATACAAACAAAAGATATGAAACTCGGCTGTTATGGAAAGGGAACTGTACACAATTAAGCAGTAATTTTGAAATTGCTAAACGTCGTTTGTTTAGTTTAGGAAACACATTAAGAAAAAATAAGGAACTGTGTTCCAGGTACAATGAAATTATTGAAGAACACATAAGGGACGGTATCGTTGAACGCGTAGAAAAGAACTTAGATCAAAGTACAAGCACAGGATATTTTCTTCCGCATCACGCAGTAGTACGCGAACAGAAGGATACTTCGAAGGTTAGGATAGTATTTGACGCTTCGTCTAAACGCAAGGGAGAATTATCGTTGAATGATTGTCTAGAAAGCGGGCCGGATTTAAATCCCGATTTGCTTAGTATTATATTAAGATTTAGATTACACAAGATAGCATTTTGTGCGGACATTCAGCGCGCATTTTTAGAGATAGGATTAGCTGAGGAAGATAGGGAGTTCTTAAAGTTTTTATGGGTAAAGAAAAATGGTCCTGTCCTCGATCTCAGCCCTAGTAATATCGAGGTTCTGAAATATGCAAGAGTAACCTTTGGCGTAAAGTGCAGTTCATTTTTGTTGGCAGGAATTTTGCGGCTGCACTTGCGTAAATATGAAGAAGAGTACCCACGCGCGTGTGAGATGCTCCGCAATCTTTACGTAGACGATCTCATCAACGGATCTTCAGACCCAGAGGATGCTTTGAAATTAAGTAAAGATATGATATTTATACTAAGCCAAGCTAGCATGAACTTACGAAGATGGGTTTCCAATTCGTCAATTCTCAATGAAGCGTGGAAAAACGACCACATAGACTTTCGAAATACTTCCGAAGAACGAGGAGTACCTCTTAAAATTCTGGGTCTAATATGGGACAACATAGAAGATAATTTGAAATTAGACATTCATCAATTTGAGAAATTTAAAGACACTAAACGGATAACAAAACGAGTCATTTTAGCAGCATGTGGTATGCTTTTTGATCCTATAGGCATGTTGAATCCGTTTACAGTACGAATAAAGCTGTTATTGCAAGCGATATGGGAAAGTGGTATATCATGGGATGAAAGCGTTCCTTTTGAAATAAAGTGTACGTTTATGGAATGGCTAAGTGAAATAGACGAAATAGAAAACATAAAAATTCCCAGGTTATATTTCACTGATTTTGAGTGGGGAGCATCAGAAGTTCATATATTTTCAGACGCAAGCCCAAAGTGCTATGGATGCGTGGCTTACTTTCGAATGAAACACGGTAATGGATATTTAACAAAATTTATGATAGCGAAATCTCGAGTAGCCCCATTAAAAGGGTTGACTCTCCCACGATCGGAATTAATGGGTGCATTAATTTCTTCAAGGTTGGGATCTTACTTGCAAGATACGTTCCACAAGCTAGAGAAACAGAAGATTTTCTATTGGACTGATTCGCAGATATGTCTCCATTGGATCAAGGGAAATGCTGATGAGTGGAAGCAGTTTGTTAGGACCGTGTAAAGGAGATTCAAACGAAAACAAATCCATCGAATTGGTTTTTTTGCAACGGAAAAGATAATCCATCTGACAAACTTACGAGAGGAATCAGAGTTCAAGCCTTAGTCAATGATAAAGTGTGGTTCTATGGACCGGCTTGGCTCAGTGAGCTAGACATGTCATGTAACATGGAAAGTGCTAATGTTGACATTGATGTTCATTGTGCTGAAGAGAGGAAGCGAAGCGTTGTAACCTTACAAACGAGCATTGAATCCTCTCAACCTTTGCTGAATCTGGAAAATTACAGTGACTTAAATAAAGTATTAAGAATAACAAGTTACGTCATGAGATTCATCAAAAACTGTAGAGCTACTAACGAAATGAAAACGGGAAGTATTACGGCCAACGAAATGACGGACACAGAAAGGTATTGGATTCGAACTGTTCAGCAAAGTGTATTTGAGAAAGAATATTCTCAGCTGAAGAATAAAGAACCGATTAGTCCTAGTTCCAAGCTATATAGTTTTAATCCGATTTTGACGTCAGATGATTTAATCGCTGTCAGAGGTAGGCTTCAGAACTCGGACATTGATTTTCAGTCAAGACATCCCATAATTATTCCCAAAAAAACCAAATTTACGGAACTTTTGATATTTAATGAGCACAAAAACTTGTTTCACTCTGGTGTTTCAGATACGCTCACACAGATAAGAGAGCGATTCTGGATTTTACGTGGAAGGCAAGCTGTGAAATCAACCTTGAATAAATGCATGAAGTGTAAACGGTTTAAAGTCAAACCAGGTAACCAGGTAACAGCTCCATTGCCACTTAATCGAACAATTGCCTCAAATGCCTTCGAAATCGTGGGAATAGATTTCGCGGGACCACTGTATACAAAGGACCATGATAAAAATTACATTGCCTTATTCACGTGCGCTGTTACGCGAGCAATACACCTAGAAGTAGTGTCTAGCTTAAGCACGGAACATTTTCTACTCGCATTCAGACGGTTCATATCCCGAAGAGGTGTATGTAGAATTGTGAACTCGGACAATGCACTAACTTTCAAGAGTGCAGAAATAGAACTGAAAAAACTGTATTCGAACATTACTGATCCTCTGGTGCAAAATTATTTTGGAAAAAAGGGAATCGCATGGCAATATATAGTTGAACGGGCTGCATGGTGGGGAGGATACTGGGAGAGAATGGTTCGTATCACTAAGATCACGTTGAGAAAAATTTTGGGAAGAGCGTTGGTTTTATTCGAGGAATTGCAAACTATTTTAGCAGAAATCGAATCTATAATTAATTCGAGACCATTAACATATGTTTATAACGAACCTCATGAACCATTCCCTCTCACTCCTGCTAACTTCTTAACTGGAAGAAGATTGACTGCATTGCCAGATTGGTCCGGCAATGCAAAATTTGAATTAGTTAAAGGTAAAAAAGAGCTAATCAAAAGATTTCTATATAGAGAAAAAATACTAAATAACTTTTGGAAAATATTTCAAAGGGAATATCTTCTTCAGTTAAGGGGTGCAAATGTTTTTAAACCAATAAATGTTAAAACTGAATTTAATATTGATGATGTAGTGTTAATAGGGGAAGAGAAAACACCCAGGCAGTTATGGAAGCTTGGAAGAGTCATTGAAGTTCACAAGGGGCGTGACAAGAAGGTAAGATCAGTGACTTTAAAAACATCTTCTGGGATAATCAGACGCCCAATTCAATTGTTGTATAATTTGGAAATCGAAGCCAATGAATGAATACATTGTGAGTAAATGGTTGTGTGGTTGTGTTAAATTTAATATTGTTGTTGTTTAGTAAATGATAGTTTAATGTTAAATAGTTAGTGTTGTATTTTCAAAATGGTAATATATATTAAGTGATTTAATTTGTGAAATTTATGTTCAAGGTTTTGAAATTTTAAATACGTCATGTATTGTTTAATGGCTGGATTCCTCATTTCGGGGCGGGAGGATGAAGCAACTTAAGCCACAGGAAAAGGGATAATCCCTACGCAGGGGATTCGAAGGGCATCTTCATTATCCGAAGGGGAATTCCAATCAGATGAAACGGACACTGCGTGTAGTTAAGACGCGTATGTGTTGGCTCGGATCAAATAAGGATCCGAGTGGAATTATGGAAACTAAACCCAACATTTGTAAATAGTTGTATATATATGTTAGTAGTATTGTTGTTGTGGTATATAATAGTAGTGTTGTGATTGTGAATAAAATGGAAAAAATGAAATTGGTTGAAGTTATTGGACTTGTAAGAAAACACGCAACAAGTCGTAACATAAGTGTTGCGACACCCCCTACATACCCTCCAAAGAAATATTTTCACTAAAATACACACACACACACACACACACACACACACACACATATATATATATATATATATATATATATATATATATATATATATATATATATATATTAAATCATTGAAAAATTAGCCATATTTATCACATTTACCGGTTAATTTATATAATCCCCGACTCGTAATAGGAAATGTAATAAAAGTCGATACTTAGTCAAATTTTTTTTCCTTTGCTTAGCTACTTGGTTTTTTTTTAAATGACTTATAGTATCTCTACGCGACAAGGGTTTTTTGTCGGATGCACTTGTCTGCGTCCCTGCATTTATTGATCATGTTAGTAGGATTTTAATTTCAATTCAATACTTTAACCCCTCACTAATCCAAACCCTATTACACTGGATTTTGATTAATTCAGATAGCTATTTTAATGTACACTATTTAAATAAAATGCAATTTAGGATAATAATGAATCTTTATAGATCATATTTTGTTTTTTTGTAATGCATTTTTAAAATTTTCTCTTCAGTTTTATGTTTTACTCTCTTGAATTCATCTCACAATTTTTACTGCGTACAGTAGTTTGTTTATGTACCTTGGCTCAATTTTTCGGTTATTTTGTTTAAACCGTATTTTTGTTAATTCGTACAACCTGGATCCCCCATTTGTACAGATTAATGAGGATGTACTGTATTTCTGATGTGCTGGCAAGACCTTTTCCTCGGGATGTTTGGTTTCTCGCTTTTATAGAGTTTCTAATAATGGCCGATATGCTTCAGCTTTCCAACTTCAAGTTTTAATAACTGTCATGAACTCAAAAAAAGAAAAAAAAAAAGTGCACAGATCTTTGTTGACGCATTTTGAATAAATGTTTACCGTAATTCATGAAGCAAATTTATCAGTAGGCCATGCTGGCAGAAACAGAATATTAAACGACCCCTTAAGAATAGGTTCATAAGTATTTTCAACATACTTTACAATACATATTGTGCGCAAAAATGTTGGTTTTATAAAATATCTAATGAAAATAAAATAAAAAGAGTGTCAATTTTACTCATTTATTTAGTTTGAAATATTATCGTATGTTTTAACAGCCTTCACGACGTTTTTCTAAGTAACTACGCGTTCCCAGAAAAGTTGAAAAAAAAATTTCCCTTCTCTGAAACTAAGATCTTATTCAAAAAAATTATCCAAATATATTACATTCCCCATTACGAGTCGGCAATTGTAGCACAAAAAAACGAGCTGATGTGTGCATCGCATGACTTCCTTTTACACACATTAAATGTTATTTCCCTATTATTGACAATTTTAATGTGATTCAATTGTTAACTCTCTAAATATCACCAACAATGGCCAAATTGAAACAAGATTTAGAACAAAATAAAAAACGTCAAATTTGTTGCCAAGTTTCTGACAAAGCTTGGTGACCAAAAGACTAAAACTTGGCAACTAATATATCGCCAAGTGTTCACCAAATTATAACACCACTTGAGTTTGCATCGAAATTAAAAGTGATTTCCCCCCACAAAGGTGCAAAAGACCCCTTTAGAAACACCCGAATGCAACCAAAAGAGGAGGTGCACAACTAGACCCCACTAGGAGTCTACGTACCAAATTTCAACTTTCTAGGACATACCTTTCTTGACTTATGGGACATACATACGCACATACACACACACGCACATACGTACCTACGCACATACATACGTATATACAGACGTCACGAGAAAACTCGTTGTAATTAACTCGGGAATCGTCAAAATGGATATTTCGGGCGTCTATATGTTCTTAGGTACGTGTGGTCGGGTCGAAAAAATACTCAACATTCATTCGGGGGGGGGGGGGGGGGTGAGCAAAATGGAAATTAAGGTCAATTTTTGAGTGAAATTTTTTTTGCGAATACAATACTTCCTTTTTTGTAAAAGGAGGTAAAAACAGTAAGTTTGAGCATTTTTACTTAGTTTAATGGTGATTATGTCATCCAGGGCGGATATTTGTAGTACACCCTGTCCCCCCACCTGAACCCTCAAAAACAATTGTTTATGCGAACAATTAAAATAATACATTGCCAGATATAAATTTCAATTTTTGTGGTAAATTGAAAATGTACATTAAAAGATATGTAAAATTATGAACGCATTTCATAAAATTGTCCCCGTGTTTCTCTAAAATTCGATAAATTAAGCAATTTAAAATGTTTTTGAGGAAATGTATCAGAATTGCAATATTTGTATCTTTTTTTTTAAAATTAACTCTGACTATTTTGAGTTTCATTCCCCCCCTCCCCAGAAAGGCGTAATCTGGAGTGGAGCGCTCCCTCCTTCCCCTTCCGTAGTGACGCTTCCGATTAAAGTATTTATGATATCTAATTTGTTTGTTCTAAGATATTTAATTAAAGTAAAGCAAAGCAAAACTAGTTTTATTCCTTCTTTTTCTTTTGACAGAAATATTTTTTTATGCTTTGGGGGGATAGATATCAAACCTTGTTTAAATTGTAAAAGTAATTTTTAGTGTTGAAAATATTATTTTTTTTGGAATTAAACCCTTGTTATTCTACAGGATTATTCAAATTCATTACAGTCCCCATCACGAGTCGGAGATTGTATAAATAAATGGGTAAATGTGATAAATATTGAATAATTGATCACATTTACCGTATCATATATATATATATATATATATATATATATATATATATATATATATATATATATATATATATATATATATATATATATATATATATATATATATATATAATCACTGAGACTTCAGTTTCGGCGATGGGAAGTTCCACGAAAATGGCAACTTTTACAAACATATATTTTTTTCACTGATTTTATTGGAATGATTTTACAAACTACTATGTGTGCCGTTGCCCGGTGTTGCTCGGTCTGCCTCGAAAATAAAAGCGAAACTAAATGACACATGTCCAATCCTCAAACGTGAATGAAGAGAGGAAAAATTTAAGATAAAATTTCCCTGTACAATAATGACCACAGTTCTTGAAAATCATTTTTGCAGTAAGGACATCAGTCCCTGAAAATTGCCCGTCGAATAACAATATTAATCCCTAAAAATATAGGACAACATTTCTAAAATAAAATCTGCGCTTCCTTTAAAAGCCCCAATTCCTCAGTTGTTGCTCCGTTCCATGACGGAGAAAGGAACTATTCTTATATGATGTTTAAAAAGTACATTTTAATTGTTAATTTAACACAAAAGTTTTATCCAACGTCTCTAGGCTTCGAAAAAAAATAAATAGACGTTAAATAATGAAAAAATGAGCAAAAGGGAATATTTTTAAGTCTCCCCGTTATCTGAGAAGCATGAAAACAGTTGAAGAATTTTATTTGTCCCATATTTGAGAAAAAGTGACAACGATTCAAATGTCAAATTTAAAATTCATTTTTCCTTTAAAGTTTTAATTTTTTGTCTCGTTAATTGAGACCCTCTGTTCTTTTTTACCATAGGAAGAAATGTTATTAGGGTTTTTTTTTTTTTCTACGCTTTTCATTGAAACTGAAATCGCAAAGATAGGAAAAATTTTTAGCTTAGAAAAATTCATTTTTGGGTCCTAAAATTAATTTTTGAGTTCAAAAAAAAAAACTATTTATCTTTTTTTTTCCAAAACGGTCTCTAAACTTTCCCAGTGCTATTCAAAACAAACTGAAAATTTCAACGTAATTGGTCCAGAGGCTTCCAAGTTTACCCCGCACATGCACATTTTAAGTTTGTGTTTCATTATTGATAGAAAGATTGGGTCATAGTTATAAGAATATGTAACTCGGCAAAATTGTATGTAAAAGAAGAAAATAATGATTAAAACCTTTGTTTAATTGTAAGGACTTTTTTCTTTTAAAGCATTTTTTTTCTTTTAAAGATCATTCTTATGGGTCCTCAAACAAAAAATTTTGAACCATCAAAATCCGGGTTCAAAGAACACGTAGGAAAATAAAAATGCATTTAAGCTAAATTACTTTTAAATTATCCGAAAGTAACAACTTTAATTTACAATACAAACTGGTTTATTTATTTATTTATCTATTTTAAGGCTCTAGATTATGTATCCTGTGGTGTTGAATGGTTAGAAATATCCCTTACTATTAATTAAAGTTTTGAAAAAGACCATGTTCTTTGTCTTTTCTTTTCAGTAATTTCTCCTTTGTATTATCAAATATCGGTCGAAAATCTAAATTGAGTTCAGCTACAGTGTCAAAATTGGTGATCAATGCAAGCATGCAATGGCAAATGCATGCTTGCATTTGTGCATGTACTATACATGCTACACACTACTTACTATACATGCACTTGCATTTTTGCATGTATAGTAAGAAAAATTATTTATGAAAATGAAGAGCTAAAATTTGATGAGATTTAGCTGCGCTCCCATAACGAATAAAATTTAAACAGTATAATTCAGAGCCAGAGCAACGTAGAGTAAGTCCGGCGATCTTGCCCCGTCTGATAAATTGCCCCAGTAACTGTATTTCACGATTGTAACAACAGAGTGCGTCTGTGTCAACTTTTTCAAGGGGATTTGTGTATAAAGAAGCTACACGCATATACTAAAGCCATTTTCAGCGATTTTTCAAAGGTCATTACAGCTTCAGAGCAAAGTGAAAGGTAAGAGTGACATTTTTAACGTTTAAACTTAACGTTTAAACTTAACGTTTAAACTAACGTTTTTTACTTTTAAGAACTTTTGTTTAATTAACTAGCGTTCAAATATTATGTTCAATTATCGGTTTATACAGTAAAAAAATATCATAAAAAAGACTGTTACTATTAATTGCAGCCATATTGGCTAGCTGTTTGAACAAGAGGTGGTGGGGCAATTAACCTTGCCAAAAAGGTAATATGCCCCACCTGAATGAAGACCTGAATGACGTCGACTGTAGATCGGATAAAATGTATAGACTGATTAGGATGGTTGCATGAAATGTGCACAATGTATAATCAGAGATGTAATGGTTGTGGCAAGATTGAAAAGCAAAAATTATTAAAAACCACAAGTAATGTGCTTATTACGTAAAATATTTTAACCTATATTTGCTGTTTAGAATTATATTGATTTTGATTTTTCATTTAGTTGCCCACATTATAATTTGTATTTATTTCAACTAATTTAGTCAAACAATACACTTTCTTACTAATAGCAGCAAGTTTTGCAATGCTGGTCAAGTGGGGCATTTTACCTGGTGTAGTGGGGCGAATTGTCTGACTGTCAAGGTATTATGCCCCAAAGCTGCAGTTTTTTTTTTTTTTTTTTTTTTTTTTTTGCAATAAAAACTTTTATTCGCAGTTTTTGGTCACGATAAATTTTACACAGTATCTGGATCTACATTAAGAGAGGCGGGAGGTATTATCTTTTTATTTTCGTTAACATATTTTTTTTTTTTTTTAAGTTTCTGCTTAGGTGGGACAAGATCGCCGGACTTACTCTACGTCACATAATCGCTACTTTACAGGAGAGATGGAAAACGTTTGTCTGGCGCATGCAAATGATGGGACGCGCGCTCTTTTAACACTGTTAAAAATTACAAAGGATTTTTTTTTTAGAATTACTTTCACATGCCTCGATGCGGAATACGATTCTAGTACATACAATGCACTAGTAAAGGAAAATCGCAAATTTTGGACTCTCCCAAGTTTGACTTTGTGGTGTAGAATTATGCTTTAAAATGCGAAAAAATATTTTTGCATTAGTCTCGTCGTGCTCACCACAGTAAAACATGAGATTTGCAAAAGTAAGGAAAGAAACCCAACTAACAAAACAATTTATAGTTCAATCACAAAAGAAAATTTTGAGAAAAAAAACAACTTTCAATGCTCTCTTTTCAAGATCCAAAAAAACAGGATGCAAGCAAAAAAAAAAAAAAAAACATATCTTTTATTTCATTCATGAACATAACATGAAGCTTAAAACCGCAAAATGAAACACCCTTACATAGTGAAAAAGAGAGAGGGAAGAAAATAAAAATGAAGCAGCTCTTCAAGAAGAACGTATAATTAGGTTTTCCATGTTTGTCCCTCTAGTGTAAACAGTACCAGCCATTTTGATCGAGGTTTTCTATTTGCTTTTTTTTTTTTTTTCCAGATCTATTGCTAGCTCAAATAATTGTTTTTAAAAATTCCTTTCCGAAAAAATATATCTCTCAACTTTGATTTCCGCTATTTTTTTTATTCCAATTTAAGTTCCCGTAAGGAAACGCTCCCATTCTGCAACTCTTCTTTTACGATTCAAGTAATTCAGGTATACTGCCGTGTGCAAGTAAACGGCAGTATCTGCAGAAATGAGTTTTCGAGATATTTGAAGAAACGCGTTTCGGATTCAATGCAAAAAATAGGGAAATGTTGGAATTAGACGTCTTTTTCGCGCCTTTTTTTCCGCGGAAACCAAATAAGCGAGCTTGTACAATAAAGATATCGTACAGTAGATGACAAAAATGTAAAAAAAAATGAAAAATGAAAAATTTGTAGTTACTGCCCTTTACCTACACACGACAGTATACACAAACACAGGATGTTTAGTTTCTCTCTCTGTGTTTCGTTTTCACTTCTAAATCACTAACAAAAAGTAACGGGTAATTTAGAAATTCGTGACACGCGATTCCCTTGGAAAGTTCCAGAATGAGACTGCTTGGAATGTTTATAAATTTTTTGCGTGTTTGTATGAATTCAGGACAGAGCGGTTGGAAAACGTGGGTGGCAGTCTGGCCAAATACTTCAATAATAGGTACCTGGATAGTAATGCATGGTTACGCTTCCCAAGGTTAGCATTTGCAGTTGTAAGTTTGGGGGGGGGGGGTTGTCTTGATATCTGGGGACTGCGTCTTTGATCTTGGGGGGGGGGGACATCCCTGGTAACTTTAATCCGTAATTTCTCTACTTTAAACTGCTTCACTCAGATTTAAATAGTGTTATTGCATCTAAAACTGAAGAAAAACTCTAAGTTTTGCATAGCTATCCAAAGTTAGGAAATAATAGTTGTTAAACCATTAAAAATTGATTTTTATCCCAGTTCAAAGTTCTCCAGTCTTTCTTTGAGTAACTTTGCGCGAAATGCTTTCTATGTGCCCTATTTGCTGTAAAATAAATTATCGTAATACAAGTAGTACACTGCCGTGGGAAGGTAAATGGCAGTATACGCAAAAATGAGTTTTTGAGGTATTTGAAGAAACGCGTTTTGCAGTCAGTACTAACAGTGGAAAATGTTGGAATTAGACATTTTACGCGCTTATTTTCCTGTGGAAATCAAATATACAAGCTTGTACAATAAAGCTTACGATCAAAAAAGGAAAAAGAATGAAAAATTTGCAGTTACTGCCCTTTACCTGCCTACTTCAGTACAGCTTTATGATTGGAAAATAAAATTTTTTAACTTTAAAAAAAAATCCTCATTATTATTTCCTATTTGGAAAATACTTTTTTGGAGACTAGTTCTTCGGAACGGGAGTTACTACGAATATACTTTTTAATCTAACGTATTTCCACTCTTTTTTTTTTTTTTTTGGCTTCAATTTTCCAAGTAAAGTGGTGTATTAAAAAAAAGTGATATTTACACTTGTACGAATTCAGATTTTTCAACCGTCAACTTTTTCTTACTTTCTTCTGAACAACGTGTTACTAATGTCCATATTTAGTACATCTTATATATTTCGAAGCATTCTAACCTGAAAAAAGATTTTTATATTGTTATATTATATAAATTTTTACATTAACATTTTTTTATTATATAGATTTTTTTATTATTATTCTTGCTATTATTATTATTATTACTATTATTATTATTATTATTATTATTATTACTGTTATTATTATTATTATTATTATTATTATTATTGAGATTTTAGACAAAATGATTCTTTCGCATATTTCAAGATAAGAATTTTCCGACGTTAGTATTTAATTCTAGTTTAGTGTTTAATTCTAGACTAGACTCAAAACTAAAATGTCCGATAAAACTTTTGCTTCTCACTAAATCATTTTAAAACTTTAAATTCGACTTTTTTGTATACAAGAATAATTAGTCGATTGTTTAGAAAAATCAAAACCATTAAAATCACTTGTATTACACAGATATTAAATTCGGCTTTTTTGTATAAAAATAAGGAATTGATTTTCAAAAAAAAATCATTTCAATCATCTGTATTACACAGACCAGTGGTTCGCAACGGGGAGGGGGGGGGGTAATTACCCCAAATGGGTAAAATTGGATTTTCCGAGGGGTAAAAATTAGTACAAAAATTGAGAATCGGTCACAATATAAACACAAGCATAAAATCTAGCTACCTAATTCGTAATCATTGGTGATTTATAAAAATTAAAAAAAAATGATTTCAACTTGGGGGAAGCTCGATTTACAATGTGAGTTGACTGAAACAAAAATTATTAAACAAATTGTTATAACTAAACAGTATCAAGTGTCTCATTGACTACTTCTTGATTTGATAAATAATAACTAAAAACTAGGTGCTTTTTTTGTATGAATGGTTAAAACTGATTGAAATATATATTTTTATTTTTTGTGTTTGAAGAAAAGAAAATGCAACATCTAATTTGTTTTTAGACTGATTTTTTTTTTTTGGGGGGGATGAGGTGTTGAGGAGGAAATTATTAATATATTGCCCACTTTTGGGGCAATAGCCATAAAAAGGTTGCTAACCACGGACATCGACATTTAGTAGAAAAAATCGCAGTTCAATCTCAAGATTAAATAACACTTGAGAAAACTCAAGCGCATTAGTTTGTGTGTGTGAGTGTGTGAAAATAACCCGAAAATAACACCTTACAAAATAATCATTGACAGCACAGAAGTCATTCAACAGTCGTTTGTTTACATTAAGTTGGTTTGCGATTGAGATTATAGGTATTAAAAGCGAGCTTTTTCGGACCTAAAGAAGAAAGAAATGATATTGAGAGAATAATATCAGTTAAAATATAAATATTTAAATAAAACTGCTCTTCGAAAATAACTAGAAGACAACAAAATTTCTTCAATCGTGAAGAAGGATTTGATTCCTATTTTCTTTCTTTTGTGCATTTGAAATTTTACCACAAAAAGAGTCAGAGCTGGTGCCGAGGTATGTAAAAAATTAAAAAAAAAAAAAGACTTTTTGATTGTATAAATCGTTAAGCATTTAAAATAAATATATATCCTGAAGTTACTGAAGAATGTAAATAAAAAAGAATTATTATATTTAAGAAAGACTCTTTGTGAATATTTGCATTTTCTAGAAAATTAAAAAAGTTGGTTTTAAAAACAAAAAAACAGTTTAGAAAGTATTTTATGCAGTCATTTTAGTGATTTAGTTATAATATATGCTTATTATGTATGAAACTGGTTGTTTCGACTGTCAGGAGAGTTAAATACGTCCCTTTGTAGTCAATGACATTGCCCATCTCTTTTTCTGTGTTTCTTCTAGCATTCTATGCCCATTTTGATAGAATTCATAGGTATTTTCTTCGTAAGATTAGTATGTTTATTTTTTTGCATTTGTTTATTCTAAATTTAAAAATGTTAACAATAGAAAAGTAACTGTAATAACGACAGTGGCGTAGCTAGACCCGACTTTCGGGGGGGGGGGGGGTTACTTCTTTTATATATATATATATATATATATATATATGTATATGTATATGTATAATATATATATATATATATATATATATATATATATATATATATATATATATATATATATATATATATATATATATATATATATATATATATGTATAATCGCTGGGAATTTTTTCCTTTTCTTCTTTTTTTTTCTTTCTCTTCTCTTTTCTTTTTCTCTTTTTTTTCAGACTAACTTTTCGGGGGGGGTTTTGTCCCCAAAACCCCCCCCTTAGCTACGCCCCTGAATAACGATTACAACAGAACTGTATCCTGAAAACTTTGAACACTAACTCAAAATTACGGCTTATTATCTATAATAAAAAATAATGATAAAGAAATTAAATAATTTTTATTCATTTTAATGAAATTAGTTACTGTTGTTTTTAACTCCTTCGAGTTTCCTAAGTTCTTTTACAAGGAATGTTTTCACCTTCGGATTAGTACGATTATCTGCTACAGACAGTACTGAGTCTCATTTCTGTTAATTAATCGGCGAGCATCTGTTAAAACAATTACGACTGAATAGTACCTTGCAAACGTGAGCACTAACTCAAATTAGAGATGGGGGATGTCGTTTTTTTTAATAATCCGTTCATCAGAGCATTGTTCATTTTTTTACCCGTTCAATGGACTCGTTCGTTTGAACAACTTCGTTTATTTCAAAAAGTTGCGAGGGATATCTCTGCGAGAGTTACTACCATAAGTTAAAAATGTTTCATTCGGTCATAAAGAAAATCAGGTAAAATTAATTATCTGTATGAAAATCTGTCGGTAAAAATGAAAAAAAAAAAAAATCAGTTAATCAAAACATTTTTCACATTAAGTTTAGATGTATCGAGCAATCATAGTTCATTTTCTTAGGTACTGGAGGGTGGCCCAAAGTGGGTAGGTTTTTTGAAGAACGCTCGAAAATTTAAGTTTTTGGATTTTACCGCAACAATTTCGGTTTTATTTTCTAGCAGGGTTCTTGGAACTTTAAAATAAAAAGTGATTTTTGTAGTATTTCAAACCTTCAAACCCAATTTATTTATTATCAAACTTTACAAACATTTGAAAAACACGCTTTGCCCCACCAGGGAGCCCAAAGAGGGAAAGCTTAACTAATTGTGATTTGGTACATTTGCCAATCAAATATGAAGTTATAAATGATTGAAATAGTTGACTAGCCACCTGCCATTGAAATATATATATATATATATATATATATATATATATATATATATATATATATATATATATATATTATATATATATATATATATATATATATATTATATATATATATTATATATATATATATATATATATATATATATATATATATATATATATTATATATATGGGTCATTCTCAGAGAAAAGGTACAAATAGACCAAAAAAAATCTTTTAACAAAACTAAGTAAAAAAATAATAAAAATTGCATAAATGTTTTTGTTTGTTTATAAATTATGTCCCTATAGTAGTGGTTAAGTTTTTCTATTTTATTTTAAAAAAGATTTCAAATATTTTAAATCCCACCTCGTCCACGGAGGGGATACAATAGTTCAACGGAGGATATTTTTTACGTAAGAAAGTGTCAATAAAGGTTGTTATGAAAGTAAACATGCGTTTTAAAGCTATATGAACTATTATGTGACTTTTACTTAACATTAAAAAATAAAAATGTGAAGGCTTTTGAAATAAAGACTCAGGATCCCGTTCTTTATGAATATCCTATTTTATTGAAAAAAAATCAACGTTCTAGCATTTATAACAAAATCAATAAAGTGCAACCTAATTTAGTTGGAAAAGAAAATATCGAAAGTATGTTCTTAGTTTCATTGATGAGTAAAAAAAAAAAAAACCTAATAAATCAATAGATATTTTTTTTTAATTCAAAATAAAAAAAATCATTTTTTTTTTTGAAGAACTTGCCAAAAGCCGATTTAACAAGCTTTGCGGGCCGCTTCTGGCCCGCAGGTTATAGGTTGTGCATCCTTGCTGGACAACAACATAATCATTGAATTTTTGGTTTGCTTCTTATCCTTTCTCGATGAATTAATCCCAAATGGTAATGTTTACATTGATCACCACAACTTAGACAGGTGAGGTATCTTGCTTTCATATTTATTTGGTCTTTTTTAAATACAAGTTCATAAATTTTCATTGTTCCTTTAAACGGTGAAATATGCTTTGGAATTTGTTTATCCACATCACTTAAAAAACTTTCTTCAACATTTTTTATTATTACATTCTTTCAGTTTTTTTTGAAGTACCGAAAACTAAAGATTCACAGTCTGGGATATCTGTTTTTTGGGCAACTAAATTGTCAGCTGTTCTTTTTATTGCTGCTTCAACTCCATCTGGAGCACATTTTCCATGAGAGCTTTCACTATAGTGCCAGTGAATTTCCTCCACAATAAACTGAGAGGATAAATATCCACCTATTAACTGAAACATTGTTTTGTTTTTGTACTGAGCACTGGGACCATCACTGAGAAAATGAATTTTTTTTTTAAATCAGGTATAAGAGACTTTAAATTATCTTTGAGTGAAAGCAAATGAGCAGTAACAGCTGATGCATCAAGCCTATTACATGCACTGATTGTTCCATATGAAATAGGACTTTCTTTAATATCTTTATGACAATATACAACACAAGTATGTATAGTTACCTGTGGCTTTGAACCACCAAAGTGGGCTGATTGAATTTCTCTGTGAAACTTACATATGTAATTTTCGGGAAAATCAATATGCATTAGGATTTCATTCCTTTTCAAATTTGTTTTTATATCTGAAATCATTTGATATTGGTGTACAATGTTAGATGCATGACTAAAAAATTTGATGATATCAGAAAAAAATAATTTCACTAATTCTTTTTTTGTACTCTCAATATCCACTTTCATGGTTCTATGGCAAATTTTTGTTTTACCTTTAATCTTCATAGTAACTTTTTTGTTAACCCATTTTGGAAGTAGCATAGGTTAATCTTGAAAGTCATTTATTTTAATTTCTTTAAAGTTGCATGCATCACATTTACGATTTAGGCAAAGTTCTCTCTGAGGATCACAACATATTGCTTTAAGAACTTGAGATATATTTTTTTCATTTATAATAACAAGACTATGTAGTTTTACTATTAAAAGCTTTATGTTTTCGTGTACTTTGCATAAACATGTCTCCCGATCGGAAACTTTCGGAAATAAGATCCAAAAAGGTTGGAGACGACAAAAAGTTTGATTACTAAGAGTTTGATGTTGTGGGCATTCTTTTATAAACATTTTATGCAAATTATACATAGTATCATTTAAATAACGCTTTTTTTTTCTTTTCTTCTTGTAATTGTTTCTTTTTTCCCTGGGCACAAGCGACTTGCTTTGTCAGATTCTAGAAATTTCTGAACATTTAGCTGTGTTTCTTCTGTGAAATCTCTTCTTCACACAGTTTTGTAAGTTTTATTAAGATAATTGCTAAGCATTTTGATTGAGGTTATTTTTTTTACCTTATTGAGTAGTCGATACTTTTTCATAATTTTACCAGACAAAACTTGTAGCATTGTCTTTTTCACTTTGTGAGATTTTTGGCTTTTAAAGTTAGTTTGTATTTGTCTGCCAATAGTTTCAGCAAACAATAATTTTCTAAACACATTGAATTTGCCTTTTCTACCTTTACTATTCAATTATCTTCGAACTTTTTCTCGTGGTGATTCATTTTTCTTTTCTTCACTTTTCTGAGATCTGCTGAATATTTTTCAAGTCAAGTATTTTATTTTTGGTTTTTCTCTTCTAATTCCTCTATCTTCTTCTTTAGTTTATAACGGTTTTTTCTTATTGTTTTTTTTCCTCTTAAAATTCCAGAATTCTTGTTTTCCTTGGCACTGTTACTATTATCCAATTGAGAAGAGGTGCTTGGAGGTGTATCTATAATTAATTCTTCAGTTCCTTCCAACTTTCTTTGTTTACGATATTTCCTTGCTTTTTCTTTCAAAAGTTTTCTTATTTTTCTTTTTTCACGTTCATTCATTTCTTGAACACATTTAATTTTTCCACTAGCCTTTCGTTGGTAGTAACGTTCTCTCTCTTTTTTCTTACTTTTTTCAAACATAAGAGGATTTTTTTTTAAATTTCTGTCTAGCACGTCTCATGCTAAGTTTCTTTTGTTCCCTCCTCTTTTGAATTTGAACGTCTGACTTCTTTTTACTTTTTGGTTTTGTCATTTTTTTCTACTATTAAAAGAATATATATATATAGTATATATAAAACATTACAGAAATCATTTAACAGAAAAACTCAAAAAATGAACTTCTTTAAGAGTCGAATTTCATTTCTTTTCTATAAAAAATACAAAACAAAATTGCCCTATATTTTGTTTAGCAAACTGAAATTTATTATGATTTTTTCTAACGCTTTGTCTCTTCCGTGGACCACGTCATCTCCTCCGTGGACATGCCACGTCCACGGAGGGGAAGTCCACAGAGGAGACAAAAGTAAGCTTTAGAATTTTTCAGAGTTTTGATTTTAAAGTTAAAAAAATGGAATGCTTCTTTTTATCAAATATACTACTTTTGCTATCTAAAAATGATGTTTCAAATACAAAACAGTTTTATTTTACCTTTTGTATGATGACCACGGAGAATACACTAGGAACTTTGTCAAACCAGATTTAGACACAACATTCCAACACGTGTACAAGAGAACTAAAGTTGATCACTAGAAAACAAAATGGCTAAGTATCCTACCATTTACCTTATATGGACTTGACTTTTGCTGCCCTCTATTATGTATTTATTAAGTTATTTTAGGTGTCCACGGAGGGAGACTTCAATCTTAGGGACAAAGTTTATGAGCCATTTTCTTTATAAATACAATTTATTTTTTTAAAAATTTTATTTTTAAATCATCTTAGAACTCTTAGCTAGTTAATACAATCAAAGGTATTTGAAATCAATTTAAACAGTTTGAGACCAATTACAAATTGCTTTGTCTCACAGACTTAGGGACGTCCACGGAGGGGATTTTAAAGCAACATTTATTAAAAAATAAAACTGAAATATTAAATTTATTTAATTGTCATGTATAAAATTAATTAGTTCAAAACTTAACTAAAACACATGAAAAAAATATTAAGGAATATACTGAAGTTTTTATTGTTTATTACTAAGGGACTGTAAAAGTCACCTTTTTGTGAGAATAACCCATATATATATATATATATATATATATATATATATATATATATATATATATATATATATATATATATATATATATATATATATATATATATATATATATATATATATATAACAGTTGTACTCATCCACTCATCTAATTTAAAGTCAGCACATTTGTTTATAAAACATAAAGAAATATCTGATTAAATTAATAGACTAATTGATTGCTGTCCCGAAAAGTAAAAGTGGAGTTATACTTATCCTACTGAAATAGAAAATCTAAGTCAGCACACGAGTCAAAAAATTATAAATAAATCTATCATTAAATCCTATACCCGCTTTGCCGACCCGTTTGGCCCGAAGACACGTTTTGCGTATTTCAATAATTATAACCTTAAATTTACAAAAGAAACAAACGAAATTACTATCGTAGTTTGTAGGTGGATGGTGTTAAAATAAAGTAATATTACTGACAATCAAAATAATAAGCTGGTCTTCGACTAATCACAAGTCACAAAACTTCCTTGTTTTTAGAAATATATAAGTTTTTAAATTTTAAGCCTGGTTGCGCCTTGCCGCTTCATTGCTGCTTCGCTGGGACTGATAAAAACTTGGGGGTGTTCATGTTCACACAACATACGAATGCATCGCCACTTATACACCATGGGGGGGGGGGGGGGTGCATACGAAGGCCTACCCACTTTGGGCGATCTACCCGCTTTGGGCCACCTTCCCCTATATCTCGGTGACCAAGTGATAAGATATTTGTTTTTAAATTCCAAAAGTCGTAGATAGTCGTAGTAAATAAATTCCATTTCATAAAACGAAAATTAAATAAACAAAATTGACGTATCGTCAGAAAATTAGAAAAATTAGTAATCAAGGAAAAAAAAAAGATTGCCGCCCTCAAAAACATTTTCAATGCTAAAAAAATAACAATATAAGTAAAGAATACCTTTTTAATAGTACAGAAATAGCAATAGAAATGAAGAACAAAATATGAACTTACGTGGAGTAGTGCATCAATTCTAAATCGAAATATCGTACCTCCTGGAGTAATATGGTCACAGGTGAAAATAAAATAACAAAGGATTTTGAATATGTTAAATATGACACAGTTACAGTCTGACAGAGACGAAACTTGTAAATATAACAAGAATAATAATCACTTACTCCTGTAAATGAAAAATAACAATAATAAATATTACATTAGAGTTAAACCTCCAATTATTTACTAAATTTAACTTCTTTCTATTTTTTAAAATTTTGTTTTGCCCCACATAGCTTTTATTCTTGACAAAAAATATCGCTTTACCAATTCAAATCATTTGTTCACAAATGAAAAAAAAATGTGTTGTTTTTAAAATAAAGGATAAAGTTTTAATGAAAGAAAAAGAAAAAAATTCATACCATCTAAAAGAAAGCAAAAAATAAAAAATAAAATAAAATAAAATAAATAGCACTAAAAGAAAACAAGATAGAAGCACTCTTTGAAAAGAAAACTAACTGCCATTCTTAATCTTCCTGCAAATGTATAACGCAAATCAAATTTAAATATTATATACACATTAATTTAAATAAATTTTACTAAACGCTCGTTTGATTCATACGTATCTATTTCGAGACTCAAAAATGCAACGAAACACCATTATAAATATAAAACATTTCCTCAAAGGTTTCAAAACAATTTCTTTCATTTCTTTTGCAGTAAGAAGGTAAAAATAATAATAATGCAATTGAAAAGCATTAACGCAAAAATCGTAAACAATACATTGTTATTTCGTGTTCACAGTGCGTGAAGAGGATCGTGAAAAAAAAATGCAGATTTCATCCTTTGGCTTACTGATTCGATGCAGTTTCTGTATTATGATGCGCATGTTTGATTTCAGATAGTTGGTGGTACAAACAGTTGGAAGACATAGATAGGCTGAGTGTTACAAATGCAGATTGAAAAGTTTTGCTTTAGACGTAATTATGTTGTGAAGTTCGTAGGAATTCTTATAACTAAATTTTTAGTACGTCACGAAAAGGAAAACAATGAATCTTTATTCTTGTATAATAAATATTTTTCAAGACAAGTAGGGGAATGTGGGGAAAAGTGAAGTAGCTTAGATAAATTCTTTTTTTCAAAATGTAAAAATTCGGAAATTAGTTTTGAAAATTACGGAACATAAAGAACAAAGACTATAATAACAAAAATAATTTCTGACTTACAACAAAACATTACAGAATGAGCAGCCATTTTTGAAAATTTTCTGTATCATCACATGCTTTGATCTTTCGGGACTTCTTCCTGACTGGAATAGACTACATGTGTTAATATTGTTTAAATACATAGTTAAAATCTTACCAGATAGATAGCGCTGAAAACATAGTAAATAAATATCTCACCGTTTCACGTTTCCCCACTATTTCACTTTGCCCCACTTTTTCCTTACAGATTTCTGTGCGGTTTTTGAAACTGTATTGCTAAGACGTCAGTATGTTAATGATGCAAGCGAACCTCGCTAAAGTGAAAATAAAAGAGTGGCAAAAATTGCCTTAATAGGAAATCTTATTAACACAGAAGCCACAGCAATTTCATTTAGGGTTCCTGTTTTATGTTTCGTAGGTTTGAGTTTAGATAATTGATGGTACAAACAGTTGAAAGACATACACTGAATGTTACAAATCTATCAGATTGAATATAGTTTTGTTTCAGACGTAATCATACTGTGGAGTTCGTAAGAATTTTTACAACTAAATTTTCGACACTGTTGCGAAAAAGAAAACAAGGAAATTTTACCCTTCAATAACGAAAATTTTCTGGACTAGTACAGATATTGATCAATTTGCTGATACTTCATTATTATGAAGTCAGTGATTTTAATGTTATACAAGCGATCTTCGCAAAAGGGAAACAAAAGAGAGAGAGACGAAAATAACATTAATGGGAACTCCAAAAGCACTTTTTTTTTGAGGATTCTTCTTTTAAAATTAAAACAATAGAATTACTATGTAATAAATCCATAATATGAAAGTTTTAAAATTTTAACAGTATGAATAAACAAGGAGGTAAGGCATAGTTACATTCTTTTCAAAAATCAGAAACCGGAGCAAGTGAGCAATGCTCTTAACTAACTAAGTTTAAAATTTACTACGCTTCTCTGGTAGCCAAAAGGATTAATTGGCTAAGGCTTTTGCTGCTTAAAATTTTCGCGAATTGCGGATGTCGAGAGAATATAAACTAGGCATAATGGGCAACACAATGAGTGGAATAAACACCCAGATTTGCGATTTAGTTTAGCAATGTTTTATTTTTCTTCTTTCAAAAAAATATCCCCTTGATATAATATACAGAGTTCTTGCTGAAGGGCGTAGAGTTTTCATATTATATTCGTATTCTTTTTAAATAATTGCAATTGTTCTAACTAAGGAGTAATCGTTTAGAAACTTTTTTTACACTACTAGAATTTATGCACGTAGAAAAATAATATTAATTAACATCAAACCTAATTACGAGTTGTTTGAAGCAGAAGTTCCAAAACTGTTCCAAATCATGTCACCCTTTAAAGAAATAGAATTTTCTCACGGCACCCGAGTTTAGTGCTGTTGTATACATATAATAGTTACCACGAGCACCCTTCTCCTCTTCTTGTGGCACCCCTCGCCTCTTCTTGTGGCCCTCAGTTTGGGAACCCCTTGCTTAAAGCAAACTGCATGGTAGTAGTTCGTACAGGTAAGTAAGCAATTAGTGTCAGAAGTTAGGAAGTTGTGCGGCCGAATAAGCCTTAAAGGCTTTATTTGACAAAAATAAATAAATAAATAAATAAATAAAAGCAGTGATTACCTATTTGGCATAAAATGTCAGAAAGTGTTGCTATAAAGTATAATTAGACATCAGTTAATTCTCTCAAAATATTATTATCCAGCAGTTTTGCTTTTTGCAGTTGTTGCAGTTCTGGATCATCTAGTAACTTTAGCATAAAGTGGTTTTTTGTTCAACCGGAAAAACATTAATTATGAATAAATTTCTGCTATGTGTAAACAATGCCATCAGGAATGGAAAACATTAAAACAAATCGTATCCCGACAACAGAAAAAACACATTTAAAAGTTTTGTGAAAAAAATACATTAGTTATTGATTTAACATCTGAATTTAAAATTTCTTTCTTGCCGCAAAACTAGCACAAAGTAAGCTTACATATCTAATGCATAGTGACATATAAACGATATAACAGAGACTCATCATTATTTTTTTAATTTAGAAGAAAATTTTAACTTTTAAGTAAGATGGGTACGTCAAATAAGGCCATGTAGACGAATAAGGCCAAACTCCTATTTTTTATTTACTGTAGCAAAAATTCGCTAGATCGTGATTTATCGTCATCAGAAATCCTAAACTATGATAAAGCATTATCAACAAGCATTTTGTTATCAACAGAAAAAAGTGTAACAACAGCTATTGCAAAAGAGTCTTGTTTGAAATCGCCTGATCTTATTTTACACTAAATTTTGTTTCTTCATGATTCAATATAGTTTAATAGTAAAAAAAAGTTTGTTAGCTAATCGCTCTAGAAAGTCTAATTTATGTAGTTGTAGAATTCAGAACCCTAGAAAAGTAGATTATCACCCAATAAGGCCATGGGTGACCTTATTAGGACTCTAGTGCCCTTATTAAGACACGGAAGGATCGGGTGGGGAATATGATTCTGTGCTGCGTAAGCTGCACTTACGTGCATCGTGCGCAGAAGTGACCAAACAACAGAAAGTAACGACATATCAGTGTCCCGATTGTGACGAATGATCTTTCTCCTTTCCATTGAAGCAAATATGGAATTTCTGATATTGGTTTCGGGTTTATTAAAGTTAATATGTTACTAATTTTGACAATAAACAATTTTTCATTTTATTATTCTGAATTATTTTTCAAAAATTTCATGGTATACTT
The DNA here is from genome assembly GCF_026930045.1 of Uloborus diversus. Classification (NCBI taxonomy): domain Eukaryota; kingdom Metazoa; phylum Arthropoda; class Arachnida; order Araneae; family Uloboridae; genus Uloborus; species Uloborus diversus. Next base: position 52,425,616 of record NC_072733.1, on the reverse strand, counting down.
CACATTTTTTCAGAGTTAGCATTATTGAGGATCCGTGCTCCTTATAAGGCCAAATCGCTTTTTTTATTGAAAAACATAATTTAAACTTAACACCATAAAACATAATTTAAACTTAACTTTTTTTGGAATTTATTATTTTCTTATTTCTTATGAGTCATGTGATCAATATGCAAAATCATAAACGAGCGAGATGCTAGGCCATGAACTTTAGGGTGACTTTATTTGGCGTATTTACCTTATACACTATTATTTTATCAAAAAATAAACAGAGCATCATACATGCTTTGCGCGTATTACAGTATTTGAGAACATACCAGTCAAAAGCTGCATTGTAAAAAACTTTGATTTTTTCGAATGCGTTCTGTCATTTATTGAGTTGTGTCACTTTTGTCGCTGTGGTATGATGTTTTCTATTTAATAACACGCAAAGAAGAAAACATTAACACAGGAGAAAATATATTTTCGATTTGATTATCACTGGAAAGTAACATTGAAACTATCAGTTCTTTCGCAGAATTCTGAGAAATATTTCTAGATTTAACAGATTTTTTAATATGTTTACAGTACAAACAACAATTCCTTAAGAGGTTTTCCATCTCCAGCTCAGTCACTTTCCTATGCCGGGCTGATGAGTGCTAATAAGCACGAAACTGCAGTCCTCGGCTGGAAATGACTGAGCTGGCGGTGTATTTCACGTATTTCTGCTTTAGCCCTGGCTAATGGGCGCTAATTTACTGAATATACCTTGCCTCGCGTTCAATCTTCGATTTGAACCGAACCATTGCTTCGGTCACTCGTCTGGTCTGCTAATTCTATATTAGATACCAGTTTGTTTCGCACTCTTGGCTTCCTTAAGAGGTTTTCCATCTCCAGCTCAGTCACTTTCCTATGCCGGGCTAATGAGTGCTAATAAGCACGAAACTGCAGTCCTCGGCTGGAAATGACTGAGCTGGCGGTGTATTTCACGTATTTCTGCTTTAGCCCTGGCTAATGGGCGCTAATTTACTGAATATACAGTACAAACAGTTTCTTTAAGAAGTGTGTTCTTTAAAATAATGTGTTTAATTAAAATAAATATGTTACAATGAATTTCTTTTCATTTTCTTGTTGCATAAATATTAAATTTATTTACTATTACCCAAAGATTTTACATTTACAGAGGTGTGAAAATTATTAGAATAACTGTGAAATTTATAGTAAATCCTTGTTATATCAAAGACATATTACTTTATTTTACAAATGTTTATACATTTAATATTGAGGGAGTATCCTCTTATTTTTAAATAAAGATTCGATCCGTCTTGTCATTCTTTTCATAAGTTTTTGGCAATTAATTTGTATTTCCTCGTCATGGTGCCAAATTTGGATAAGTCCTTCTGTGAGACAATTCTTGTTTGTGAAGTTCGGTTTCTTTAATTTTTTTCTTTACAATAGTTCAGATATTCTCTATTGGGTTCATATTTGAACTGTTTCCATGCTGCGAAAATGTTTTTACATTTTTTTGCATTCAAAACTTTGATCACAAATAAAGCTTCAAGACACATAACTCCATCATGCATGAATATGAAGCCTGCATTAGGAAACGAAACTTTTAACGATAGAACCTTTGTTCAAGCAGTTTTTCATGCTGATATTCGGTCCTCATGCATTCTACAAAGCTTAAACATGCAGCATCCTGAGCGGAAATTTCGCTCTAAATCCGTTTGTATGACTTGGAAAAATACTTTACTGGTACTTCTCCTGACAAACTGACTGCTATCTTTTGGTATTTTAAGCATTAATTTATCAGAAAACTATACCTAAAAGGTAAAAAGTACCTTAGTGCATGTAATTTCTTGGAAAATATTCTCATAATAAAAGTTTTAGAAACATTTATAAACAGTTCTGAATTTTTAGTCAGTATGCAATAAATTTAATTTTAGGAAAAAGACTGAACTTGAATTTAACTGAACAATTGAAGGAAAATTAATATTTCTCACCTTGGTCCAACTACTAGTAAATAGCTTATGCACAATTTTTGCACAAGCAAATCTCTTTGTCATAGCAAATTTGATTTTAGCCCTCTTTGCGAGGATAACGAGCACCGAGTTCAACTGAGACGAGTTTTCTACGAACAGAAGAATCACATAAATTTACTCCATACACTTATAGAAATATTTTTAGTTCATGATAAGTTGTTTTTTAGTTAGTTTTGGCAATATAAATTAATTTCATCTCTGTTTTGGCAATAAATTTACTTTTCTACTGCGTTTCCCTACTCTTCAATTTATATATTTACATTTGAAATTCAAAGATTTTTTTATTCTACACACAGACGCTTCCAAAATTTTCAGTTTTTAGCGATTTCTTGTAGTATATAATGATTTTCTTGGATGAGACACTTTATTGCAGCTAGTTTTCTAGAAAAAAATCACTTTTTTTGCTCATGATCAAGCAATAATTCTTTAGAAAAAGCGAAAAAAACTGCCGATTATAAACTAATTAAAGCTGCGAAAAAAATTGCATTAAGAATAAAATAATACTGATGCCAACCCATGGGAAGAATATAAAATACCAGCAAAGCAAGCTGACAGTTTTTAAATTTATTTTAATTTCGATTGTTAATCAAACACACGCTTTATGCAATGGGAACAATTTCTTTTTTTTTTTTTTTGATCAAATGTTTCTCTACTTTATAAATGCCAACATTTAACAAAGTAATGTCCCCAAAACTACCCTAAAGGAGTGAAAATATGATTAGACTAACAAAACAAATTATCCTTTATGAATTATTGCGAGTATGTACAAAATTATTCAAGAAAAACTGGAAAAAATCACAATCATTCTAATAATTTTCACACCCCTGTATAGCAAAAAGCAATCTGCTGTTTAAAAATAATTGAAAAAAATATATAAATAGTGAAACATAATGTAATGAATGGATATTTGTTGAAATATATTTTTGTCTAACTGTAAAACACTCTTTATTTTCTAGAATTTCAGCGACAAATTTCACGTAGTTTCTTTGTATTTATTGTTGAATATACTGCACAATTTTACCCATGTAAATATCGATCTGGCAATTTTTCGGAATTTTATAACAGAAAAATCCAAACACATCTGAACTCCGCGAAATGTTGATCCGGCAGCAACTTTCATTTTATCATTTCCAAACATACTTTTCTGTCAAACTGCGATTCACTCCACTGAAGAGCATAACTTCTACATTTAGATTTCGGTACAAAAAAAAAGTGCTCTTTTTCTTTTTCTTGGAAGACCTGATAGCAAAGTTGGGCAATTGAACTGTTTCGAATGCATCCTCCGAATAAATGAATTGATACCATGTGACCCAAAAAGCGACCCCAAAAATGTTTCTGTCATGTCTCGCCTCTGACAAATGTAGAGCTCTCCAGTGATAAAAAGGTCAAACTTGAAAGTTTTTCCAGGTGGGCAACAGTCGCTCCAGTCAGCTATTTTTTTTTTGTTTGTTTGTTTCCACTTGAATAAATATCATTCAGTAATTACCTAATCTCTGTCACTTGCCGTATGCTCTTATTAACATCTCAAATTTTTAAAAAAAGATTGCGTAAAGCGTTTGTGCATGTATATCTCAGGTTGAAAGTTGCTTATGCAAAAACATAAGTAAATTCCATAAAACATGAATATTTCTTGCTAATAATGACTGTACTTTTTAATTAAATGTAACGTTTCCTATGGAAATGGAAACATTTTACGATTTTAAAACAGTTTCTCTTTTATTTTTTTTTTTGGTGGTTAAGAGTTTTTGAAGATAAGCGTTTGTGCATGTATGCATCAGGTTGAATGTTGCTTACATAAAAACATAAATAAATTCAATTAAACTAGGATGATTGTAATTTTCAATTAAATGTAACGTTTCCTATGGAATTCGAAATATTTCACGACTTGAAAAGTTTTTCTTCATATTTTACGTGTTTGAATGATTTTGAAGATTAGCGTTTGTACATTATGCCGCAGGTGACTGTTGCTTGTACAAAAACATAAGTAGATTCCATAAAACAAGAATATTTCTAGCTATTAATGATTGCACTTTTTAATTAAATAACTTCTCCTATTAAAATGGAAACATTTTACGGTTTTGAAATAGTTTCTCTTTTTTTTTTTTCTTTACGGAAGTGAAAGATTTTCAAGATTGGTATTAGCCGCTATTTTTTTTTCACTTGTTTTCTTACTATTATGTTAATGAAAGGTATGTCAGTGTATTGAGAAATAAGAGCTTGTGACCTTAATTTTGAATACCAGTGAATATTATATAATAAGCGTGCTAGGCAGTCATGAGCCGTACATATAGGGGAAGGTTGCCGTCAATAAACCACATAACACTTTTGATCTTTCTTAGGAAGTAGTTCTGACTCAAACTTTTGAGTCAGAACTACTTCCGACTCAATTCTTTATCTATATTGACGATAGGAATAACTACTCAGTATATTTCTCCTTTAATAAAAACATTCGCTTTTATGCTAACTCTATTCAATAAAGAATAAAAATTACAAAGACATATTTTAGCATGTGGTCCATTCATGGGAACCAGTTGCTATGGGCGGACCATTGAGTTTCCATTTGAGGAACCAGATTCTCAAATGAGAAAATCTAACCGTAAAATATAAAAACCTATTACAGGAAATAAACAAACACTACAAATAATAGTAAATTGTTCAAAAACAGAAAATTGGTTTTTTAAAATTGTTTTTTATCACTGGAGAAACATAAAACCCCCTCATGACTCACACAACACAGCTGTTTTCACCACACCTCTCTCACAACTTGATGTTTTCTAACATGTGACTTACTCTTCTTAGCTAAAATTTCACGTGGCATTTTTTGAACAAATGGGAGTCTTGTTTCATCCAAGTTCAAAAAATTTGATCTACAAAGATTTTACTTGACAACAAGGATTTTGCTATAGCACGTTGCATGCCCTCAGTTATTCACTGTCTTTATTTCACTTATTTTGGTATTTTTCTCGAACAACAAACATACTTGAAACGGTATTAAAATTTACTTTAACAGATACTTAATCGAATACGCACGTTTTTAAGTTGAAAACATGATAACTGAGGGGAGTTTCTAAAACTTATTTCAAAAATATTATCCTTTTCACATTTATTTCAAAAGATGATCAATTATTAAAGATAATTGAGCGGAGTCTTCAATAATATTTATAAGATTCCAAGAATGAACCACTTCGTTAGCTGATTCAATCATATAAACACCTAGTGGTTCAATGATAGCAACTGCGTCATTTTGAATGTTCTCATTGTTGTCACTGCTGTGACGATTCATGATGGAACTTTAAATAATGGAAATTGTACTTGAAAATGTACTCTTTCAAGTTAATATTCCCATTTAGTTGTTCAGTAATATTCAAAGCATGTAAAAGCAAAATGTAACTGTCAATAATTAGTAAGTGAACAGTATAAACCCTATTTGGACGTTTTACAATATGATGTATTGATTCAAGCTCCTTGCTGATTCTGCATTGGACTGTTTTGAGACAAAAGAATACACTAAAATTGATTTCGTGCCTAAGAAAACTCTGGTGGGGAATATATCTTCGAAGTCCAGTCATGGAACCGGTTCATTGACGGCAGCATTCCCCTAGAATAACTTTGTTTAGCATTTTAGTTAAGTTTTATAAGTTATCACTACAGACTGGTTTTAAAGTCAACTATTAAACGTCTGGTTGATTTTATCATAAAATTTCTTTTTTTAAAATTTTATACACATAATCTTCGACATTTTAACTTCGAAAACGAGTAAGAAAAAAGAAGTAACCGCTGTATTTTTTACAAACTTCGTTTCATTATATTTTTTCTCTCCTAAGGGTTTTTGGAGTAAAAATCATACAAATAACGATTTATTTTACAGTCAAATCGTCTTTCTTTCTTTTTTTCAAAAATATAATGGGAGCATTTGAGAGGCCCTGAGCACAATAACAGTTCCACAAACATTTCATTTAAAAGATTGAAAGAGCTGTAAATATGATGATATTTCGTATTATCTACCATGGAGACGAAAATATCAATTACATTTATGCAGTTCTAAAATTTGATATTATTGCCCAGAGCGCGTTACCGGCAGCATAATTCTCGGCAGGTAATAAGTCAAACAGCCAAAATATAGAAATTCAGAGGAAAACTATGTTCAAAATAGTCTCAAGTAAGAACATTTTTTTTTTTTTGATAATAATTCAAAATTATAAGCAATACATTTCAGTAACAATAGGACTCAAAAATAACGTCTTTAAAACAAAAACCACAACTTAATTAAAAAAAATATATGAAACTAGAAATATTTATCAATTAGTTTTTGTCTTCCTAACATTTTAAAAACGATTTCAACAAATACCACAAAACGAAAACACAAATTTAATATGAGAAATTAAGATTAGACGTTATCTTTAAGAAAGAAAATTCACTCAAATACTACCTGCAAATTAATTCTGAAATTTCTCTAAGAAATCAAAAAATCAAAATATAATCCATTGAAACCAAAACTACCTAAACAAAGTTGATAACGGAACCAATCTTAAAGCGACGCATCCTAAACCTTATATTGTCATAATATAAAGTAAAATGCAGATAAAACGTTATCACAAAAAGAAGTCAGAAAAAATCTTCAAAGACAAGTTCGACCACGTGATACGCATAACAAATCGGATATTAAAAAATTAGAAAGCTTCTCACAGATAAGAAAAAAATCATTAAACATAAACAAAAAATAACAATAATCAATGAAAAAGGATTTTTTTCAACTTAAATGGTAGATAATATTGCAGGAAGAGGGGATGTATATTTTGTATTCAGGGCATGTTCAACATAAAATGCGTTTCTGAATTGTAGTTGGCTATCCTGAATCAAACAAACGCTGCAAATGAATTCTTATTTGTGTTAATTAGGATTTCTTTCAGCAAGTCTAACTAAAGCAAAGGTAATTATTTACTATGGATCAAGCATTCACTGCAACCCCTAACTTCATACATATGCTCCTACATATCAATATGCTTTTAAAAGTATCATGTTACACAAACCCCAAATCTGTGCTAGCATTACAAGTACAGTAACATTAAGAGATTTCATGTTGCTTACCCTCCCATTCGATGGGTTTTTCTACTTTTCTACTTCGGAATTCAAAGAAATCATTTCCAGAGCTTTTCAGTTTGGTCCCACGTTTTTCAAAGGACAGTGTTGTAGGTAATTAATAGTTTATATATATATATATATATATATATATATATATATATATATCCGCTTTTTTTCCCCCCCAGATAGGGTTTCCCGTCCATGCCCAAAGCATAGCTACTGGACTTTCTAAAAACAAGCTATAATTTTAAACTTAGTTTTCTGAAAGTCACTACGACAGACAATTTTCGTACAATAAATATATTTGAACATAGTAGGGATTTGAAAAGGAAGTTTACTTTAGGGCAATTCATTTTAAATCGACGTTTTGATAGTAATACCTTATAAAAGCTCCAATATGTTAGACCAGGGGTTCTTAATCTTTCATTCTCTCCCCCCCCTTGAAACTCGATGTGAGGTCAACCCCTCCCCCCCCCCCATTAGCATATCAGTTCAACACAAATAATACAATAGTACATTTGGAAAGTGGGAATTCGAAACTGAAACTGGCTGGGATGGCTGAAGCTTGTTATTAAATAAAATATAGATAAGGTAAGCAACATTTAGTATGACAACGTATAACTTTATTTTGAGCACACTATTAGACTACATGAAATCAAGAGATAAAAGAGCTAAATACAAATTGATTTGAGGTAATTTAGGATCTGCGTAAAGTTGGTTTGTAATACCTATTACTTTCTCAATATAATAGGGGGTCTACCACTATTTTCCAAAATAAAATTCATTGAAAACAAATCTACCTAAACCAAGTTGATAACACCGTTACCTCAGAAACAATCTTAAAGCCAAGTTTTCAAATGTTAGCTTGTACTTGTGACAAAGCCACCTCTATTTACTTTCAATGCCAGCTGGATCTTATGAAATGTTGCATACTAATGTTGAAAATCCAAATCAGAGATATGTGGATGAAAACTGATCTAAAATAGTCGATAATATCGAAATTAGTCAAGTGTAGCCACGAAATTGAGAAAATTGTAATTTGCTACAATATTTTACTTTGTTTTTTAAAAACATTCTCGCCTCCCAAGAAAACCCTCCACACCCCCCTCTAGGGAGGCGTGCCACCCCAGGTTGGGAACCACTGCCTTTTTTCATTGTATGAACTCTGTGAAAAACAGGCATTCTACTATTAATAATACAATTAATTTTGAAAGTTTCCAGAAACGATAGTTATGTAATTTCTTTTTTTCTTGGTTCAGTAGCGGACGCATCTTTTAATATACGTTACTAAGCCAAAAATATAATTTAACTATTGTTTCCGAAAATTGTCAAAATTTAGTTGCATTAAACAGAAGTAGTGTCCATGTTCTTCATAAAGTTCTTTCAATGAAACAACTATCTAACCTATTGAAAGTTTCTGCTTGGAAGTTGAAGAGTTTTGTGCAGCAATTGATACGTCTGTTACCTTGGAATTTAGCAAAATCGCCGAATATTTATTAGACCATAAGCATTAAAACACTTTGGTTTTGAGCAGAGAGACGCCTTATTACTTCTTAGACAGCTATGATGAACAATAAAGGGTACATATTAAACATCTTTTCTTGCACTACGATATGCACATAGTTGTAACATGCCGAAAAAGTTTAATGCGTCCCCATCCGTCAAGAGTTGACAAGAAAATCATACATCTCAGAGCCAGTTCTTGGTGATTCACTAGAACTGCGTCCCCAAGATATCTAGCCTTTTGAAAGAAGGGAGAGACCATATCACCCTGTTTCCAGGAATCCAGGCAATTACCGGTGCATAAGCCCTAATTTTCACTGAAACTTGACAACTCCCAAGTGTAATGGATGATTAATAACAAAACCAAAACTTTCTTGCAATAAATAGAGTACTATGCTTTGAGATAAAACTAAGCTATGGATTTACTGGAGGAGTGGAGGGCAGAACTTTGGCTTGGGCAGTGAGTGTGTGGTGAAGTATGTTTAATAAACTTTTTTCAAGACTATTTCCTTGGTGACGACGTGACGTGCGTTCAATTCATATGAAGGTGAATGTTAGAATTACTTCACGCAGTCAGCTAGTTGCGTTGTGATAGTTACATAAAGGATTCATAGAAATTAATCAATGAGAGATACAAATGCAGTCATTTACATTACTGCTCATTTATAGAGTTGCCCCGGCTATTTACACAATTATTTTGAATACTTTTGGGTCAAACCCAGGGATACATAATAAAATATACCACATACACTGCAAATAATCGGTACACATTTGAAACCCTTTAAGTGTTCCAGTTGCTTGAGTATGTGCTAAAATGTATTTCGAATGTGTTATGTACAAAGAAATTAAGCTGAAATGTTTTACTAATCCGTTCCGCTGTAAAGAAAGCGTTCCAAAAGTGCACCGAATGTGTTTTGCTGGGAATCTCTAATCAGCCGAAGTTTGGGCTTACACTTGACAATACACTTGAGAACACATCGCGCGCAGATTTGAGAGTGCTTGTGAAATCACTGCTTTCTTTGCTACGCCATGTTTGTAAACAATCTGGATCGGCCGTAATCATTTTCGTGATATTTTTGAATGCTCAAAAGGTACACCACTTTCCTTTTTTATGTTCTTTACAGATAATTTTTGTATTTGTACATTTACTCAGCTTCATACTTTTGTTTTAAATAAGCTAATAATTTACCATACCGCTTAAGTTTTGAAATAAAATGAAATCCCGTGTTTTAAAACTGTGTGGATACGTTAAGACTAACGTGTTACGATTTTAATTTTGAAACTTGACGATTGATTTAGGGCTCCTGTCCTTATCTTTCGATTTAGAATTTTTTAAGAACATCGGAATCAGAGGTTTAAACAAGGGCTCCTGAACTACAGGTTATGACCCAAAAACATTTCTAATGAAGTTCGAAGGGCATTTCTTACGCTATTCAATTTCCAGTTTTTAAAAAAAGCATCTCTTTCATCTAAATGCTTTTTATGAGTTCTGTCATCTACTTTTTGTTTTTACAAATAGTTCAGGTGATTTTATTTTTCTGGTTAGCAATTTTTTGATACGTTAGTATTTTTGCTTGTAAACATCCCATAAGATCGATCATCTTGAGCACAACTTTTTGGTTTAACAAACCGAAAAAGAATGAATCGCTGAAGGTTCTGCGGCTTAGATTAGGTAAAACTTGAATATGATCAAAATTTACCACAATAGTATGAATGAGATTCGAACCTAGGTTCAGAGATCAAGATTCTTCTAAGTAATGATGTTTGACAAAATATATTGTCTTTTGTTTTATATCAATTAATTTTATCTTGAATTTTGAGGACAAAATATTGCGTACCATTTAGCATCTTATTTATTGGATAATTAATTTTATTATCTTTTGCAGTTAAAAAAATCATGAAATTTGAGTTTCATGATCGATGTTTTGCAGAAATGCCAAGCAAAGTATTGTTCGAATGAATAATCTGAGTTCAAAACATTAGCTAAAAATCTTATTAAGTATCTTAGTCAAAATTTTGAAATCATTAAAGCAATTAGAGCAAACAGGGTGCCTTATATAAATGTGTGTTTTGAGTACGTACAATACATGTATCGGGTCTCGTGTTTTTAAAAATGGGGTCATGACACAAAAATAGTTAAAACCGCTAGTTCAGAAAAAAATGCTTAATAGTTTTTTCTTTAATCCCACTTTTTAATTTGCCGTGTGATAAAAAACGCGTGACTAAAAAATTTCACCCTTTATTTCTTTGAAAAAAAAAAAAAAAAAAAAAAAAAAAAACCTTTACTTCTTTGTAAAACAGGTACAACCTGTTAACGTAAACACAAAAACATTTTTTTTTTTGAACCATGAAAAGTTCCATGAAAGACTTAGTAAAAATTGTTGGATAACTAAACGTGATGTCTGTTGCAGTGTAAAAAATATTTCAATTGTAATTTAGTTGTTATATGTTCTGTCACATTGAGAGATAGATTAAGGGTGACCACAGACTGAGGAAACAGGAAATATCAGGCCTTTTTCTGAGAAAAATGCCATATTCAATATTAGTAACGCAAGTTTAAGCCATTTTTACAGTTCTGGAAAGGGCGTAGGGAGATCTCCTTCGGAGATTTCTCTAGTCTAAAATATGTTTAAGCTATCTTTGATTATGTAAAGATGGGGAAAAGTATGGAGAGAGGGAAGGATACCTCTAGGAAAAAATGTAAGAATGCAGTTTTAAAACTGTACCTTTAGGGCATTTTTAAGGAACTTTGGGTTTTATGATCCGAGGTTCATTTCAGCTGAAAATATTTTGAAGCTAAAGTTTTAAAAACATTTTTGTAAGGTAACTTGAGGAATAAGGGTATTATTAACCACAATATTTTGAATTTTTTTTTTTTTTAATATAGTTCAAAGTTATCTTTGGTGATGTTAGAGGAACTGTCTCTGGTTGAAGGGGGGAGGGGAGGGTTGGTCTCCGGAAAATTATGAAAACTGATGCGTCTAAAACATTTTAGCTATCTTTGATGATGTAAAGAGAAAAGGAGGAAGACAGGTGTATAGGGGCTTTTTTCGGAAAAATTATTATTGTAGAAAAAATAGTAGGGGAATGTGGGGTAATGTGAAATTGCTAAGCTGGCTAAGTTTTTTTTTTAAATGAACAAATTGGAAATTTCTTTTGAAAATTACACTTTACAAAGAAAGAAAGTTGTAAAAAGAAAAAAAAAATGAAAATTTTTTCCCTTTATTTTTTTCATAGAAAGAGTGAAAAATAAAATATTTTTCTAAATGAAAAATGTTCTATTCACTCATAAAAAATGTATTTGTTCAAATGAATAAGTAAAAGAAGGGTAGAATGCATAATAAAAAGATTATGAAACAATGAACGAATACTTAAATAAATAAAATACTTAATACAAGAAGAAAAATAAATGACCGTATAAAATGGTGAATGAATAAGAAAATGGGTGAAGGCATGAATAAATAAGTGAATTAATGAATGAAGCAATGCAAATCAATTAATAAATGAATCCGTAAGTGATTTTGTAAATAACACTGCACGGCAAAAAAAAAAAAAAAAAAAAGAAAAAAAAACCTTCAAAATGATTCTGACATTTCGTCGGCTGATTCTTATGTAGAATGACTCCCCCTGAATCCGAATATGATTTCCGTTTTCCCTCTAACGTACCAATTTTTTTTAAGGACCCCCAAGTTTTTTTCAATTTTCTTTAGTTTTAGAGCAATTATTATTATTTTTTTGGAGGTGAAAGGAGCTTTATATTAACTGCTAACATTGTTTTGGTGGGCAAGAGAGGTTCAAAGTTCAAGATCATGGACACCGATCGCAAAAAGGGGGACTTGGGGGGGGGGGAGTATAACCTCTCAAAATAAAAGAAAATTTACAAAAAATGATCTTTTTATTCTGATTTTTTAAAAAAGATGTTTGTAAAAAAAAAATTCGGAGCAGAATGAGAGTATAAGGCTCGCTTCTATGACTCCTATGTCCAAAAAAAATTTCGCGACCTGAAAAAAAAAAAAAAAAAAATCATGTGAATGTCGCCCGTTGCATACGAGTTGAATCGCAGGTCTTCACTCAAAAAGGCATTCCTCTGGCTGATTTCTATGTAAAATGACTCCTATGACCCCTTGTTTCCAAATGCGACCATCTTTCTCCCTATAAGGCCACCTTTTTAGAACCTACCCCTCCTCCTCTCCCCTGCCATTTTTTTATTTGGAGGGGTAAAAGAGCATTACAATAACCGTAAACATAATTCTGAATGATTAGAGATGTGCAAAGCTCAAAATCTTATGCATATGTAGCAAAATGGAAAACAGGGGGCACCTCTCCAAACACACTGTGCAGCAAAAATTACTCTCAAATGCTTCTGAGGCTATTCCGCCTGATTCTTCTGCAAATTTACCCCCTGAATCCAAATATGATCTCCGTTTTCCTCCTACATGTACCGATTTTTGTAGATCCCCCTTTTTATTTGGGGGGGGCAAGTTTTTTTTTTTTTTTTTTTTTTGCTATATATGCACAAGATTTAGAACTTTGCACATCTCTAGTCATTTAGAATAATGTTTACGATTATTGTAATGCTCATTTTCCCCTCCAAATTTAAAACAATAAATGGCTCTGAATCAGGGGAGGGGGGGGGGGGGTTCTAAAAAGGGGGCGTGATGGGGGGAAAGGTAATCGTATTTGAAAACAAGGAGTCATTTTATATAAGAATCATCCAGAATAATATCTATTTGAATGAAGACCTGCGATTCAACTCGTGTGCAACGTGCGACATTCATAAGACATTTTTTTTTAAATTTTTTTTTGCATCGCGAAAATTTTTTTGGACATAGGAGTCATAGAAGGGAGTCTTATACTCTCATTCTACACCGAAATGTTTTTTACAAACATCTTTTTTAAAAAAGCAGAATAAAAAGATCGTTTTTCGTGATTTTTCTAATATTTGGGGAGGGGGGTATACTCCCAAGTAGGACTCGACCGATGCATCGGCATGGCCGATGCATCGGTGCCGATGGTTCAACAATTTAGCCATCGGCATCGGCATCGGCGGCCGATGCTAACTTGCAGGAAACATCGGCCCATCGGCCTTAAAAAACATCGAAAAGCCGATGGAATTGCCCGATGTTTTTCAAAAAAAAAAAAGGACCTTTGCTGTTTTACTTTTTAATACAAAGTAAAGGAAGTTATAGTTTTCATACAAAATTGTTTACTTAAATTTCTGTATGACACCCCTATCAGTCACCCCTGAAAGAGTTTTTAATACTGCATTCTTAGGTACCAAACAAGTTAATTATTGTTTTGTTTCTTACAGCTGGATGTACGTATGTATCTCTCATAAGTTATAACTCAAAAATGGTAAGCTGTAGAAGGATAAATTTTCGCATGTGGGGTGTGCGTACGTTCCAGTTGTGCACTTCCCTTTTTGTTTTCGATCGCGTGTTCTGAAATGCCTGTTTACTCATTTTTTGTGGCTATTAATTACTTATTTCAATGCAAAACTAATATAGCGTCTCAGACTGACGATCATTTGGTGATATATTACCGATTTAGAGACCATGGAAACAAATATGAGATGGCGAAACCGGTTTTTGTGTCATTTTATTAGATTCCCGTTGAACCGACGGTAATTTTTAATTTTTCGATATTTGTAATATGAATCACAGTAATGCAGTCTTTTCTGTATCGCTTCGGCGGAGTTACAAGTTTGAGACCCGTTGAAATACATTTCGGGGCCCGATTTCTCTATCATAGAAGTTGTAAAACATTTATCAGAAGCATTTTTGTAACTCCTACGGTGTCCCTGCGGTTATGAGGCCTTTCGCATAATTGCAACATTTGCTATATTTTATATCCGCCACTGCACGTCAAAACAAACTCGGATGCAAGTTTTGAAAGGGTTTTTTTGCTCAATGTTTATGATTATTTTGAACTCTATTTTTTATGACTATTTTTTTAATTTCCGAGAACACTTGCGTGCCCCTCCTCCCACTCCCTCAATTTCTGAAATTAAACTCTAGTTGTATTTCTGAGTTTTTTAAAACTAATACCATTCATAAAGTTAGAGATTTTTTTTTTTCAAACTTTATCTATTGTTTAGGAAGACATTAGAGCATTAATGTAAGAAATTGATTAAAGACGTTTTGAATAGTGACATAATTCGGAAATCAAAGGGACTTGAATTTTTTCTTCGGAAGTGCTGAAGTAGATTCAGAAACTCTTCCGAAGCGATGGTGGTAGCGGTTCTGTACTAAAACGAGCTAAAGTGTGCATCACATGACTTCTTTTCACCCCAACTTAATGTTATTTCCCCATTATTGGCAATTTTAATGTGATTCAATAGTTAACTCTCTAAATATCACTAACAGTGGCCAAATTGAAACCAGATTAAAAAAAATAATAAATATATTTTTTAAATCGCCAAATTTGTCGCCAAGTTGGTAACAAAACTTGGCGACCAAAAGACTGGCAAATTATCGTCAAGTGTCCGCCAAATTATAACACCACTTGAGTTTGCATCAAAATTAACAATGATTCCCCCCCCCCCAAAAAAGGGGCAAAAGCCCCCTCTAAAAACACCCGATTGCAACCAAAAGGGGAGGTGCACAACTAGACCCCACCAGGAGTCTACGTACCACATTTCAACTTTCTAGGACATACCGTTCTTGAGTTATGCGACATACATACGCACATACATACATACATACATACATACGGACGTCACGAGAAAATTCGTTGTAATTAACTCGAGGATTGTCAAAATGGATGTTTCGGGTTCTATACGTTCTTAGGCACTTATCCGCGTGTGGTCGGGTTCAAAAAAAAAAAAAAAAAAACTCAACATTCATTTAGGGGTGAGCAAAATGGAAATTAAGGCTGATTTTTTAGTGAAATTTTTTTCGCGAATACAATATTTCCTTTTTTTTGTAAAAGGAAGTAAAAATGAGGCCGAAGTGTGAGTTACTCCAAAATCAGTGGGTGACACCCCCCTAACCCTCCCTCGTCGTTTCAAGCATTTCTTAAATATTTAGCGATTATTTATTTTAGTCAAGAAATGTCATTTTGCGTATTTCTCATACTTGTTTCACCTATATTTCGTAATGCGCCATCTTTTTTGCATCCTTAAAATAGCGATCGATTTTTTTCTGTTGTAAGTAGCTATTTTTATGTATTTATATAAAATCAATGAATAAGATATTTTCGTTTTTTATAGAAAAGTTTCAAGGATTTTCTATTATGCAATTTTTTAAATTTCAGAATATTGTTAAATTGAAAAATTTAATTTGAACTTGTTTGAAAAGCTTCATAAAAGATTAAACAATCAAATTGTTCAATATTACGCGTGCAAACATCAGATCAAGTAGTATATGTATTCAGTTATTAACTTGGTGTAATTATTGAGTTTGTTTATTGTAGCGGCGTTTAAAGAACCTCGCTCTTTTCATGGCTATTTCTTTTTTCAGCAAAATTTATGTCACTGTTATAGCTTTCATGAAAAATGCAAACTTTTCTATTCATAAATTTTAAATAAGTATAAAAATATTCCTATTTTGATTTAATATTGTAATTTATCTGTAACATTTTTTTTTTTTTTTTTTGTTTAATTTGATGACTAAAAATTGTCTAGGTGCAATCTTTCCACTTTAATTGCATAATTTGTTGACGGTTTCATAGTTTTATTCTTCTTATTATTTTTTTAATGATTAAACAACATAATTTAACGTTTTTTAACTGTGTTTAATGTACCTAAATCCATACATTATTACAATATTACTGAAATCTTAGTTGAATGTTCAATTAAAAAAAAAAAAAATCAATTGGTTATTAAACAGTCTCTTTGTTTTTCTTCCTTTCTTTCTTTCTTTCTTTCTTTTTTCTTCTTTTTTGGCTGTTGTTCTTTCTCTTTCATCATACAGCAGTCAAAAAAAGGAGAAGCATAACTACACTCTATGCAGATTGTACGTAGTACGATTTAAAAGTTCGGGGACAAGCTGTATAAAACCTTACCCAGAATAGTTTACATTACCGAAGCACATCCACCTTCAAAAGGTCACCTTGAAAGACTATGTACTTCTGCCAGTGTTCATATAACTTTTGGGAACACGCCTAGAAGCCATTTTTTGCTACCTTCTATGATGCAGCTTTATCTTCTCCTGGCGGATGAAAGCGGCGTCCATGCAAATGTTTTTTGCTGGGAACAGGTAAAAGTCACATGGAGCTAACTCCGACGAAAGGTTATTTTATTGTTTTGTCATATCAGAGTATTGACCAATCAAACCGTGCATCCTCAACATGAAAATCGTCTTCTTCCCCACGATGAAGTTAAAGCAACAGCGCAAGAGGCCTTACAGGAGGTTGCGAAAAATGTCTTCCAGAAGTACTTAAAAAAGCTACATGAACGTTGGCAGAAGTGCATAGTCGTTCAAGCTGACTATTTTGTAGATAGATATGCTTCGGTAATGTGAACTATTCAGGGTAAGGATTTATAAAACTTGTCCTAGAACTTTTAGAACATACTACTTACGTATGAGTTTTCAATTTACTATTTCATAACGTTTTTGAGTGACGCATTTTTTACGCGCATGACGACATCACAAGAGAATTTGCGATAATTAGCTGAGGAAGCTTTCAAAATGGATATTTCAGTCATCTATATGTTCTTAGGTACATATGCATGTACAGATGTGGCGAAACAACTTGTAAAGTATAGATTGGGTAATCGTATAATAAAAATTTAGGTCGAAATCTGTTTTTTTTTTTTGTGATTACAATTCTTTGTTTGTAGAAAGGAAGTAAAGTGAAATGAATCAATGATCCTTTAAATCCCTGACACTCTTATCAATTTATTTCTGTTTGATTTTTTTTTTTTTTTTGCCATCGGCCAACGGCATCGGCCATCGGCCATCGGCAATCGGCCATTTGGAGGAAAACAATCGGCCATCGGCCATCGGCCATCCTTGAACAATCGGCCAACAATCGGCATCGGCCTATCGGCCAAAAAATGCCATCGGTCGAGCCCTACTCCCAAGTCCCCCTGTTTGCAATTGGTGTCCATGATCTTGAACTTTGAACCTCTCTTGCCCACCAAAACTATGTTAGCAGTTAATATAAAGCTCCTTTCACCTCAAAAAATAAATAAATAAATAAAACTCTAAAACTAAGGGAAATTTAAAAAAACTTGGGGGCCTTAAAAAAAAAATTGGTACGCATAGGGAGAAAACGGAGGCCATATTCGGATTCAGGGGGTCATTTTACATAAGAATCAGCCAACGAAATGTCAGAAACATTTTGAAGGGTTTTTTTTTTTTTTTTTTTTTTTTTTTTACCGAACAGTGTAATTGAGTGAGTAAACGAAATAAACTATTACACTTTGTCCCATTCACCTTGCCAATATTAGAAATACAAGTAAGCTTAAAATTAACTGAAAAAAGTAAAAAATACCGCATTAAATATTAGAATGTCTCAATTAATATTTAAAATGTCAGTAACAATAATTTTATCATTTTATTACAAAAATAATTTTTGACTTACATCAAAATATTACAATGTGAATGTCCTTTTTTGAAAATTGCCATTATTATCATTAATTTTAAGCTCTAAATGTATTTTTTCCTGACTGGAATAGAGTACATGTGCTACTATATAGTTAAAATATTACGAGATTGCTGGCAGTAAAAGTAATTATTTCACCATTTCACTTTGCCCCACATTCCCCTACAGCCTACAAATAAATGTGTAACGTATTGCTTGTGTTCTCGTAATTAAGCGAATGTTTGTAAAAAAAAAAGGGGGGCTTTTTCTTATTTTTTTTAGGTAATGGTTTTCCCGGTAGTAGAAGAATGATAGTTTCAAGCATTGTCATGTAAATTTTTAATGTGTATGTACAAAGTTAAATAAATTCATTTTAAATATATTGTGTTTAATGACTAGATAAGTTTGATAAACTCAGTTCAGTGTTATGGGCGTAAGTTTGAAACATAAATCCCATGCGTATTTTAAATTTAGCTGCATTAGTTAATGAACTTGATATTAACTGTCTGATTGAGTTAGACCTGAATGTATGGCATTTAGTTGCCATCTGGAGATTAAGTGCCATACGATGGAAGGTAATAAGAGTACTCAACCAGTCACGTCTTAAGAACCGAAACGGCCACATGATTTTTGCACCAATGATTTTTCATACACAAATCATTTCTATTTTGAAGCAATTAGTTTGCGATGTAAGAACGATCCCAACCTTAGTATTACACGTTGCCTTTCAATCAATAATAAAAAGACATTATTAATTTCAGGATCCAAACCGCACCCCTTAAAAACAAGCACATACTTGGAAGCTTATACAAAAGGTTTGTACTCACCTTTGACGGGAGGGGGGAGGGGATAGAAAAAAGACAAATGAATGGAATTGCAGTTAGATCTCATACGGTAATACCTTTTCCACAGCTCATGTTTCAATGCAGTACATTTTTTCCTCATTCAATAAATAAATAAATGTTTTGAATAAAGTGGCTACTAATGGTTAAAAAGGGCTACTAAACTGAAAGTGTATGCCAGCCACTGACGAATAAGTAATTTTTATTTATTTTGTTTTTCGCGAACACTTTTCTTCCTTATGCAAGGAACTAAAACTAAAAATATTTAATGGATTATTGTCAGTGCCGGATATACGATTTTTCCGAGCTAGGGCAAATCTTGAACCTGATGCTCCTACTCATTCTCCTTCAAGTTTTATATTGAGTTTCAACGAACCCCCCCCCCCCCCCCCACGGAAATAGGACAAATTTGTTGTCTCCCAAAAATTGTCTCATGGGGGCAAGGATCTCAACTCCCCCCTTCGCCCCCAGATCCAGCACTCATCGTTTTAGTTAATATTCAAGGAAATAATTAGTCATTAAAGAATTCCACTGCACTTACATTTTTAAAAGAACACAACTAATGTTTAAGGTCATTGATCAGATACCAAGCAGTAGATCACTGAATAGCAAAGTAGCACGAATTCGAACAATGAAGGCAAATTTATTTTGATCTTGAGAAATTAAAATTTTTGAAAATGAAATTTATGAAGCAACAAACTGAAGTTATGTGAGCCTTTGTTTGTACACTTTTGATTACTTTTTACAGTATGGATTAGTTTTGAAAACTAAAATATGGAAATTAATATTTTAAATGTATGCAGTTTCTGTACTAAGTAATATTGTGCACTACATTTTCCTGCAACCTTTTTATTAGTAAACATTGTTCGCGTGCAATTCTGCTGTAAGCTATTCAATTATCTTGGAAATATCATTGCATTTTAAATTTTCATAGTAGCTATGCTGATTAATAATTAGATTCATCCAAAGCCTAAACCATCATCAGCCTGCAGTCTCAAAATGAACACGAATTTAGTGCATACTTATAATTTCTAAAAGCTACTTTAATATTTGTGCGGTAGATATCCTCGGATGATATTAGTGCGAATAAATTGTTCTAAAACGCATTCTAGAAACTGTACCTATATGTGTGCCACAAAATGTTCAGTGAAGTGTTCAAGAACGTGTCTTTAACGCGATCCTATAAGTGCTTTAAAATTGCGCTAAAAAGAATGCTGAACTAAATATATGTTCCGAACTTTGTTTCTAGAAGTGTTTTGGAAAATGACCCAAAAAAGTGTTCTAAAAAAGGGGACAAGTGCACGTGTTCAAAAAATGCTTTAAAAAGTGTTCCTACAACAGTTCTAATAAATGTTCCGAAATAAGTGTTCTAAAAAAAGGAGACAAGTGTCCGTGTGAAAAAAGTGTTCAAAAAGTGTTTGATTATTTGCAGTGTACATGACGCTATTTTTTCTTTAATATTGGCTTTGTGATAAATTGGAAAGATGAGCTGACACGTTTTTAGTCTCTTTGCCCAATATGATGGACAGGAAATTATTTGGTATGCCAATTTTGTTGCTTCTGAGCTTCTTGCTGTAATTTGCATGAATTTTGGTCTGAAAGTAAATTTGCATGATTTTTACTGCGAGAAATACAAACAATCACGTACGCAATTGCATGGCTGCCTCGGTTACTTACGTATTTTGTTTTTTATAACTCCCTTTAAGTTTAGTGGGAGTATCGTTAGAATATATCAAATAGTGAGCGCTATCTTTCCTATAATAAAGGTTATGCGATCATTTAGGAAGACAAACAAATACATTATAGATTCAACGCCCAGAATGCAAGACTTTTCGCGGCATGCTTATCTTAATGCACTTTAGTGTCTGCGCCAATTTGCATGCATTTTAGTCAGCGCGCATAATTAGCATGCATTTTAATCCGTATGCAAATAGACGTGATTATTATAGTGCATGCAAATTCGATGTACTGCTGAACCTTTGCTTAGTTGTTAAGGTCCTCTCTTTTTTTGTTGAATATTTCACACTGCAGCTTTGATGTACATATGAGTAACAATGAAGTTATATTTCAAGAGGTCCGTTAAAGTTAAAGGAAAGACTTGTGTTTACCATTTTTTGCATTGTGATTGCAACATTAACCAAACCCAGTGGCACGACAGCCCATGAGGGCCGAGGCCAATTGTGTCTATCTCAGTCTTCCTGACCAAAGGCTCTGGGGTGCTAGACAAATGTTCCGATTAGGTGGTCCGGCCAACGCGGAACCCTCAGGGTTAAGTTCCCAAGCACGCTTGGTACTCATTTTATCGACCCACTGAGGGAGTGAACGGTTAACGCTCGTATTAACCAACGCGAGTTGAGGAAGAGATCTATATTCTTTGTAAATGCCGAGTGGATGAACCCAGGGCTAACTCAAACCGCGAGGTTACTCACAGTTGTTATTATCCAACAGCGAGTCACCCAGACCTCTGATATTTTTCTCCCTAGATGTAAAAGCCGCTGTGATTGGTGGATTTAGGTCATGTGATATTGTTTACAGGAGAGGCAAAGCCGACGGTTGCCGTCCTCGTTGTCGGCGGTTATACTTACTATCGCATACGCATATCCCTTTTGAAGCACGTTGTTTTAGGTTCTCATTTATCATCATCCGTTCTCATTTATCATCAAAAGATGGCTTCGAAAACGAATTTCACACCATATGAAGCTGAAATGTTAGCTTCTTTGGTGGATAATTTCAAAGAAGTCATTGAATGTAAAAAAACAAATGCAATCGCTAATACGCAAAAAGATCGGGCTTGGGAGGAGTTGACCGCTCAGTACAATTCTATCGGCGGTACAATTCCTCCTAGGACTGCTCTTCAGCTAAAAAATAAATGGAAAAATATGAAGAAAGAATCCAACAAAAGAAAAGCTTTAGAAAAAGTGGAGATCTTCCGAACGGGTGGCGGAACGAAAAAAATGCTCATCACCCCCATAGAGGAAAGAGTCGCATCAATGGGTATTCGGACGGAGCCCATTGAATGCCAATATGACACCGACTTCCCTTACGAAGAATCTCTGCAGCAAGATAGCAGTAAGTAGATTTTCATATTTCACTTTATTATATTTTAGTTAATAAATAAACCAACTACATTATATCTCTAGTCTAAACTTGTTCTCATAGCATAAAAAGTCAGTACTTTCATTTATTAACAGAAACAATGTAAATTGTTGTAAGAGGAAACTGCATATAGATGTAGTTTAATTAACATCACAATATAGGCATTAAAAGGAACACTAATAAGATAAGTATTGCAAATTATTAATTAAAAGGTAAATTAGTACATGAAAAAGCAAAGACGTGAGCAAAATTTTTTCACATATCACCATAATCTAGCTATTTAAGTTAGTAATTACTAAAAATCAAGTATATTTAATTCTCATCGTTGATTTGCGTTTAATGTTATATGACTTCATGACCAGAATCTGGTAGATATAATGTAGCAATTGCAAGGAACCCCCATGACATAAGGGCCCGAAAGGGATCCAGAGCTTAACATGAAAAAAATTTTATGTTTAACCAAAGGTCCTTCATAAATATCTGCCACTGACCAGTGTTTTAGTCGGTTTTTCTAGTGTACCTACTAATTATAAAACAGCAATTGTGAACTAATCAGTACTTTTTATTCTTTTAATGGATTTAAAAATATTGCTTTGTTTTTGAAGAAAATTTAATGTATTTTTTTTTCTTTTTTTTTAGGCAGTATTGTTCTGGAAGAACAAAATTACTCGGCTGAAGTTATTCCGGTCCAAAGTCAGGTAAATAACAAACGTTACATATGTCTTACATTTCGTTATTTTAGTTTTACTACCCAAAGCTTAAATGCAAGGCGCTAAAAGCTTAAATTTTCAGAAGTTCTGAAACTTCCGAATGGAACTTCAATTTTTGTGAGGTGGTCTGTACATGTAATAAGAAGGGACAATCTGTCATTCCAAAAATACAGTTATGTCCTAAACTTGCCAAAAAATCAGACAAAGTGTGCCAAATAAGGATATTTTCCGAAGGTCACAGTGACCTCCCATCAGGGAGGCACGCCTGTTTAAATTACCTGGGAACTGACAGGAGCTCAGTTCCTGTACTTTAAAATATTATGTCATATGAAACAGAATCCAGGCCATTCATGTACAAAAATTAATTCTACTGTAAGTTTTCATCTAATGTAAATTTATTTGAAACAGTGGATGCTCCTGTATTTGTGCACTTGCAGCATGTAAATAACCGAGGAAAATGATTTATTATTATTTTTTTTCAATTTAAATAAAATATGGTAACATACACATCTAGATAATTTTTTGGAAATTTTCAAGAAAAGTCTTTTCTTTTCAAAACGGTAAAATTCACCTTTAGTAATGTTGGTTAGAGAAAGTTCTTTTAAATTGTTCAATCGCACATGTGAAGCAGCAGCGCTTGAAATACCAGCTTTGGGATGCAAACGTGGACAAGATAACCAAGGGGAAAAGAGCTATTGCATAGTGTTCCAATGACACAATTTTGACATGCTCCTCATGGAGGGAGGACGTCATATTTATCATATCAAAGTCTTTTCAAATATGATTCTTGGCAAAACTTTACTGCACACTTTATGCATGGTAAATGGCAAATAAGTAAAAATAATGAAATTAATTAAAATTGATTAATTTTAAATATGTATTTAATCCATAACTTGTGTGATAAGTTTTATCTGCATACTTAAAATTTACTTTATAAACCTCTATTCAAATAAATCACGAGCCATGACGGTATTAGATCTAACAACTCTTCACTTATTCAACACATTGAGCTCTTTATCTACAAATTCATCTGCAAAAGGAGCTCTGAAGACAAAATGATAAAAATATGAGAAGCATGAATTTATGTTTATTAATTCGCTGCATATTTCTTTCTTTTTATTGTAGAGTTCTACACCAACTCCTGCAGAGGTAGAGAACAATAATCAGCAAAACCGTGAGGAATCTGCACAGAGCCAGGTAAAATACTTCATCTTGAATTCCCTAATGTATTTAACACTTTTGCTGCCAATCATGTGCCAGCACATGATGTTAAAAAGATTCTCCTTTTCAAACGGTGTTAGGATGTTATGTTCTGCTTAACTCAACTTAAATTATTTTCAACAAATTATGGTGTAAGATCCTGAAAACATTAATTGTGCTTCATTTTCAGCAGAAACCGAATAAGCAGGCTTGTAAGTACAATAAATGATGTTTTAAATGCAAAAAAAAAAAAAAAAAAAGTTTGCAGTTGCTGCCCTATATCTTCCCACGGCCAGTGGCAGATACGAGGAGAGGGTCATGACCCCCACCCCCCTTACCGTTTCTTTTTCCCCCGAGTAAAGAGAAGGCAAAAACCTCTATTTAACGAATAATAAACGGCAAATTAACGAATTATTTAACAGCCAAAAATATTTTTTGACGGGCAAGGGGGCAACCAATGAAAAGCAGTTATGATGCAGAAAGCGAAAATGAAACTTTTTTTTAATGCTTTCATTACCTTTTTTAATGCTTTACACATGGCCTGGAAATAGTAAAATAATATCTCCTGCAGCAGGCTATAAACAAGTTTTTTCTTCTTCTTTCCATAGAATTGAAAGAGAACTATTCCGAGTCAATTATCAAGAAAATTGTCAAACACCTATTGCTCAGTATGTTGAAATTTCAAATGATCTAGTGTGTAATAAGTCATGGAATGCTTATTAGAGCTTTCAGATAAGACAAGTGAAAAAAAAATTTCGCAACCCGATATTGCGAATAATCCCAATTTAACGTACAATAGTTTTGGTCTCTGATTGAGTTAAATCAATGTCCGATTGTATTAGCTATCCATATTGCATTTAAATAATTTATGAATAAGATATAAATGATTTCAGTAATCTTTTCAATTGATTGATTATTTTCGGAGCTAAATATTTGAAATTCTACTTCTCTTCATCACTTATATTAATTAATAACAGTTACACGTTAGGAAGTGCCTTATTCCTGGCCAATTTGGGTTTTCTCTGACACCCAAACAGTTTCATAAATTTTTTGGTATCTAAAACCATATGTTCTTCAGCATGACCCACCCTAAAATGGTTGTCAGTATCTGCCTATGGCAGTATAGTGCTTTTGTATCCTTTCCCCATAATACATCAGATCAATGTATGAATATCACGATTAAATCTCTTTGTAAAATCCAGTTACACACTTGGTACTCGCATCTTATTTTGATTAAAGCTGTGGTGCCATATTTATATCCCACAAAGCTGACCCATATGGCACGGTGTTGTGCTTTGTTTTTCAAATCAAAAATTGCAATTAGTCACGAATGTAGACCTCAATATTGCAAATTGTTTCTGGAAAGCAGATGCAATAAAATATGTGTTAAGTAATGATTGCAACAGTTCTCTTTTTGTAGTCTTCTAATCCCTTTTCATGTTTCCACATGTTAAGTAGCAAAATATTAAGTATTTTAAAATTTTATAAAAATTTTTGTGGCCAGCAACAATCATTTTATTATGAGTTGCAGTCTTCAGGTAAGTAAAAGTTTGGCACTACTGTGTCAAAGTAATGACTACCAAAACTTCTGTTTTCGTTGCTGGTTACTCAGTCATCTATTTATTTATTGCACAATTATGGGTAAGATTGGTAATTTTATTAAAGTACACTGTTAAAAATGGGTATTCAAAAATAATGAAAATTTACTCATTTTTGAATACTTTCATTACTCAATATAGCTCCGAATCAATAAGGTTCAATTTTGAGAAACACATGTACTCATTTTTTTGAGTACATTCTGGTAATCAAATATGAGTACACATTTGTTTCAATTATAAACACATTCATTAATTAATAATGAGTTTTTAGCTCAGTTATATGTACTCATTTTTGAGTACATTTTTGAATCAAATATGAACACATTCATTAATTAATAATTAGTTTTTAGCTCAGTTATATGTATTCATTTTTGAGTACATTTTAAAATCAAATATAAATACATTAATTAATTAATAATGAGTTTTTAGCTCAGTTATATGTACTCATTTTTGAGTACATTTAGAAATCAAATATAAACTCATTCATTAATCAATAATGAGTTTTTAGCTCAGTTATATGTACTCATTTTTGAATACATTTAGAAATCAAGTATAATGGCTTATTTCAAATATATGAATTGGGTCAGCTCACTTTTGAAAACATTTTGAATTCACATTCTAAGTATTGCCATGCACTTTAGTGCAATTATCATTTCAGTCATTTAAAAGTCCATAAAAATTTTTGAGTAAAGTAGTGTGAAAATAAGTGAATTTTGTGTTCCATTTTTTTAAATGCATAATGTAAAAAAAATTCCGTAAAAATTACGGTTTTTTACCGGCAGCTGGGTTGGTTGTGCAAAACTGTAAAATTTGTGGAGAATACCCCTCAATAGAATGGTGTTTTACTATACAAGGCCAAAATTTTCCCATAAAATTTACAGAGGGGCCGTGGTAGCCCGATCGGTAGAGTGTCGGATTCGGAGCCGGAGGGCCTGGGGTTCGAACAACGCCCCCTATATCTGGAAGGCCTGCTCACGGGCGAAATCGGTCGGGAAAGCGCCGTGCGTACAATGTAACACGAATTTAAATATTAAATAAAAAAAAGGTGACGCATATCTTTTTCAATTAAATCACCAATCTAATAGAATAGACAGCTTATTTCTCCTTCACCTCACAAAATCACTTATTTTACTAATTTTATAAGTGAAACTTGTGCGTTTTCCAGGGCAGAAAATTAATCTTCAAATTTTACTTTCACACGTTTTCAAAATTTCAAATAGACATCGGGGGGTTGGGGAAACTTGTACCGTAAATAATTATAAAATTATTTAGAGCGTACATTTTTTTCATGTAGGGTTATTAATAAATGAGAAATATTTTATTGAGTCTTGTTAAATTTGAAGTTTCCAAGTTTCTTTTTTTTTGAAGAAATAATTATCTCTGATTTTTCAACTTAATCTGCTTTGGTAAAATGTTCTTTTGCTATAAATATCAAAATAGGCAATTAGTTGAAGACTTTTGGGTGGAACTATACAGCTTTGGCAAATTAGTGTAACTACTTCAAAAGGAAAATAAATAAGTTGAGCCTACACATAAGTAAATAAATATTCCTAATATATTTTAAACAAAATATCTGTGAACAAATAAATGACTTAATTGTTTAAAGAGATTTTGCTTTTGTTCATATTGATGTAATTTTGTACTTTCACACAAGTAATCCTTTCTTGTAGAAAAAGTTCTGAAAAAAATTGAAAAAAAAAAAAAAGGAATGCTTAGCATATGTTATGCTTTCAACTAGCTTATGAATGTGATACTCAAATAAAGACAATATTTTAAGCACAGTAACTTTTATTTGCACATGATAACACATACATCACATAAAAAACACCTATTACCATTTATGTTACACATGAGGTCAAACACGAGCTAACAATCAAATTATTTAGCTATTAGGAACTCACAATCAAAAACATGAAAAATTAAGAATCAAGTACTAACAGTTCACACTACATATGCAGAGGTGGTGGTCTACTATTTTACACTCATAAATTCTCATAAAGCACGGTTTAATTTAATTGACTCTTTTCTTTTTTATATACAGCATCAATAATGATTAATAATAATTAAATTTTAATTGATAAAACTTAAAATTATTAAATAAAATAGAAAAATTCAGTTTTTTTTTTTTTTTTAAGGGTTTAAGAAGATGTTTATTTCTCTTTGTACAATACTTTAAGAAACTTCATTGTCCATAACTAATTAGAAATTAAAATTCTGCACACTTTCACAATCAGGGTTGCTAATCAATTTTGCAAGAAAAATTCCCTATGATTTCCCTGCATGAAAATGAAACATTATAAACGAGCGGACACTGATATTTGAAAAAGAACATAAATATCTTGATAATTTCACCACAGGTTTTTTAAAAAAAATCTAAATAAGTAAGGGAAAATAAATAAGAATTCATAATAACTGAAATAATAGCATGGTGATTGAATATATTCAACTTTTACTCAAAAAAAAAACTTCTTTTGACCATTCATTACATGGACCTAAAAGTGTGTAAGTGATCCAGAATAATGATTATTGACGACTAATTTCATACACTCAAAATTATCATGAAATTCAAGAATCTATTTTTATGATGAATATTTTAATATTTAACTTGAAAATAAAAACTTAAGCAAAATTGCCATTTTTTATTTTACTTTATTAATATTATCATTATAATTATTACTAGTAATTTATTTGTTTTTTGGTGGTTTATATATTAGGAAATTGATTTTCGCAACTTCAATTTAAGAAGAAAAAAATTCCCTGTATTTTCCAGGTTTTTGAGGAAATTTTTGAAATTCGCTGGATGGTCAGTTCTTTATATATATATATACATATATTTGAATTCCCTATGTTTTCCCTGTTTCTTCAGGTTTCCCTGTGGCGTGGCAACCTTGACAATAATCTGCAATGTACATCACAGTGTTTCCACCTATTCCCTAGGTTGTAATTTAAAAATAGTTTAGGATAATTCAGTCAAACTTTTACATTTTAAAAGATAACTCATAGAAACAATATAAAATTGCTTATTTATTTAGTGTGGACAATTTACGTGCATCTTTCTTAAATTTTTTCAGTGTATTTTTTTCTTTTTGATCTTTTTTCATTTTTTGAAGAGAATCATTTTGTTTTTTGTAAAAGTTGTTCAAAAATATATTAATGAAAACCCATACAATTTGTTTTACAAGAAACAGAGAATCATGACTCTCACATTCATCGATACCTAGAGAAATATCATTTTCATCCAGTACATCAAGAGTTAAATATTTTACAACCTTTCTGTGATTTTGACAACTGATAAAATTTGATTCAAAATGTGTTGACAACAATTTGTTTACAACTGCATATGTGAATTGAGAAACACAAACAACTTCGGGATGTGGGTATTTCAACCCCCCTCTGTCTAATTTTGATATCCAATCATTGTTTACATCTGTGTCAAGGGGCTTATCAATGCATAAAGTTGATCGACATTGTTCACACTTTAGTTTCAATAGAACTTTATGAGCTGCATATCCACTAATGTATGTTAAAATTGGCAAACTCGATTGAGTACTTACCATTTCTTCCGGAGTGATTAGAAAACCATTAAAAAAAGGATATGAATCTGAGCTATCTTCATCTTCATCCCAATGTTTGTCCTGAAAAAAACTTAGTAACAATTCTCCACAACTTTTCGATTTTAACACAAGGGGTAAAATTGTTTGCATTCTCAATTTTGTTTCAGTGTCATAAATTTGACGTATACTGACATTGTAATTTGACCCTGCCAATGTACGGTAAGACCCAAATCTGTCTTCTAATGAGTCTGTTTGTATTTTCCCTGGTAAAAAATAATCGAAATTTAAAGTTTTAAAACAGTACTCGGCAAGAGCAAGCATAGCTTTTGTAGTATGGCTTATGGCTAGATGGGTTTGCTTTGTTAATCCACCAGTTGTACAATTCATTTCCTCCCATTTGTCTAACCAATTAATAAAGTTAGTTAAGAACTTATACTGAGCTGTGTCAGTATTTGGTGTGAGAGGCGTTTGGAACTCATCCCTTTTATGCTCACCCTTATACAAAGTTTTCACATTCATTATTGACCACCACTTGCAAAGAATCTGAATGTAGTCTGTAAAAATATGAACGGAATCAAAAGAAAAATAGAAATATTTTCCTGGACTTCCAGGATAATCATACCTAACCCGCGACTCAAGGGGAGAGGCAAGATTTTTTTTTATATATGAATGGAAAACATACTAACGGCCTTTTTATTAATAGCATTATTGTCAGTGGCTACTGATATGACATTAAACCCTATGGCAGCTAAACCAATCAAGACTTTTTTTTTATATATGAATGGAAATCGTCAGCATCTATGCTACGGACTGGCAAAATATGTGCCACATCTTTGTACGGAGACAATAAACTTTGGATCATAAATGTGGAAAGCACTGGATGCAGCATTTGAGTCATTGTGGGACATACCAAATATTTCACTCTTTAGAAGTCTCATCGACTTTTCATCGAAGAATTCTGATTCATGAAGAATGTCTTCTTTGCGAAAATGTAATTCACATACCTAAGGAATAGAAAACTCATCAATAAAAAAACATATGCAAAAAAAAATATTGAATATTAAGAAAAGCGTTTAACTGAAAATGATAAAACTCAATGATATTGAACTGTATTTTTCTACTTAAAATCGGGCAGATAGGTGCAGAAAAAGATTTTAAAAAATCTTTCTGCAATAATAATTATCTGTCATCTTATAGATAAGCGACAGGCGTCTCAGCATTGCATTGTTTACCTGATATTGAATGTTGCATAATTTTTAAAATTGCAACATTGTTTAACAAAATTATTACTTAGCGAAAAATAATTATGTTTCACTTTCAAATATATTTTGTTGATATGATCAACTATATTTGTTAGAACACCAGTGACATAGCCACGGGGGTCCAGACCTTTCTCCTAAAATGAGTAAGAAAATTCAAAAATAAAAGTGTCCACTCTTTTAATATTTTCCTATCGCATGCATAAGATATGGAAATCAAATCTGAGCGCATACATTCCCCAACTCTTAAA
Organism: Uloborus diversus; assembly: GCF_026930045.1. Taxonomy (NCBI): domain Eukaryota; kingdom Metazoa; phylum Arthropoda; class Arachnida; order Araneae; family Uloboridae; genus Uloborus; species Uloborus diversus. The sequence goes on along the minus strand of NC_072733.1, from coordinate 52,394,975 downwards.
TTTTGTTATAAAAAACAAGTTTCACAAAAAAAAAAAAAAAAAAAAGAAGACGTAATTGGGTTGTGCTTTTCCTATGAAAAAATGCCAAATGTCTTCGAAGAAGAGCATCGATTTGGATTAAAGATGCATCAAGTTTAAAATAGAAAATTTTTGAACTATTTTATGAAGTGTAAATGCATTTCCATTTAACATAGTAAATTTATTTATATATTAAGTATAATTATCAATTTAATTTAAAATAAATAATAAACCATTTCAAAAAAAGCAAAAAAATAAATAAATAAAATAATATAGTAAATGGGTAATTTGCTTTATGTTTGTCTGCAAGTAAAAACTGATGTTTATTATTATTAGTTGCATTCTGTTATTTACTTTATTACTTTTCATTCTTTCATATTTTATTTTCATATTGGTATGTAGGTTATATAGACCGCTGAGCAAACTCTTGTATTTAGATATCATAGCTACTTTATCATTATTAGCTGCATTCTGTTCATTACTTTATTATTTTTCATTCTTTCATATTTTATTTTCATATTGGTCCCCCGACACGACGACGCTTGGATATATTACTGCTATTATTTATAAGGCAATTTATCAGAAACCTCAAAAGTCGATAAATATTTTATTTTAAACATTTTTTAGTCGGGTATTTTTAGTTCTTTATTTTAGTTTTATTCAAGGTTTTTTTTAGTCGGGGTTTTTTTAAATTTTTAATTTTAGTTTCATTTAAAGTTTTTTTCAGTAGGCGATTTTTAAAATTTTTAATTTAATTTTTATTTCATGCTTTTTAAAGGCCAGAATTCAAACTTTCCCGGACGTGAAATTGTAACACGAGATTCTGTGCCACTGAATCTGCGTATTCTGACAATAGTTGCAATTCAAGTTATTGCTAACCGTAGTATGCAAAATATTGCTCACCGTGATATGTAACTTATTGCTCACTGTATGCAACATAGTGTTGGAAAAAGGTTTTGTTCACCGTGCAATTCGTAATTATGTTGCACAAAGTTATTGTAAATACGCGATCGTAATATACAGTCGGACCTCCATATATCGAAGTAGCAAATTGCCGGGAAAAAATTCGATATATAGAAACAATCTTATTTTAACATAAAAAACTTCTAAATCATTAAAACGTGCATGAAACCCAATTTATAATTTAAACGAGCATTAAATGAAAGATAACAATAAAAATATTAATTTTGCAGAAATTACATTTTTGCGCCTTCATACATCTTCATTCTTCGGCAAATCAACTTGATCTGTAACATTGGGGGATTTTCGTTTTGACAATGGAATCGAGTGAAAAGTAAAAAAATCAATCTACTTAACTTGAATGATTTTTACTGAAGCTAAAAAGACTAGGAATGATACTCAACAGACAAAAGGGATAGCTTGAAACTGATTTTACAGTGATACTGGTTACAACTAAGATTTGAAATAAACTTGAGGGAATGTAAGAACTCCAGAACGGAACAACGACCGAACTACACACTCCTAAACCCCAGATTCCTCAAGTTTTGTAGCAACCTTTAGTGAACATAATTTTCTCCGCTAAGCTTCATTTTTCATGATACCAACAGTCTGAAGCAGAGAAAAACCTACGAGTATCTCGAAAAAAATTTCGATATATAGTAGAGACGTACCGAGTACTCGGAAACTACTCGGTACTCGGCCTACTCGGCCAATTTGCCGAGTACTCGGTACTCGGTCAAATTTTGATCAGATACTCGGCCAATACCGAGTAGTTGCAAAAAATTGAATATTGTCCAAGACAGATACTAAAATTTATAAAAAAAGAGCAAGAATTATATTCTGCAATCATTTACCATTAAAATTTATAAGTCAAATTTAAATTTTGAGAATAATGAAGTTTGTAATGCTTCAATGGAATAAATCTTTATTTTAATGTCTCCAAAGTTAATAAAACTTATTTATTAAAAATTATGCAAAAAAGAAAATATGGAAATATATAATGGTATAGAAAATATGGAATTTTTATATTAAAATTGGATTTTTGCTTCAACCAAAAATTAGTTATAAGAAATATAAAAATATTTTTGCTTAAAAAATAAAAGGAAATGAAACAACGTTGAAAGTACAGTGCAGAAATACTGCAGACACATGTTTTGGCATTACAAGGAATTATTTTTTTCAATGCACAAAATGGGAGCTCGTGGATTTAAAGACAAAACTCGGACTTTTTTGTTGAATGTCTTTACATTCTTTAGCTCACATGTTATGCACTGAAAAAGACATTCCCTGTAATGGGGGGGGGGGGGCAGAAACACGTGTCTGCAGTGCTCCTGCACATTTGTTTTATCTGCTTTTAAAAATTATTTATATTTGGCAGACTAGAACTATAATTGATTCGTATACAGTGAAAACCCTCCTAACGTACACCCCTCAAAGGCAGACACCACTCTTATGCGGACAATTTTTAATTCCCCAGTTCCAATGCAAATAACATTCTTAAACCCCTGTCCTGCGGTCATCGCTCTATTGCGAACAAAAAAAATTGTCCAGTTAGTGTCCACATTAGAGGGATTTTACTGTAATTTGCCTTAATTCCAACTTGATTAATCATACCTTTTATTTATTTTTAATTTTAAAAATAATTTTTTTGTAAAATTTTAGACAAACAAAACTGTTTATGTAATGCGTAATTAAATTTCAGCAGAAATTTAGTTTTAAAAACTATTATATGGACAAGGAGGTCTATACTACTATTCCATTAAGTTCAAAATTCATCACATGCGTGTAGATGGTTCTTCTTAGAACATAATTGGTACTTGGTAACTCGGCCGAGTAGTGAAAAGCCGAGTACTCGGCCGAGTAGTGAAAGGCCGGGTACTCGGCTACTCGGCCCAAGTGCTACTTGGTACGTCTAATTTTAAGATTCAAAAATATGTTATAATGCTTAGATAAGATGTGATTTTGTTTAATGCTTTGCCTAAAGATAAGGTTTCCATTATCATGTACGTTTTTAGTCTAAAATAATATGTTAACCAACTACTTTTCTGAACTATATTAGTCATGGCGTGTAAGAAAAACTCAAAATTTTTATTTTGTTCTAAACTAATTTTGGAGTAAAAGCAATATTACAAGAGTGAAAATCTGCATCACACACAGAAAGAGGGATCTATGTAGTTTTGCCTGTTGAGGTTAAGATAGTATAATGCAGTGTAGTTAAATTTAGAGCAATACATTTTAAAAATGCAAAATTAATTTATAAAAGTAAAATCAACTGATTTTAATTACTGATTTTGTTAAAAAAAAATCACTTAATACAAATCAATTGATTTAAATCAATTTTTTAAAAAAAAATCACTTGATTTAGATCATGATTTTTAATCACTATTTAAATCAAGCTGATTTAAATCAACAAACCCTGATTAAACATGAATCTTGAGATACAATCAACTTATAAAAACCTATATTTACCCATAAAATCAAATATTAAATAAATATCTTTGTCATTTTTGGCCTTTACAACCTTCAGCAATGTGATAATGTTGGAGTGATTATGAAATTCTTGAAGATACCATATCTCTCGAAAGGTTCGCTAAAAAAGAAAATTTAAGAAATTAAAAAATTGAATGCAAAATGAAGTACATATGCAAGAAAAGTAGGTACAAAAGTTGCCAGGAGAGATGCATGACATCCGTTCTCTCCGGGGATTTAAAAAAAAAAAAAAAGAGGACTAGATAAATCATGAAAAAATGTGTTGGTCCAATATTCTTAACAATCGAAATAGTAATAGTTTTATTTCTATTATATGTTTTAAAATAATATTTTGGTTTGGAAAGAGTTAATTTTTTATAGTGTTCTTACTCAATGCTAACTTCATAGAAAAAATATTGTAAATTAATCTTAAAAAGGTAAATACGATTATAACAAAAGAAAAAAGATAACATTAAAATGCATATTTGCAATAAACTAATTTATAAAAATTTGCAAATTTGTGCAATTTAACACTGCATTTTGTTTTCTACTTTTCAGCACAAATCCATTTTTATTTCATAATTAATGCTGAAATTACATGACTTCATAAGCTTTGGTTTAGAGACGTACCGAGTACTCGGTAACTACTCGGTACTCGGCCTACTCGGCCAATTTGCCGAGTACTCGGTACTCGGCCAAATTCTGATCAGATACTCGGCCAATACCAAGTAGTTGCAAAAAATTGAATATTGTCCAAGACAGATACTAAAATTTATAAAAAAAGAGCAAGCATTATATTCTGCAATCATTTACAATTAAAATTTATAAGTCAAATTTAAATTTTGAGAATAATGAAGTTTGTAATGCTTCAATGGAATAAATCTTTATTTTAATGTCGGCAAAGTTAATAAAACTTATTTATTAAAAATTACGCAAAAAATGTAAGTATAGAAATATGGAATGGAATTTTTATATTAAAAATGGATTTTTGCTGCAAACAAAAATTAGTTATAAAAAATGTGAAAATACCTTTGCTTAAAAAATAAAACAACCTTAAAAGTACAGTGCAGGAACTCTGCAGACACGTGTTTTGGCATTACAAGGAATTCCTTTTTCAATGCACAAAATGGGGGCTCGTAGATTTAAAGGCATCCGACAAAAGTCGTATTTTTTTGTTGAATGTCTTTACATTCTTTAGCTCACATGTTATGCACTGAAAAAGACGTTCCTTGTAACGGGGGGGGGGGGGGGGCAGAAACATGTGGTCTGGAGTGTTCCTGCACATTTGTTTTATCTGCTTTTAAAAATTATTTATGTTTGGCAGATTAGAACTATAATTGATTGGTATACAGTGAAACCCCTCCTAACGGACACCCCTCAAAGGCGGACACCCCTCTTATGCGGACAATTTTTAATTCCCCAGTTCCAATGCAAATAACATTATTTAACCCCTGTCCTGCTGACACCTCTCTATTGCGGACAAAAAATTTGTCCTGTTAGTGTCCGCATTAGAGGGATTTTATTGTACTTTGTTTTAATTCCAACTTGATTAATCATACCTTTTATTTATTTATTTTTAATTTAAAAAATTATTTTTTTGTAAAATTTTTGACACAAACAAAATTGTATATATATAATGCGTAATTAAATTTCAGCGGGAATTTAGTTTTAAAAACTATTATATGGATAAGGAGGTTTATACTACTATTTCAATAAGTTCAAAATTCATCACATGTGTGTCGGTGGTTCTTCTTAAAACATAATTGGTACTTGGAACTCGGCCGAGTAGTGAAAGGCCAAGTACTCGGTAACTCGGTACTCGGCCGAGTAATAAAAAGCCGAGTACTCGGTACTCGGCCAAAGTGCTACTCGGTACATCTCTAATATATAGAGATTTTTTCGATATATAGAAACAACTTTTCTATGTAATGAACATAGAAATTTGCTGGGATTTCGATACATAGAAAATTTCGATATGTGGAAGTTCGATATATGGAGGTCCGACTGTAGTTATTGCTCACCGTATGTAATATAGAATTGAAAAAATGTTTTTCCCCGTACATTTTGTAATTAGAGTTGTAATATTCTGTTGTAAAAAAGTTTTTGCTCACTGTGCACTTCAAAATTATGAAACACAAAGATAATATAAATATGTGATTGTAAAATAGTTATTGCTCACCGTAGAATGACTGTTATGGCTCACCGTATGTGATTTAGTACTATTTATAAATTATTGCTTACTGTGCATTTCATAACTTATAGACGCAGTGAAAGGTTTTTTTGTAAATTACATAATGCATCATTCAAAAAATGAAGATCTTTTTCATAGGAGGTGAAAAACATCTCGGCTCTTTTATGTAAATGCAACTTCTATCCAAAACCAATGTATGTATGACGTTTTTTATATCTCACCATGCATTTATCAATTTTTTAGAAGTATTTAACAGTTTATTTGTAAATTGCACAATGCAGCATTGATGTCTCTCAAGTTTCTGTAAAAATGTAAAATTTTCTTTAAAAACGAAGTTCTATTTTCACAAAGAGTATGAAGCTTTCTCAATGGCGGGAAGCACCATGGTCTTACATGTAAATACTAACATTATCCCTAAGTAATCCTTCTATATTGTTTATTATTGTTCACCATGCATTTCATAATTTATACAAGTAACTCATGATGTATTTGTTAATGATACAATGCATGATTAATAATCAAAAATTATTGTAAAAATGTGAAGTTTACTTTAAAACTGTTAGAGAAAAGCATTTCTCTCTCTCTCTCAGCTCTTGTAAATGCAATTCCTATCCATAATAATTGAGTATATAATGTTTTTAATTGTTAACTATGTATTAATTTATAGGAGTAACTTAATAGTTTGCTTGTCAATTTAACATTACGGTATTAATTTTTCATATTGTAAGCAAATATAGTCTCGTTATGGAGAACTTATTATCAAGTGGAATGAATAAATATCCTACTGCTGTTATAGTTGTAGTTATTTTTGCCCCTAATTCCTTCGTTTTGTATTTAAACTGAACTTTTAAGCATTTTTTAAGAGGGTTATTTGATATTTAAATTGTTTAGTTTAATATTTTTTTAGAGTTTGTTTTCCATTTTGATACATTTTGTATTCTTGTTACACAGAATGTTTTGAATAAAAATTAAGAATTAAATTTTAAATTTCATCACCACTAATTTCAGCAAAATTTGACAAGCAGATACGCGTTTTATTTATTTACGCGAGGGAGCAAAGCTTAGGATTGCGGGGGGGGGGGCATTCCCTCGACCCGATTGAACATTACTAAAATCTAGCAAGCCTGTGCATGGCCGAGTGAATCATACTAAAGATTTGGAAATCTTATCAATAGTTATGTAACGATAAATGATTAATATGTTCACTGAAATATGTTGAATTCAAATCTGTATTTCTTGTTACTTTTCGGCAAAAAGGTTTTTATATTAGTGGTATTTCGAAAGAAAAAATATTTTTGCAGTGAAACACACAAGTGTTCCAAAAATGTATTCATGCAACGATTTATGCTTGATGAGAACCTAATTTCTTCCATAGCTGTTTGTGCAAGATGTTGCTTTCGCTTTTTTTTTTTTTTTTTTTTCAAATTTGAAGAGTAAAATATAAATAATAAAATTTACGAAACTCGTTATGAACTTTCCTTTCACAGTTTGAAAACATATCCACATAAAATATAACGTTTAAAAAATGTTCCGAGAACAGTCGGATGTTGAATGTTCTATCGAGCAATTTCGGCAAGTAATTTTTGGGTAATTTAGATACAACCCTTCAATTATTATCCTTACTACGATAATAAAGGTTACGAAGCTCGTTATGAACTTTCTTTCACAGTTTGAAAACATATATATCCACATAAAATATAATGTTTAAAAATATGTTCCGAGCACAGTCGGATGTTGAATGTGCTATCGAGCAATTTAGGCAAGTAATTTTTGGGTAATTTAGATACAACCCTTCATTTATTATCCTTACTATGATAATAAAAGTAAAACTTACTTTCAAAGTTCGATGAAAACTCTTCCAGTTTCCAATCTTCTAGTTTTTTCTTGACGAACAGATCAGCCATTTCGATCGCTCCGCAAGACAGCACGAAATATGCGCCGAAAGCGTATGAACATTGTCGACACTTGTTCACGCTCTTGAGCGACGCGTAGCATGCGCAATAAGAAAAGAGTTCGAAGCTCGCGAGTTTTATTCTTGGAAGTCACGCTTATTATATTTCCTATTTATACATGAATATTTATTAAACCATGTTCTTGAAACGTTAGCTGCAGTATTAAATGATTGTATGCATCTTTATTCATGAATTAGTGTTTGATAATGTGTTGTATTCTTATATGATGACTTGGGTATGTTCGTATATGATGACTCGTATTTCTCGTATGTTTGTATTTGATGCCACATTTACTCATTTTTGAATCAATTTTATTCAAAAAAAAATGAATACATTCAGAGTTTCAGTTTTGAATACATTTTTTTTAACAGTGTAGTTTACCGTTTAGTGGTATAATAGCTGATAACTGCAGAGATGCATTGTATAATAGTATATAGTTATTAGTTTTATAATTGAATATATGCATTGAGATTTGTGTATATATCTTGTAGGACACCTCTGCTGCCACTCCAAAGCCAATGTCCCAAAGGTTGGCTGCAAACAGTAGGCGCGTCCGGGTGCCAACTTTAAGAAGGCCAAATGCCTCTGCAAGGGCCTCCTCTGTAATGGTTGAAGGGGCAAAAGCCCACAAAGAAGCAGTGGAGAAGGAAAGTTCTCAACTGATGGAGATTAGAGAAGCCGAGCATCTAATGAAAATGAGAGTGCTGGAGGCTAAGCTCGCAGCTTATGAAGAGATGAGGAATTACTATGCTGAGCTCAATAAAAAAAATTTTGTAGTTAACTTATAAATAAACCTTTATTGTTTTAAAATATAAATTGCTTTTCCTTAAATTTTTGATCAGTGACCTTTTCTTAATGTGCTTTTCAAACTTAATTGAAAGAAGAAAAGTTAAAACAAATGTGCAAACCATAAAAGTAGTTCTTTTTAAAGATAAAATATTTATATCTTCTTCAGGGGTTGAAAATCGTTAAAGTGAGTAAAATGTCTAAAAATTAAAATCACTATGAATGTATCATTAGTAGATTTTTAGTGATTGAACATGTGTAATCCTTCTTGAGCCATGTATTTCTCAGTACCAAAAGCCAGAAAGGTCAGGCCATGCTTTTTTTCATGCCTTGATTTGAATCTTTTGAAAATGCTTCATTTTATAAATTTTACTTTTCCTTAGAAAGAAGCATTGATGAAACACATAATTAAAATAAATAAACTGGTGATTTTTCTCCATGGAAAGAAACAAACTTTTTAGTATTGGTAAAGAGTTTTATTTAAAAATGGCATAAAAGCTGATTTACAAAAGCATTGAATTTGAATGAAGTGTTAAAGACACGCTAAAAATACAGGATTTTGCAATAAAAAAATATGAATTGAAATATACAGTTGATGACTCATGCTCCTGAATCCATTTGCACAAGTGATTTTTGCATTTATTCTGGGAGTATTAAAAAAGTACATGAAAATAAAAAGTTGTAAGAAACCATTATGTATCACAATATAAAGAATAGACTTAAGAAATAAAAAAAACTCTGAAATTAGATTAATATATAGAATTACACTTTCTGAAAAAGTAATTAAGTCAGCCAAATAAATTAGAATTATTGTAATGTTTAATTAGCATTTAAATATTAACATGAGTAACAAATATACTCTCAGGAAAATACGCTTTAAGTTAACTCGCAAATCAGGTTGCGATAAAAAGCTTCTAATGCACATTTTTAGAGAAACTATTTTGTAAGAAAATATCTAAAACATAATAAAATGTGTCGAAGTTATATTTTATAGTATTGTTACAAATCCTGTAAATAGTAATTATTGTAGTAACGTAACCTGTAAATAATTTCCCGTAATGAATATACAACCCCTTAACATATGGCTAAAGTATACAATCCCCTATTCTTTTTTTCTTATTTCATTCACTGATTTTATCAATGAAAGTAGTTGTAGAACGTTGTAGCTTTTTCTGGAATATTTGAGATCTCTCTTTTCGGTGTGTATATAAACGGTTACGCTGGATAGGGAGTTTGAGTTTCGATTGAGATTTTGTTCTGAGAGCGTTTTTGCTCTGTTTATTGCGAGGCATTTCGCTGTGTTGTTTTCGTATTTGGAAGTAAATACGTGTGTAAACGTTGAGTTTACGGTGTTGTGTGATAGTTGCTTAATTGCTGATGAATAATTTAGCAGTTGTTGATGATCTTTCCTGTACATAGTGTAAATAAATTTCCTGTGCTCTTATCAAGAACTGTTTCTTCATTTCAAGAAAGTGGAAGTCGCACCGAATCCGTTACAGTATGTATGAGTCTTTTTTTTTTTCATAATAGTATCCAATTTTTACAACATTTATGCATGTGTGCAAATAAAAGTGTTCAAAATATAGTGCAACAATTAACTTAAATATAATAAATGACAATTTTTGAACTGAAGGGAAAAAAATACATACACGGAAGTCTTTTACAGCTTTGTAAAAGTTCTGTGATTTTCTTCTGACTATTGTGTCATTTCGTGATCAAAAACTAAATAACCACCTAACTACTTGAGAAAAATGCCAGTAGTTTGTTTTTAAAAATTGTCAATCTACAATAGTTTTTGTTTATTGTAGTTACAGTGTATTATATGAAGAACATGAATTTAAAAAAGAAATTACACAAGTTTTAAAATAAAATGGTATATTTTTAATAAAGTTATCCTTTCTTAATATACAATTTAAAAAAGGAACTTTGTATAACATCATAATGTAAAACTTTTATGCCAAAACCGTATAAAAATTCAGTTTTTTTTTTCAATTAAATATTACTTTTAATAACATTCCTTTGTGTTATAAATGAAATTGAAATTTGTCATCTTGGTAGTGTTGTGAAATTATTTTTCCAACTCTATCAACTGTTACACATAAGAAGATTTACAAAATTCTCAAGAAATTATTGTTGCCACCGTGGCGTTGCATAAATTGCACAGATTTCATTTATTGAGAAGTGAACTAAATTTCAGACTGAATTGTTTTGAATATAGTCCTTAAAATTTAAAATGAAAAAGATAATAGCAAGCAAAATCATTTTAGAATTACATTGCAATTGAAACTACAATGGAGGATGACATGAACATGTGGGATAGGAAGGAACCAAAGTAAATTTTTTCTTTAGCCGATGCTAATATAGTTGAAGAAAAATAACAAATAAAGAAGAAACTAAATATTTACAAAATAATTAAAAATAATTTGCAACTATTGCATTACGCTTGGCCACGCCTGCATGATGTGTATTATGATTTACAGGTCCATCATGAACACCAAGTGTGAAATTACCTTCCTCATAACTGTCACCTAGTATGATTGCAATATTATGCAACACCGCTGTGGCAACAATAATCGTTTGAGAATTCTGTAACTGACATCGCATTGATTCCGCAATACATGCAAATCTTTTCTTCCAAACACCATATTGCCTCTCCACAACATTTCTGGCCAAAATCTGTGCTTCGTTGTACCTAAAGAAGTAAAACAATATAAAAGTTAAAACATGAAACAAAGCTATGTACTTAAACATTCTTACAAGGGCGATATTAATCTTGACAGCAAGAAGAGGGTATTTTTGGCACATTACTTTATCCGCATAAATTGTCTGAATTCCATGTAACATGAAAAAAATAAAAAAACAACATGACATGGAAAAGATGTATGGGAGCTTTGCTATGAAGCGAATTAAATCCTGATGTGTTACACCAAACAGTTGGAAAGATCCTAGTTTAGCATACATGCTTATATTCTTGATGCTCATAACCTTCAGTAAATGATTCGTCATTATCTAAAGTGATCAGACATGTGTTCTGCTCTTCTGTAAGATTCCAAATAAATAAATAAACAAGGTATTTCAATCTTTTTGTTGAAAAATCAGGTAAGATCTGAAATTCTTCAGTTCAGTGACACAGTAAATAAAAAAAAAACATAGCTACTTCCTCCCACTCTATCAATGTCCTAGTTTTTTGTTTAAAAAATGTGGCCATTATAAAGTTGCACTTTTTTCAACATTTTTGAACCCCTCCCACTTATGACATATAATTTCACACTTCACCGTACCCTCTCCCCTCCACTTGTTACTTCACACTATTTTTCAAAACCATGTTATAAAATATGGATGATGTCACAATTCTTCCCCTCCCCCAGCAGAAACTCAAAATTTCAAGAATCCTCATCTAAAGCATGACACATTATTTGTAAACAGCCTATAATATAAACAGTCACGCACATATATGTACCGTTTTGCCCATTTAAATAAAAGTTTTGTTGTAAAAAGTTAGCACATACATAATACAGGATGGAGGAGAATAATTAAAGCTATTAAGTTATAGTCATGAACTAAATACAAAGGGCACGACTGTTAGGGATGCTTCTAACTTTTTTTTTGGGGGGAGGGGAAAAATTTTCATTCCTCAGCTGTATCTAATGAGAAGAGTCATAAATCATCATCATAAAAAAAATAATTAAGTTTTACTTTTGTAATGCTGTCTGCAAATTAGTACAATAAGGAATTTTTTTAAATTTTTCTTGTTAATTATTCTGTTTTCCTGAGGAGTCATGCCTCACACATCGGAAACCACTGCATTAGCAATGAGCATAGACAGTGGTGCTAGAAACAAAATATTTCTATAGCTTGAACTTTAAAACTGACAGAAAGAAACGCATAAAATTACCTTTTCTCGCTATCAGTAGCTGTAGCTGAAAATGGAGTCATCAGGTATGAACGAAGCGGATAACCAAGATCACCTAACACATGGTATCTGTTAGGGACTTCAGTTTCGAGATGTGCGCGCAAATAAGAATGGTCGAATATCGTACTGTCATGTGTACTGCCAGGCCATCGCACTACAAGGTTCCTTATTAACAGGTCTGCATCGCTGACAGTTTGGACATTCAAGGAAAACTTCCCTCTCCTACTTCTATAAGTTTCAGCTCGTTCTCCTCCTGGGCTTTTAATTCTTATCAACGTGCAGTCTAGTGCACCAATCACTGATGGAAAGCCAAATTTTTAAAAAATTTTTGGCTGACCTGAAAGAATGACAGGAAGTAAATTAGCATATTACATTAAATATGTAATTTCAAAACAATCATACAGAGCTATTTCAAGGACCAAAATATCCAGTTTTTTTCATCAAATACTTCTTAAAATAATTAAAAAATCTGTACTTTTTCAACTAAACATCAAAGAGAAAAAAAAAGTTTTTATACTATCTGACATTTAAGACTATTGAATTCTATTTTTGTCCCATCATTGTAAAAAACTAAAATTATGATAAAACAAACTAAATTAAGCAAAAAAAAAAAATTTAAATGTTGCCTAAAATATGAATTAAAATAAATTGAATAATTCGATTTATTGAGCAATTGCTTATTGTTCTCATTTGACTGTTTTGAATTCCTAACATTTTATTTCCCCCCGCCTCCCTCTGCAGCACCACTGTCGACCCGCCCCTCCCGATGCAGCTCCTCTAGCAAAAAACGGATCCAGGTTGTGTCTTTATCCTACACGCACACGAATACTCACACGCCTGCACACACACACATACCCACACACTCATGCCTGCACACAGTCACAAGCACACACACACTCACGCCTAGACACAAACACACACGCCTACATACAAACACATACTCGTAATTGCGGAAAACATAAATTGAATTCAAAGTGCAAAATTCAAATTAATTATTGAGCAATCACGATTGCTTATTGTTCTTATTTGACTGTCTGTGACGTTACCCTGATTTTATTTTCCCCCGCCTCCCTCTGCAGCACCACCGTCGACTGTCCCCTCTCGATGCTGCTCCACTAGTGAAAACAGTCTCCAGGTTGCATCCACATCCAAAATACACACACACATGCCTGTATACAGATACAAACACACACGCATACATACACAAACCTATACACACACACTCATGCCTAGACACAAACACACACGCTTACATACACACACTCGTGATTGCGAAAACATAATTTGAATTCAACAAGCCAAATTTAAATTTTTTTTTTTTTTGCTGTTATTGCTACAAAACAGATCAGATTTTCTTTCTGATAATATAAGTTTTGTTCTTAGCAAAGAAAGTTTTCTTGTTCTGCATAGTAGTTTTAATTTGAGACACATAAATGAATTAAGTTGTATCGTTAAATAGCAAGTCTAATTTTGGATCAGTGAGACAGCTGTATGCTTTGCTTCTCAGACTTATTTCTATGTTTTAATGTATAATAGCTATAATTTGCTGGGGTGAAAAAAATATATTTAATAGATAAGTATTAGAGACATACCGAGTACTCGGTAACTACTCGGTACTCGGCCTACTCGGCCAAATTTTGATCAGATACTCGGCCAATACCGAGTAGTTGCAAAAAATTGAATATTGTCCAAGACAGATATAAAAATTTATAAAAAGCTCAAGCATATATAATATTCTGCTATCATTTACAATTCAAGTTTACAAGTCAAATTTAAATTTTGGGAATAACGAAGTCTGAAATGCTTCAATGGAATAAATCCTTATTTTGTCCCCAAAGTTAATAAAATTTATTTATTAAAAATTGTGCAAAAAAGGTAAGTACAGAATATATAGAATTTTTATAATGGATTTTTGCTACAAACCAAAAATAGTTATAAGAAATATAAAAATACCTTTGCTCTTAAAAAATAAAAGGAAATAAAACAGCGTTAAAAGCACAGTGCAGGAACACTGCAGACACGTGTTTTGGCGTTACAAGGAATTCCTTTTTCAATGCACAAAATGCGAGCTCGTGGATTTAAAGGCATCCGACAAAAGTCGGATTTTTTTTGTCGAATGTCTTTACATTCTTTAGCTCTGATTTTATGCACTGAAAAAGACGTTCCTTATAATGCAGAAACACGTGTCTGCAATGTTCCTGCACATTTGTTTTATTTGCTTTTAAAAATTATTTATGTTTGGTGGACTAGAACTGTAATAGATTGGTATAATTTGTTTCAATTCCAACTTGATTAATCATATCTTTATTTATTTTTAATTTTAAAAATAATTTTTTTTGTAAAATTTTTGACATATCATATATGTATATAAATGACTTTGTATTTATATATATGTATATATATATATATATACAAAGTTTTTTAAATAATGCGTAATTAAATTTCACCTGGAATTTAGTTTTAAAAACTATTAGACTACTATTCCAATAAGTTCAAAATTCATCACATGTGTGTCGGGGTTTTCTTAAAACGTAATTGGTACTCGTTAACTCAGCCGAATAGTGAAAGGCCGAGTACTACTCGGTATACGTCTAGTATCAAACCTGTTTTACACCGAGAAAACCAACCTGCACAGAATTCAATATTATAAGCTATGCCCTATTAATAGGGCATAGGCTATAGTAAAAAGGGTGGAGAATTTACCCAACATAGTACACAATTGAAATCTAAACTCTTGGTTTAAGATATAGCATCACTATTGGTCTTTTAAATTGGTGCAATTTATGTTGCAAAAAGTTAAACACTTAAGATGTATAGGTGTTTTTTTTTCTTTTTTCAAATTAAATTTAGCATTTATTATTAACTACTATTTAATACAAAACATTTAAAAAGTTGTCTAAAAGCAAAGAATAACACAAGTTATTTACCTGCAATCTCTCTTCTTCTGTCTGTGGCAAGGGCAAGTAAATTTATTGCCCAGAAAGGGAAGCAAGACTTTTTGAACTTCGTTGATTGCATTGCACGCTGATGGTTGACTTATTTTGTTCAAATCACCAATATTCAATTGGATTGTCCCCGTCGCATAAAATCGGAGAGCAGCAAGAATTTTCTCGGCGGCAGAAAGTGCATCATTTCTTGTTGTCTCCGATTCCAATTCTAGATGCAGGGTTGATATCAGATGATACACAGTTTCTTTGTTGAATCGATATCTTTTTCTAAAATCCACATCATCTTTATCATATAAATCATTGCTCTGCCTGTTTGGTCTAGTTCGAGGCCTGCGTTCAATCATTTCAAGTATTTCCAAATCTTCCAAAGCAAACAAATCGTAGTCGTCCGCCATCTTTATTTATTACGGAAGTAGCTCGCTGTCGCGAGTTACTCGCCGAAATCGAGGGGTTAGATTTGGAGCTCAAAAACCGGCTCACAACACGATGTTAACAAAGAATATAGATAAGGGAGAAGAACTTCCACTTCGAGACCAGTTTGTAAGCTCCGCAGAGAAAATAAAATACTAACGAAAACATGTTTTGGGACAAAAGCCGACATTTAGGAACAAATTCGTCGCCAACGGTGAACCGACTTGGCAGAGGGTTGCCATTTCCTCGCATGGTCGGGGAGACTCACCCCCCATGGAGATTCTAAAGCCTTTTGTATCTGAAGATTTGAAGAGTTCCAGATGTTCAATCGTTCTTCTCTTTTAACTAATGTACTCATTTGCTACTGTTGAAAAACCGCAACTGATACCGCGATTTCTCTCTTTGAGTGGGCCTGGAAGAAGTGTCATCGCGCCGTTCGACCCCTGAGCGTTGTGCGAATTGATGCATCTACTAATCAAAAAGAATTCGCCCTAAATTTCCCCGAAGAAACATTATTATTTATTTCCACTTTTGCTGATTTATATCATTGAGGTTGTAAAAATAAAATAACCTTTTTGGTCTGCTACGGGAGTTGTTTTAGGTTAGTATTCTTCTTTTTTTTAATTTAAAGAAATGGTTTAAACGAAGAAATAAATTTAAAAGTAGTTAATATTTTTTTTGCTTAATTTTACCCCTTTGACAGGAACACCAAGTATCCCAGCATCTACTTTACAGCACAAAAAAAAATGTTGTATTTTCGGTGCCCAGAGTTTGAGGACTGATTTTAGATAAATTTGGGACTCTGAATCAAAATATGAAATTAGTTTTTCTCTAGCAGCTCTAGTTTTCAGATAATTTCAGCTGCTTTACCCAAATTATGCAGTTTTAACTCCATTTTATGCATTTCTAAATCAAAGTGTAGGCTTCTGAAACAAGGACTGCCTCCAGCATATTTGCTCTGCTATAATCAGTTTGCAGTCTAGTTACATTCAGAAAAACTCACTACATGGAGTAAATATCTAGCAAGTTTAGTAACAAGGCTTCAACGAATTACGGTCAACTTGTAAGTTCTTGCAATGCATATATTCGCTTTGCGTGATGTGTGACGAATTGGATCTTTGTATGTAATATTTTCAGGGTCCGACTAATGTAGACCATAAACAAACTTTTTTGGGGGTCTTCTACAGTCAAACCTTATAAACAAAAGCATTAATAAAGAATCAGGGGTGGTAGTTTCAGGGATGTTCAGGTGTTAAATCACTTATTCAAAGCAACCCACACTTGTACACATGAAAAACTGTAGATAAATTCAGGAGAGTACCTTAATTTTCTTAAATAGAAACTATAGCAATTTTAGTATTTTTGGGGCTCTTAAAAATTGGGGACACATGGCCAACAGCCTAATTGGTCTGGTTGGTAATTGAGCTCTGATTCTTTTGTATAATACACTATGAATAAAACTTCGAATCAAGATGTTTTAGTATTTTAACCATGGAATATTTTCTTGTTCATTTCTGCTGTTTTTTTTCATTTTGCAATTCCATTGTCGTAGAATGAAACAATATGGTTGACTGCCCCACGGACTATCTGTTTTAGGAATTGCGCAGAAAGTGTTAGATATCGTAAAAGTAGCCTAAACCATAAATTGAACAAACAATATGAATCAAATTTTATTTTGGCGTCTAGGTCCTTAGTATCTGCAAATATACCTTAACCGTGCAACCTCTAAGAGCAGCCACCCCCTCGTTCCGCAAAATTTTGGCCGTTCGAAATGGGTGGCCGCTTTAAAGGGTTTTTGTTACAGTTGCAATGTTATTCTATATTACGCAATATAAGTTAGTCTAATACATGGAATGAAATTTGAGACTGTTCTAAAATGGAAATAGTATATTATTTAATTATTGCTTACATTTTTTCGAAGAAAGGATACAATTTGGGACTTGAGTTTTCAATCTTCTCCTACAATTGTTCACAAAATCGAATTCAAAATGTTGCTTGTTGCAATTCAAATGTTTTTCAGTTCAAAATGACAAAAAAAAAAATTGCTCTAACCAATTTATTTGTCATTGCATCTGAGCAGATTTCTAGTGAAATATAGTGTGTAATTAATTTGTTGACCTGACAACAATAAGAAATGTAATGATATGGAAGCAAACTAATGAACTAATCATGTAAATATTCTTATTTTATGTAATCAAGTGTTTCAGTGTATTATGAATTTTATTGACTCAAATTTTTAATGCAATCTTTATTTTTGATGCAAACAATACAATCGGGAAAATGAGCATACATACCAAACTGATTGAAGTCAAGATAAATTTAATATAAAAGGAAAGAACTAATGAAATTGCCTATTGATCATTAGAATATTAGCTCTATATAGGCTGTAGTACGTAGCATAGAAAACATTGTATTATGAAAAACATTCAATGATTTCACCAGAAATGAATTGAATTTGTGGGATCAAAGCTATTTTTTCAATTAGACATCTTTCATTACTTTTCATCATTGAAAGACTATCACTCATTATCATGTTACCGACCTTTGTAAAAATTATTATTATTATTATTTTTTTGCACAATCTAAAACATTTTCACTTTTATTAGAACCTGTTGAATTTGTCAAAGTGAAGTTTCAGTAACAGTTCTCTCGAGTACATTTCTAGACGAAAATAGTTTTAAACATGAGTTCTTAATTGTTTCCCTGCAGGTATAACTATTTTGAATAGTTTCATATGGCGAAATGGATCAAGCTTAGTCTCTTCCTACTTAATCATGGAAAATTATCGAACTTTATCGAATATCGGAGTAACTTGCACGCTTAATAAGGGGACCCACTAATGGTTTTTGGAAAAATGCTGAATTATCCTGAGCCGCTGATACTTTTTAGGAAACTCTGTAAAGATACATTTACCGCTGGCTTCCCGCCTTCCCCATCTCTCTTCTTATTAGTTCTCTCTTCTCTTCCTTTCCTCCGAAAACACCAATCACTACCCCATCACCCCCAGAGGCACGGAAGAAAAAGCTATGTCCGTAAGGTTAGTCCCCCCCCCCCGGAGATCATCAGTGAAATTGTTAATGAGGTCTAAGGATATCAATGGTGCAATACTATAATAAGGTTTAAGGCGAGCTGAACGATGGTTTTTCTTGATCGTTGGCGGTCTGTGATGAATTTCCCCTACTGAATGGAAAACTGGTACTCTGCCCCGCTTAAACGAACACCGTGAGTTCCAAGAAATATTATTCGATTAAGCGGGGAAATTTTATTTATTTTTCCTGATTGACAACGTTTGTCTTAAAACGTTGTAATAAATCAATTTCTAAGTAATAGAAGTAACATGTTTTTTTATTAAAAAGCGTTTTAAATAAGCTAAGTAAATAAAAGTACGTATGAAAATTATATGTCACTTACAACTGTGGGTAGTGAATCTTTGTTTCGACACCTTTTTTCAGTTAATATTTTTTGGAGACACTCCATAATAGTGAATTCCTTGCTCAAGGTATTTTGAGAACACCTTTCTAACTTCAATTACCGTGTTTTACGTAATTAATATCTATCAATTTCTTATCTTCTGCAATGTTTATATTTCGTTGTGTTTTTTAATTTAATTATCAACTGTCTGTTGGTAATGGCAACGATAAAAGAAAATAAATAGAATAGTGGATATGCTTTGATAGATTATGAATGTTTTTCCCCGCCGGTTGTTTGCCGAAAAATACAATTTTTAATTTTTGCGTCAGTAATTGCTCTTAATTAATTTTTAATGTATTCAAAAATTTTCTCAGCTAAAACATATGCGAAAGCTGATCACTATTATTCGATTAACCGGGGAAATTGTTCGATTAAGCGGAATCCCTAACATTCCGAAATATCTAACATTGGGAAATATTCGGTTCCTGGAGATTTTATTCGTATAAGCGGGGTTTTCGTTACAAGATTAAGCGGGGCTGACAACATTGTGTTTCCATTGCTAACCAAGTGTGCAGAACAAAAATTGACTTATTTTGTAAACAAACAAATAACAGAATTTTTTAAAAAATACCAAGAACTTTTCATAATGAACTCAAAAGTACAAAATAATTTTTCTGAGTCACAAAGGACAATTTAAGAATTCCTGTAGTTTTCGAAAATGATACCACAAACGGAGAAAAGTGCGACTCACGTCATGAAGAGGATTTATTATTATCTAGCTTTCAATCATAACTTTGAGTGTTGAAACATGCATATTTTTCTTATTGGGAAAGTTTGGTTTGAAATGACTAGAACCGCACTTTTCTTCGTTTGTGGTGTCATTTTCTTAGAATTTTCGAAAAAATACAAGAATTCTTAAATTGCCCTTTCAGATCTAGAAAAGTTATTTTGTCCTTTTGAGTGCATTATGAAAAGTGCTTGGTATTTTTAAAAACATTCTGTTCTTTTATTCTTTTTAGTGTAAATGTATTTCAGAAATAGAATAATTTTACCCTCACGTTTTTAATATAAATGCTCCCCACTAAAAGGGAAGAAAACCTATGTACGTGTATAAAACTTTAAGCAGTAGGCACTAAAATTTAATCCTTGTTCCTCTGTAGGATTTACGTTTGCTAATTTCATGCTTGCTTCAGAGGAGCCTTGATTCAAAATTTTCATTATGATTGCTTTTAACATTAGTGTTGAAAGGCAACGAAATTTGTAACAATGGGTTTTATATTTAAACATTTAATGGGGAAATTACATGAAACTTTTTCATCTTAACTGAAATAATTATTTTATTTTAGAATTTTATTTTTTCAGTGCTTAAGTTGTACCTTAAGATTAAGCAAATCATTTAGTGAAATCCTGAAGTCTCTAAGTGATCTAATAGAAGAGATATAAGCAAAACCAGGGCTCAGATTTCTCCGAGACAATCAGGCTAAGTATAATAAAAGCGCTTAAATAACAGATTTTTTTTTTTTTTTTTAAATACTAAGCACTTTTCATAACGCACTCAAAAGGACAAAATAACCTTTCTGTTTCAGAAAGGACAATTTAAGCATTCCTATAGTTTTCGAAAATTCCAAGAAAATGACACCACAAACGAAGAAAAGTGCGGCTCAAATCATGAAGAGAATTTCTTATCATTATCTAGCTTTCAATCATAACTTTGAGTGTTCAAACATGCATATTTTTCTTATTGGGGAAACGCTTTTTGTGTTCTCAAGAAGCATTATAATATTGAATGCAAAATAAACCTAATATTTACTCTTTGTTAAGCTTTAGTAGTTCAAAAAAAAAAAAAAAAAACCTCTTAAATACAGAACGTCATGTAACACTTTTATCTCTGTACTTTTTGAAAAACCTTCTTCATATAAAAACGCTGTCCAAAAAGGTGATTTTCAGGAAAAAGTTATAAAGGTCACTATATATGTGTCGTGAAAAGGTCTGCGGACTGATTTCTAGTTGATAAGGATACAATGCGAACATTTATCGCTTGAAATCTGAAGACTTTTATTGTCCTAAAGTTAAAATTGCGGAATAAAACGCAAATGCGTAAGGAACGATAAAATTAAAAATTTTAAAAACCCCCGATTGAGTCGCAACTGCAGAATCAAGAGGGAAAATTGAAAATCCTTTTAAAAGTCTTATATTAATTAAAATCAAAGTCAAGTATTTTTTTTACTATTAAATACAAACTGGCAACAGATAAAAACTTTGAATCACTGCTTTTAATTTCCTTGTTGGCCAACAATGAATGGGGTCGTTTCCAAAATTTTAAAAGTATTTTTTCTGAAAGAGCATGCTTAAAAACACAGGATCTGACCATTTTTAAAATAATTTGTTTAAGTTTAATATTTTTAAAAAAATGCTAAAATCTGCGCGCTTTCATTGTTTACATTTCTTGCCTATGACATCACAAATGATGAAATGCCATTCACAGAGCAAAATATTTAATTCGCATCTTTACTCACGTGTATTGGCAACGATATGGTTAATAGCAAGCGCAGAGCGCAATTTTAATTCGCTTCTTGATTATCATAACGTGGAAACGCGGTACAAAGATGCGTCAAAGAGCATCATTTGTGACGTCACCAAGACCACGCCTTGTTTGAAAAATCGGACACATTAAAAAATTAATTAAAAAATAACTGTTGGGAAAATGAAAGAATTTTCTGGGTTATGTTATTTATTTATTTATTTATTTATTTTATTTTATTTTATTTTATTTTGCTTATTCTATCAATTTTAGTGACTAAAAGTACTACTTTTGACTGAAGGAAATAACCCCATTCGGTTTTCAATCGCGTGAATAAAGGCTTAGCCGTTATTAAAATCTGCTTTAAAAAACGTCATAATTCGAATTTTATGAAAGATAGAAGCTCCAAAAACATTTTATCAGACGCGGAAAAAAATTCTCTAAATTTTGGTATTAAATTTTGAAAATTTTAACTTTCTCACTGCAAAAATCGCGAAAAACATTTTAGAGGTTTTTAATTAATATCTTCGTTAATTAATGTCATCCAAAGACGCAACCTAGCTAAAAACACTCTCGATCAACTCTCCTTTCGAAATTTTTTTTTAAAATAAAGCTGTCCATCCATTTTGGTGCTAGAGAGCGACAGACAGATACACACACATACACATAACGGGAGCTCAGATTTTAAGAAAATGCATATGTACTTGAATAATTGCAAATTGCCTATCTCTACTATATCAGTGATATAATTGATTCACGTGCTTTAAGAATGAACTGCGGAACTTAGAATTGGATAGGGAGAATGTCCATCCGTCTCAATTTTTCAGGCTGGCCAAATTGATTTGAGAAGGTAATTTAATAAATGAATTTTTTTTTTTTCGAAGATCTTCTAACAATTGTTTTACAACAACATAAGGGGTATTTAGCACGTTTGGGAACAAATAACAGACGTGTTTAGCGTTTATCAAAAGTCTAGAACATTGTGACTGCAAAAATCCACAGTGAAAAACACACGAACACAATGAAAAAGTATGCTTTGGTTTTTCCAGTAACTAAAATAAAATATTTAGATTTCGGATGTTTAGTTCTGATGTAAATTAGTATGCTAATTAATTAATATGTTGAAGTTTGCTGATCGTTTATTTAGTACTTTTGATATAAAGTTATCTTACCAACCCACTAGTACTCTCTTTTTAGAATTAAGAGAGGGGGGGGGGGGGGATATGTAAGAGGTTAAAATGTCGTGTAAAAATTAAGTGAAAGGGGGGGGGTTCACAAGCGGTTTCTTTATAATATCTGATACCAGGATCCACCGACTGATGACAGGCCCTGGTGTTCAGCAAATTGTGATTTAAAAAAAGGACAAAAGAAAAAAAAAATTGGAAGTGAAAATAACGCATGTTTTCTTTTGTCCTGCAAAATTAATTTATTTTAAGGATTCAAAATTTTTACTCGTTTCATACTTTTGCGCCATTCTAATTTCGCCCCATTTCTTTTAAATCACGTGTAGCTAACTTACGCTTGACGATTCTACAATGACTTTTTTACTACCCTTTAGCAATGAACCACCGCACAAATGAGGCTTAATTACCTCCCTTTCATTGCTTTCGCCGAGGGGAGAGAATAGAGAAAATATCTTCACCTCCGGATTCGCATTGCAAATGCAGCGACATCAGCATTGGCGATTTAGTGCCTTTTCGATCATTCAAGCACGCTTTTTCCCAAACTTGTCTCGCCAACCTGTTCCTGAATGTCGGCTTTTTGGTCGAACCACTTTTTCGTCAGGGGTCGAAAGGAAGGTTACATACGTTTCGGTGTTAACTCCGACTCGTGTTGGTAAATAACGTCAACCCTTCGAAGGGCAGGTAACCCTAGGATGCCAGAGTTTCTCGCGTTGGATAATAAGAGCGTAAGTCGACCATCCCCGACCTTTGCTTTTTCCGCATATATCACACCGTTAAAATAATGAAGCCATATAGATCCAATGATGGCCATATAACCTTTGCGAAAAGTGCAATGATTTTTCTTGAAGTCGAAATTTGAAGAATGCGAGATGTAAGCTAACAATCAATAATACGATAATATGTAACGATCCAGAAAACTTTGTAAACTCTTTTTGCAAATTTTTTTCGAAGAAAACCAAGAAAATTCATTTTAATACAGTTGGAAAAATGTATTTCAGCGATTGAAAGTAGAATTCTGCTTTTTCGGACGTTATTAACCATTATTGTTGATTTTATTCAAATGAATGTACAAATGAGAAGCCATTAAGCTGAGTGAGATAGCACGGAACGAAACTTAAGTCGCAATGAATAAATATTGCATTTCAAGATGGAAATTATCACTGAACAAAAGACAACACACCAATAAAAATAAATCTTTTTGAAAAGTATTTTCGGATAAGTGTTTAACCGGGTTAGAAAATTAAGCAGTTTGAAAACATAGTCGTACTTCAAGTGTTAAATCTGAAAAAGTTCCCGATGGGAAGTACTGTAGATGCGAACCCGAGAACGGACTATGTATTGCTTAGTTGTGAAAATATTCGTTGCGTCTAGTTAGAGCAGACCCTTTTACCTACACTGTTAAAACTACAGGATGCATTCGGCACCTTTCAGGGGAGAAACGCTTGTTCACCAGCGGCACCCAATACGGAGCCGAAATCGCACCTCTAAATAGGGTGAAAAACAGGCACCTTTTAAAAACTAGACAGCCGGAGTGAAAAAAAAGGATCCTTCGGAGAGAGAAATGGCACCCTTACTATAGATCCTCCTCCCCCCTTCCCCGTATTGTGTGCGTTTTTAAATACAGTTGTGTACCTTTTTTTTTTTTAAGTTTTGTTTTGATTTATGATATTCTACGTTTTGGACATTTTTCACATTGAACTCGGTATTGGAAATGATTAAAACATGTAATTACAGCATTTGATCATATTTCAGAGTTTTCAACATAGTTAAGAAGTGCTCATAGCGTTAATTCATCTGATCGTGCTCTAACTCAGTGTTTCTCAACCTCTTTTGACCCACGGGCGCGGTAAAAGCAAATGAAAAACTTTGCGGACCGGTGAAATCTTTATCGTTTTCTTAAAGAATCATAAAAAAAATAATATGAATAATAACTCTGGGGTCGTTAAAAAACATGTGAAAAAATTCAGGGTTCTGATGGGTTTTTTTTTTACAAAAAGTAATGTTAAAAATTAATAAAACAATAAATATCTACCCCTTCACTTGTATCAAAGATCTGTCACAAATACGTTATAATTTAAAAACGAGTAATTATTTAAAACATGTGAGAAATTATACATTTACTAAAACTTGACGTATTCCGAAAATGAAGCATAGCTGTACTTATGGATTATTTAAATGATGAGCCAAAAATATTCAGGGATATTACAATTACGGAAAAACAAAATCGTTTCATAAACGTTAATCAAGAGTAACAAAAGAAACTGCACATAAAGTTTTTCAACAGTTAAATAAAAAAACCAAAAGAAAGTTCTAACGCTTTCGAGGACTGCTAACAGGAAATGATTCTAACACTTGAATGAAAAAGCAAAAAAAAAAAGAAAAAAAGAGCTAGACTGAGAGAGATTTTTTTTTCGCTATCTTTATGTTATAATCTACGAAGCACAAGAAACATTTTTATTAAAGGTTCTTTTGGTGACTAATAAAAGCTGCTTATCGAGTATTCAAGAAAATAATGACAGATATTTTTAGTAGCGTTTTGAATGATGGAAATTTCACGATAGTAACAGTAAACGAGAACTAGAAGACTAACGGTTACTGTGAAAAGCAATAAATGCACGTTTAAACACTTAACTATGTTTGAAAGCCCTAAAAGCTACAAAGTGATCAAAAGCTGTACTTACTTGTAATTTCGGATAATTAATCCTAGAAAAGTTGGGTTTTAATCCAATAGTGTACTTCATTCAATGTGAAAGACACACAAACGCAATCATCATTTGTCCGCCATATTGAGGTGGTTGAATGTATGTCTAAGGCAAAAAGCGCATGCGCAATGAGTCTTTCTGCGATTGCATGACGTTCTGGCTCCTCTGCTCTATTTTCTAGCCTGTGATGCACCTTCAGGCACTATGCTTTCACCTTAGAGGGAATATTTTCACTCGTCTGGAACCCCTGCTTTTAACAGTGTACCATCTTTTTTCACTGCTCAGAAACAGAGCAAATGATGTATTTATAAGTATGAAGCTACTATACATGCATTGTTATATTAATTATCATTCCATTAAGATCAGTATAAAAGTAAGAATTTTAAATTTTGTCAAACATAAAGATAAAAAAAACTTTTAAAAAAAATGGTCAGTGGGTACGAGATATCACTACTTAGAACTATTTCCCAAAGATAAGGTTTCAAGCTAATGACTAACAAAATACAACTTATGGATAACATAAATGAAACATTATCGGTAAATAAAATTCTTTTATTTTATAGTAACTAATTAAAGCACAGTATGTAAATTATTATTGATTGTTAAGTGAATTTTTATAACATATTTGTTATAATCTTTTAAAACTGACAGTAAAAAGTCAGCTATATACACTCGTTCTATATACAGTCAGCTACTCGTCAGCTATATACATACGAAAACCTTTCCATTGATCAAGAAAGGATGTAGACCTTACAACAATGCCACTATGCAGCCCTAGGTCCATTATTATGTTATTCCATGAAAAATTTCTTCTTCAGAAAAATTCATAGAAAGGGAACCCTTACTTAATAACTCACTTAGTAACATATATGTTAAGCAAAATAGTTAACTAATTATTTATTTATTAATTAGTTTACTGTTCAAAAACTTATTCCTAAGGATACTGCACTTTATCTTTCCACTGCGGTATTACATTCTCACACTGCAACTAAGAACTTTAAAATTATTACGAGAAAAAGGCAACTGACTTCGAAGAATTTTTATCTAAAAATAAAAAAATAAAAACTTTTGTGCTAATATTCCACCACAAGCAGTGTAACATTGAAATTTGCGTGGTGAATTCCTGCAGCGGTTGTATGTCTGTCCTTGAGAACAAAATAAAAGTTTAAATCGTGCTGCTAAAAAACGATCCAGTCCTCATGAGTTGTCCTATAATTCAAAGTAGTTGATCATTCATCAACCTGAATTTTGATATCATCAATCATTCAGATATTAATGGTCATCTGTAACAGCCTTACTCGTCCTGGGTCCTCCAGAACCATGGGGTTCCTCAAAAAATATAAGAATAAGCAAATAGAAGTAATACTGTGAAACTCGTTTAAGAAGTTTAGGAAGACCATATTTTCCGTACCTGATCCATGTCGGTTAACTCTGCGCCACTTTAAATATATTTGACTTAAGAAAAACCTAGAAGACCCATCGCTGACAAGGTTATTAAATAAGTTTTCTACTCTTTGTTTAACAAAAAAAAAAAAAAAAATGTTGGTAATATCGTCCACAGCTAATTAGATTATTCAATCATTCTGAAGTTACTGTTTCGAAACCATTTTTGAAGTTGTTGAAATTGTTCTTTTTTACATATTCTATGCAATATTAAATAATGCAAAAATGCTGTAATGTTGTAAATACAAAGTGAGGGTTAATTAACTTCAAAAAAAGAAAAAAAAAGTTCTAAAGTTTTGCTACTTTTATAAAATAATTTATTTTGAGAGTCACATTTCTAACATGGCGCAAAGTTACCTTAAATGGCAGGATAACTTTAAACCTTGCTAATAATTCATTTTAAATGGATTGAATAATATTATTTCTTATTCTTAGATAACTATACAACTTCCATTTTATACCGAAATTTACTTTAACACTACAGTAGAACTCCAATTATCCAAACTCCGACTATCCGAATCACTTTCACACTGACAGAAAAAAAAAAACATAAGACGTTAACGTTTTTTGATTCATAAAATAATGATTTTGTCTAAGCACGCTACTGTCCG
Source organism: Uloborus diversus (assembly GCF_026930045.1). Lineage (NCBI taxonomy): Eukaryota > Metazoa > Arthropoda > Arachnida > Araneae > Uloboridae > Uloborus > Uloborus diversus. The sequence continues at coordinate 52,367,455 of NC_072733.1, read as the reverse complement.
CCCCTCCGCGACGCAAGTGCAGGCGTTGCGCGAACACTGAGAGCAAGAATAACCGTATCACAGGGCACAATTCTATTATTGTCCTCCAATGGACAGAACTAATGTCCATGTAAGTACGCTTAACATGCAAAAGTATTGCCCATCATTTAATGAATTAAAAGTTATTTTTTTTCTCTGTCTCTCTCTTTAAACATACATACAGCAATTAAAAGGCATCCCTTTTTGGAGAAAATCTAACTAAGCAAATTTTTGACTATCCGAATGGACTCCGGTCTCAACTGATTTGGATAATTGTAGTTCTACTGTATTAAAATAGAGTGGAAGTTAACACATAGGTTATGACTCAATGTTACCCAGATTGACTGTACCAATCTTGTTCCTATTTGAGAAATGCGAAGAAGAGAAGTTGACTTTTTCAGAAGTTATGTTTCTGACTTTTCCGGCTTAATTAGTTTTCTCTCAAAAGCAATTTGCCTTACCAGATACGTTTTATCAAAATATTTCTTCGTCTCCTTCTTAAATTATGCACTATTATAATTTCTTCTTCTTGTTACATATCTTCTTATTTGTTAAATTTATGGTTTTTCAAGCATTGATCGACTTTTTGCTCACTATTTTATTTCCAAATACAATCTTGCGGTGCAGTAATTTTGTGGTGAACTTGAACGGGTGGACAACTTATAAAGGCTGATAGGTAGGGGAATGTGGGGCAAAGTGAAATGGCGAAATATTTACTCTGCTTTTAGCGCCCCCTATCTAGTAATATTTTCATGTAGTCGATTCCAGTTGACGAAAAAATTACCTCTGAAAATTAAAGAATTTGATAATACAAGCAATTTTCAGAAATTGATACTCGCAGTGACGTAACTAGTATGGGTGACACCCGGTGCGGTGGTTTGGGATGTCACCCCCCCCCCCCCTACAAACGAGCAAAGAAAAAAAGTTTTAATATTGTATATAAACATGCAAACATGAAATTCAATTTTCAGAAACAATTACATTCGTGTTTAACGAAATTTTCAATGGGCTAATGTACAAACGACAGTGAAAAGAAGGGTCAGGGGGTGTTCCCTCCGGAAAATTTTCAAATTTTTAGTCTTAAAAATGCATTTTAGCTTCATATTTTTCAAAAATTTGAAATTCCACTTTGGGTGTCAACCCTCAAACGGAAGACACCCGGGGCGAACTCGTAATGTAATATTTTGCTGCAAGCAGGGCCGGCTCTAGTAGTTTTGCTGCCCTAGGCGAGGTTGACAAATGCCCCCCCCCCTTCATTGCTCTTTCAAAAGTAAGCTATTCAAGTACAAATCGATAATAAACAAAGAAATAAAATCCTGAATTATATCCCAGCCTTAACATTGTTTTCCGGGATCGAATACACCAGATAAACTGGTACATTAAAAGTAATCATTTTCCCTCATTTGTAATTTAAAACTAAATAAATAACCCACCATTTTTTAAAACAATGGCGGGACGGGTTTGGAATCTCTAAACAAGTAGCAATTGTTACAAAAATCTTAGTTGGGTCATCACCTAAAATTTGAGATTGAGATCACAAAATACGATCTAAAACTGCCAAAATAAGGACTGCGTTTTGTAGTTGAGTTTCCCGATGAAAATATCAAATCAATATAGCATTTTAAAAATGATGTGCATTTCTCATTCTCTATTGACAGTGCACAAGTTTTAATTTAGGTTTCAAGTTGAATTCCAAATTATTTTCTGCATATCAAAAATCGGGAACACAATTTAAATGATTGATCTTTTTTAATGTTACAACAGCTAGTCCTATGGCACTGAAACATAAATTAATGTTTTCAACAAAAAGTGAATAAATACTTTATAAAGAAATAAATAAAATCTATAAAAATAAACCAAAGAATACGGGAAAAAGGGGGCACATGTGAACACTTTTTTTTTTCATTTCTTAATGTCTCAAAAAATATTATCAATTTTTCAGAGCAAAACTGTCTCTATGATTAAATAATCTTTTCTTAGCGCGTTGGATTTTTTTTCAATTAAAAAAAAATATTTCGTTACCTTATGGAATTAAAAAAAAAAAAGTGGATTCCGCTTAATTGGAACACTAGTTAATCGGACCAGCCGCTTATTTGGATCAAATCTTAAAGAACCAAACAATTTCCATTACGCAAGCCTAATATTCGCTTATCGGGACCAAAAATCCGCTAAATTAGACCAAGGAATATGAGAACAAACTGGAAAAAAAATTAAAAATCGCCCAATTGAAGCCAGTTTCAAGTGAATCAACGAATCTAATAGTGAGTGCAATAAAAATGAAAACTGGTTCCTTGTAACTTTCAATTGAACTCGGCAATATTTACAGGAAAACATATTAAACGAAACAATCATTTCATAGCAGCACTGTTCCAACGGAAATCAAAATTTCAGTGAAATTTCAAATTTCTTCAATTTAATTGCAAAATACGCAGTTTACATTTCATTGGAAATTTTCAATGACTGATTAGTATTTTTTAGCAGTTATTTTTTCACTCTCACATTTTTAATTACTTTTGGTTGTTGAATTGAATCAATATTGACAACGGGGAGGCATGACTAAAACTATATCGGTCTGGGACGAGTGTAAAAAGTTTATTCGCTTTATTTTAATTTAATTTTTAATGGAAAAATTTCGTAAACGGCAATTTTTCTTCTTTGTATGCTTACCATATATATGGGGGCTCACAATAATCATGAGGGCATTTTTATGTTTTGTGTATAACATGCTCAGTCAAGCTACACAAGTCCTGTTCGCTTAATCGGACCAGCCGGTTATTAGGACCAAAATGATCCCGTCCCAATGTGGGCCTATTAACCGGAATCGACTGTACATTCAATTGTTCACGTATGCCCTTATAGGAAGGTTCATAGGAACACGATTGAAAAATACAGGACAGGCATCATATTTCAACGAAAAACTAATATAAACGTATACGTATATATCAATTACACTGAAGGGTTTGTAACCACGTATCAGTTGTTTGTGTCAGTTTAAATTGCACAGCAACTGTCAATAAAAAACGAGCTGATGTGTGCATCACATGACTTCCTTTTACACCAATTTAATGCTATTTCCCTATTATTGCAATTTTAATGGGATTCTCTCTCTAACTCTTTAAATATCACTAGCAATGGCCACATTGAAAGCAGATTTAAAAAAAAAAAATCACCAAATTTTTCGCCAAGTTGGCGACAAAACTTGGCAACCAAAAGACTGGCGATATATCGCCAAGTGACCGCCAAATTATAACACCACTTGAGTTTGCATCGAAATTAACAATGATTTCCCCCCAAAAAGGTGCAAAAGACCCCTTTAGAAACACCCGAATGCAACCAAAATAGGAGGTGCACAACTAGACCCCACTACGAGTCTATGTACCAAATTTCAACTTTCTAGGACATACCATTTTTGAGTTATGTGAGATACATACGCACATACGCACATACGCACATACACACATACATACAGACGTCACGAGAAAAGTCGTTGTAATTACCTCGGTGATGGTCAAAATGGATATTTCGCGTGTCTATACATTCTTAGGCACTTTTCCGCATGTGGTCGAATCGAAAAAAAAACTCAACATTCATTTGGGGGTGAGCAAAATGGAAATTAAGGGCGATTTTTGAGTGAAAATTTTTTCGCGAATACAATACTTCCTTTTTTGTAAAAGGAAGTAAAAAAATAATAAAAACATTTTTTTTCCAAATTATATAACTCTGCTTACTATTAAATTTTAAAGTTTCGTAGCATGTTGTAATCACAGGATCGACATGAAAAAACTTATAAGACAAATTAATACAAAGAATACTTTATTATGTGAAGTTCATTCTTGTTGTATAATGAGTTTAAGCTTCATACAGAATATGATGATGAGATTTAAAAATATTTTACACTTCAGTTTTTAGTAAAAGGAAAATATGTTTTCTTTTTTCCTTGTAAATATTACATCACACTAAATTGTTGGCCAAGTATTTGGGAACAAAAGAATTAAAAAAAAATAATAATAAAGTAATTAATAATCAATTTTCAATAATGTAAAAATAATGAACAACAAACGTACAAACTGACTATAGCAAAATGTAAATTATAAACCTTTTCACCATTTATAACACTTATAATGACCCTACACTGATATTTATATTACGGAAAGGGTATGGAAACTGTTCACATGTGCCGCTACATGTTGTGTTCACAAGTGCCCCGTCACCTACCTTAGAACTTATTTTTAAAAATAAAGGATTCTTAAATTAATTTTAACGTTTAAACATTGTCATAAATTTACTCGAATATTCGTATAATGGTTTGCAATGATTACGTTTAGGTTATTAATTTGTTAAAATATGTTTTCATTTGAAGAAGACAGCAATAAAATTGCATACAACACCTGCTAAAACAAAAAGAAGTTGTCACCTCAGAAGCATAAACTGGCTCTTTGCTCCAAGAATTTGGCCAAGAAGTAGGACTGGTAAAACACACCATGTTCACATGTGCACCCTTTTCCCCTCCATATGTATGTGTGTATGTGTGCTTATATGTTTATATGTTCCCTATACAAATCCACAATTTTCGTCGGATCTCGACCAGATTTGGCAGAGAGGTACTTGGGCACACGAAAAGGAACGAAGGGTGGGGGCTGGGGGGGGGGGGGGATCGTACACCAAAAAAAAAAAAAAAAAATACCGAACCATTTGAATTTTAATTTTAGAGCCCGACTCTTTCTACTCCAAATAATTATAGCAGAAACTAATCAAGGATCTTAGTTGCATTAATAGAGGGTTGCGTTTACTTCATTTAAGACTTAAAGATTTACCGTTAACAAAACTTAGGAAACATTATTTCGACGGGAAATTTTCCAATTTTTTTTTTCTATTATTTAAGCCCAATTGTTAAACACACGCCACTTTTATTTAACCACATAACTTTTACCACATAACTTTCATTTTCGAGGTAGACCGTGTAAAGCCGAGCAACGCAGCTAGTAGATAAATAAATCAAGTAATTTGCCGCCCTTAAAATTAGAGTTAGCTTCTAGTTAAATTCCGCACTGGGTTTTTGCATATCTTAAGCAATGGCACACACTAAAAACTATCTTTTTCAACATTAATGTAGCTCGTCTTATAGCACTGAAACATGTATTAATATTTTCAAAAGACTTTTAAATCCCGTAATTTGCCGCCCCTCAAATTAAATTGAATTTCTAGTTGAATTCTGAACTATGTTTTGCATATTCAAGCACTGGTACAAACTCTAAATTATTATTTTTTTCCCATTGAAGCTGTGTATCTTATGACAGTGAAACAGATATTAAAACTTATTTAAAAAAAAAGTTTCAATTCCGAAATTTGCCGCCCTAGGCGGTCGCCTTGGTCGCCTATCCCAAGAGCCGGGTCTGACTGCAAGTCAAAAAGCATTTATGTTAAACTAGTCGACCCGTGCGGAACTCCGCACTGTGCTTCAAATCGTTTCATAAGGCATTTCGCTCTTTAAGAATTTCAAAGGAAGAACATTATGAAGAAGAACCGAAAAAAAAGTAAGCGCAGAAGAGAAGGCATGTAATTTAAAGACATCAGTAACAAAACCTCGTTGAATACAACGTTGTGATGATTTGATCATAGCTCCCCTTTTAATCGTACATATTTTCAATGCAAACATAAATGTCATTAAAAGTGTGGCTGAGTGGTGACTCGTGAAAAAGCAATAATTGTGCATGTGAAAAAACAGGTTGTGGCAAATACAGTCCTGCACATGTCAGCATCTGACGGGAAAAAAAGAAACATTAAAGAGCTATTTATTGGCACGTATTCAAATTGGCGCCATTCTGACTAACAGCCCGACACCCCAACAAACCTAGCAATTGCGCCTTCCTTTTCGAAAGCTATTCATTGAAGGAATGCGTAGTAAAAAACAGCAAAAAAGCTTTTTGCCAAAAAAATAATAATAATAATAAGATCATGCATCTGTGTTTTGTCATTAACCAGCATGATACGATTTAAAATTATTCGCAAAGCATGGAATTTGATTAAAGAATGACGAAGATCTCACGTAGCGATTAAAACAAACATTCTAGAGAAGTAATAAATTTGATTGAAAATAAGTGTTTTTATCTTTGAATATTGAACTATTTCACATAGAAGGTTGCTTTAACCGTTACGGCTTAAATGCCCTCACATGTTTCTCTTTTAATCGAACACTTAAAATTCAAAACCAAAACCAGTTGAACTGAGTCCGTTCTTAAGTGTAATTTTTCGAATGTAGACAAAATGTATTTTTTTTTCAGCAGAAAGCAGAGGAGTAGAAAATAATTTCTTGCTAATGAAGTTGATAATACTTTTAATGTCTTATATCGTATTCGCGCGAATAAAAAATTAAAGGTTTACTGAGTGAAACTCGTAGTTTTAATCGGGCGGAGTATTTTTTCATTTGTACAAAAGGTCGAACACTGCTATTAGAAACATCTACATTTTAGCATACAATAAAAATGTTTTTCTGCACAAAAAGGATTTCTTTAGGTAAATCTAATACTTTTTTATGCTTACATTATGTTGAGTGGTCTGGATGTAGTCAAAGAACACAGTTCGATTAACAATCAACTTATCCGAATGATAACTGTAGCCTCCATAAAGGAGTCGAAACACCAAGTAGCATTCCCACTGCATTTATTTTATTAGGTGTGTATGTTATGAGCACATGTAATGCGTAATACTAATATAAATTTGATATTATGTCGGACAGCCCAAGCTTGCCCGAAGTTCAAATAGTTTATAGCCGAACGCTCTACCGAAAAAAACTTATCAATTAAACCGAACAACTAAGTCCAGTGCTGTTAAGCTTTATTAAAATATGAACACACACACACAAAGGCTTTTTTTTTTTGCCGAAAGCGACGTAAAAAATGGAAAACTGCATTAGAACTTTGCTTTAAAAAATGCATAAGAACTACAGGCAGCATCAAGGTTTTGAAACAGCAAGAGGCGATTTCGGAAACTTGAATTTTCGATTGTAAGTCTTTTTTTCGTCATTGGCCAGCCTGATAAGTTTTAAAATGAGAGGGGATTAATATATAAGATAAGATATTGAAGAAAAATGTTTTTATTTTTAAAAATTTTTACAATTTGTTATCGCAGGCTGCTTAAACCGTTATAACTTAGATGGCAGCACGTGTTCATCATTTAACAGCACGGTTAAAATACAAAATAAATTGAACTATGCTCTTTTTTAAGCGTAGCGTTTCGAATGTAGTAAAAATGTGATAAGCTATTTGTTTTTTAGCAAAAAGAAGAAAAAATATATATTTTACCCTTCAAATTGAGGTAGTATTTTATTTATTTGTACAAAGAGTCAAAAACTCATTAGAAGAATATATATTTCAATATGATTTATTATTTTTTTTCTGAACAAAAAATAATTCTATTGTAGTCTGAAATCTTAAACCTGTTACTTATATTTTCGCTTACATTATGCTTTAATTTTCTTTCCAGAGCCAAAGCTTCAAAAAAAAAAAAAAAAAAACGTGCAATTTCGAAGTAATTTAGCACAAAATCACTGAATGTTTTCATATCAGCAAGGAGCATTTCCTTCTCATTTATTCTATTCCCTCATAGTTGTTATTCATTTAATTCAGGGTTCATGTAATGCGCGATATTTCTCTAATTTTTTTGTTGCAGACTTTCCGGCCGTGGGCCCGAACACGTAATCTCCTGGTTACGAAGAGAACGCTCTGCCGATCAAGCTACTCAGCTCTGTCGGTCATAGCGCAAATTAAAGTTATAAGTTTGACCGAAAACCTTATTCTGGTTCTTTAAAACAGGTTTTTCGGCTAAAAGAAACAATTTTTAGAACTTGGGTCTATTTTCGTCAGTAGCCAGCACCATAAGCTATAAAGTTAGCCGTAAATCAAAGAAATCGATCAAGAATTGAGGGAAATTTGGCGTAGAAACCAAAAACAGGCTACAGAAATAATATATAAGGATTATTAAGTGATAAAGTTGTTGTTATTAACATTTTAAATATTAATTGAAATCTACTAATATTCGGTGCTGTATTTATTTGTTTAAATTTAAGCTTATTCGTATTTTAACTGCTTTGTACAGTTAGTCAATGGCATGCGGGGCAAAGTGGATGGAGCAAAGTGAAATAGTTCCTGTCACTTACAAGGGTAACTTACAAGGGTGGACAACTAACAAGTTTCACTGCATTAACCGCAGTTTTTTTTCTGAAAAATTAAAGTTGTATGGAAGTGCCGTTGAAAGGTAAAGCGCAGTATTTGCAAAAATGAGTTTTCGAGATATTTGAAGAAACTCGTTTTGAATGTCTACTAACAATTGGGAAATGTTGGAGTTTGAAGTTTATTTTCGTGCTTTAGTTTCAGCGAAAGCCAAATGAGCAAGCTTGTACAATAAACCTGAAGTACAATACTGCCGTGGGCAGGTAAACGGCAGTACCTGCGGAAATGAGTTTTCCGGATATTTGAAGAAACGCGTTTTGGATTCAAAACTAGCAATAAAAAAATGTTGGGATTCGACGTGTTTTTCGCGTTTTTTCCCCCAGCGAGAACCAAATAAGCATGCATGTACAATAAAGATGACGTACACTCGATGACAAAGAAGCAAAAAAAAATAAATAAATAAATAAATAAATAAAATAAAATAAAATAAAAATGAAAAATTTGCACTTACTGGATTTTACCTGACTTGATCGCAGAATAAATGACACAAATCCAAAAAATAAAAGAAAAATGAAAACGAATTGCAGATACTAGGCTATACCTCCCCAGGACAGAATAATATTTGGGTATTAATTGGGAACTTAATATTACGTAACAATGGTATTGATGAAAACATAATAGTAAAAGCCTTCTCTTTATATTTAATTGATCACGATAGGTAATTTTAACAAGGTCTTGGTCAGTCGCAGAGATGACGGATCCCTAGGCCATCGTGTTTATCGCAAACCTACACATACTGATCGCTATCTACACAAGGACTCTAATCACCATCCTCGACAGAAGAGAGGTGTAATGAAAACTTTATTCGTGAGAGCCAACAGAATCTGCGAACCGACTGCTATCGAGCATGAAATTTCCCACCTCACAAATGTTTTCCAAGCCAACGGTTTTTCAAAGCAAGAGATCAAAAGAGCCTTCCACCCCAAAATAAAAAAACAGCCACTTAAAGAAGATCTGATCAAGTCCACAGCCTACCTCCCCTACGTTGAGGACGTCACTGATAGAATCGAAAGACTTCTGCGACGCCACAATATCAAGACTGTTTTCAAACCCACCCACCGAACCAGCGACTTATTACGATCTGTGAAAGATGCAAGAGATCCCTTGTCCGCCGCAGGTGTTTACAAGATTCCCTATTCCTGCGGATCTACCTATATTGGAACTACTAAGAGAAGCGTCAACACTAGAATCAAAGAACATCAAAGAAATTGCCGACTAGGCCACACTCAGAAGTCAGCAGTCGCAGAACACACTTTTAGTGAGGGGAACCATGACATCAAATTCAAAGAGACAAAAATACTTTCAAGGACTTGCCATTATTATGCGAGATTGAACAGAGAAGCCATCGAGATATTCAGACATCCAAATAATTTCAACAAAAAAGAAGAAGGAATAAAGATAAACAAGCTCTGGCATCCCATACTGAAAAGGATCAAAACAACAAGAACCTCCAGCCAATCAGAAACAAGGACGGACCTTCAGCTGAATCCCCAGCAGCCAATCCCCGAGCAGGAAAAGGAGAGCCTAAGCTCCAATCAGGAAGCGATGAAGACAGACGTTCACCAGCCAATCCCAGTCCAGAACCAAGAGGACCCATGCCCTATAAATGTTGACAGCACTTCGACACTTGCATCAGTTGCCAAGAAGTCTCTTCCCTGGAAGTTACAAACTCGGAACCACTGAGGATGGCTGCCGCAGATGCAGCCGAAACGTTTGGAGAATATACACTCAGACCACGGCACAACAGCCCGGAATCCTTTCATAATATTGACACCGGCCGTGAAAGCCTTTACTCTTACAATTTTAACAGGATTTGTAATTATGCAACTAAAATTATAGGTAACTAAAAAATCATGGAATAACGACTCTTTTTCTTTTAATCTAACCCAATAAATCAGTAATATTTTTAACATAGGGAGCAAAGTTTTTAAAGTCTAATTTCTGACAGGTTTTATAAGAAACCTTCAAAATGGATTCATTAACAATTAGCAAATAGAAAAATCAAAATAATATACAAAAACAAAATAATATAATAATAATAATAATAAATAAATTTAAATGCAAGGGCAAGAAATACACACGTTTGAGTTGGTATGAAGATTTATTATTTTGCTTGTTAACAATGACAATAATATCCAAATGATATACTGCAGAATTATAATACAACACACAATATAATTATAAAAACAATTTACGAAAAATAAAAATACTACGATTATGAAATAAATATAAACAAATATGACGTGGAATAGAATGTATAATCTAGAAATATTAACTATCTATCTAACTATCGACTAACGGTTGCGAAAATAGACGTATTGCTGGTTAAACGGGGACATCCTGTTTTGAGTTTACAGAATCAGGCAATCAATCCTGTACCTTTGTTCAACATTTTTAGATTAAAAAAAAAATGAATATTTCTAGTTGGTACTAGTTTAAAACATTTTAATTTTTCGTGAAATATAGGATGTACTATCATATAGCAGGCGAAAGGAATTAACTGATTGTAAATTATTAAAACAGTTTCTAACGCTTCATAACCGAGGAAATCAAGTTAGCCAAAACGTTTGATTTTTCTTAGTCGAACACCCCCTTCTTTTTCGAGCTGCTTGCCTCATCCGGCGACATATTTCTCCAAAAATATAATTATATAATGAAATTGAGTCATATGTATAATTTAAAAGTATAGTAGTTTTTCCTATCTATACAACTTTTTTTTTAAATCACTTTAAAAAGACTAAGACAGGGATGGGAAGCCTTGATGAGAGAGGGTACGACAGGAAAGATAAAATATCAAGTGGGCTTAATGTTTAAACGTAAATAAACAAATATATCTCATAGTTTTGAAATATGTTTGAAAAGTGTACTTAGGGATACTTGATCCTTTTGAAGCAAAGAGGTTTGATCCAGGATCAAACGCCCTTAAATATGATTTAATTATGCACAAAAGTATATTCTGTTTGGCCTTTTTATTGTTTAACAGAAACGTCGGTGTCTGACGAAATATAATCTACAGCTGAAGAAAATCCTCTATTAATAGCGGAAACCTTAAAAAAGTCGACTTGGTTGACGCGCGTGTTACTATATTATAAAAAAACTAGAAAATCGCCCGTCAAGATATGCTTCTACATATGAACGAAGCTATTGCCTGTTTGATGATATTTTGATAGTTGAAAGTTTAACCCTAACTGCAGTGGATTAACCCTAAGCTCCAGTAGATAGCGTTCATTGTTGACCACTTTTTCGTTTCTTCATTCCCCTGAAATGAGTCTTACCAGTAAAACAGCACCGGATCCAGTTCAGTCTCGTCACAATAAAGCCTTTCCCTGCATTTTAAATATTACCAAAACACACTATCAAATTATCATGCTGTGGCGCGAGTTTCATTGTTGATGACGTCAGGAGCGTTACTCGATCATTGGCTATATGAAGATGCCCACTAGGGTGTCCCGAAAAAAAAAATTCCGTTTTTCTTAATGCAAGACCTCTCAAAATTTGCGAAATCGATCGTAAATTACAAAAATAATTTAAAAATAGAATAAAACTATATCTTCAGGGCTCTACCGATCGTCAAAGTTTTGAAAAATTGTCATTTTTATGGCAACTGAAAAAGAAGTACTGTGAATAAAGTTATAAATTTACTGTGAAATAAAAGCTCGACAGCTGAAATAAAAAGATCGTGATTCGTAATATCAACACGAACAGAAAAAAAAAACCTATGGTAATTACTACTGTAAATGCCTATATGGGAATAACCCCCATTTCCGCTGTAGAATCGTCCACGAAGCTTGGCGCCACGTCTCGATTTGCATGCAACAATATGTTACTGACGACTTCGACTTTGCTTGGTTTCAACTTGCTAATTCCTTTTACTTGTTTCGAGGGCTTTCTTGGCTTGACTCACGGATGTTTTCTTCATAGCCAAAGTAATTTTAATGCTATAAAAGTACAGTTGCAATTGTTAGTGTTATATGCCGATTCTGTTAGTTTTAAGTAATGAGTTCGAGACGTAGTGAGACTACTTGTGCTATACTGGGACCCTACAAGGACCTTGATGATCGGCAGCTACCTACTGTAAAAGACGTCATAAAATTCATTTTATTCGTCAGGAGCGAACAGAAATGTATGCATAATGGAAAGGACCCTTCCAGTTCAGATATATATACAATTGTTTCTGAAAAAATCAACAGTATTTGGACAAAAGCTTCAATTCCAATCGTAACTAAGGAACGAGTAATTCAATTATTAAAATTCTATTTCGAAAAGTACGTCAATTTGAAACGATACCCCAGAAGCAAACGAAGTGATAGTTTTGAAAATAAACTGAAGTGCTTTTTAGAGTCATCTGAGAAGCTCTTCGACGTTGCAGCTTGTAAGTGCCCTGTATTTGAGTCTTGTTCGTGTTTAAAACCTAAAAAAGTTCCCATCAATGAGAGAAGTTTCTTGTTGGATCAAAGAAATGACAGGAAAATGGTGACAAGAGGTGTCGATAAGAAAGATACAGCTAGATTAATGAAACAACAGCAGAGAAAACTTTAAAGGGCAGCAAAAAAGTCTTCTACTGAAAATAACGATTCTGTTTCAGCAAATTTTGATGACGATTCGATGCGTGAATTTTCTCCAGAAACGTATCCCATAACAGAGACGAATACGGCCTCTACGGGGACACCATCAACTTCAACGACAAATAGGAATACACTGATCTTGCTAACAGTTGCTAAGGTCTGTGATAGATACGGTTTGTCGACGCGATCTGCTGCTGCTGTTGCTTCTGCAGTTTTAGCTGATGTCGGCTTGGTTTCAAAAGAAGATTTAACTCTAGTTGTTGATAAAAACAAAATCCACAGAGCTGTAGCTAAAGCTTGGAAAGAAGCTTCCAAAGATATTGGAAGTATTGTTATAAAAAGCATTTACTTTGATGGACGTAAAGACAAGACTCTAATAAATGAGAAAATAGGACCTCGTTACCATCGCAAAGAAATTTTAGAAGAGCACATCTCAATTTTAGCAGAACCCGGATCAATTTATTTGGGACACACAACGCCAAGTCGTGGCACTGCAAAGGCAATTCTAACTTCGATTACAGCTCTATTAGAAGGTCAATGCTTGAATTTAGAAGACGTGATTTGCGTTGGATGTGACGGAACTGCAATAAACACCGGTTGGAAGGGTGGCGTGATTCAATATTTAGAGGAGTATTTGGAAAGACCATTGCAATGGTGTGTGTGTATGCTTCATGCCAACGAATTACCCCTTCGTCATTTATTCTTGACCTTAGATGGTTGCACTTTGGGTCCTAAAGAATATTCCGGACCTATTGGAAAACAGTTAGCTGGTTGTGAAAATAAAATGACATTGTCTTTTTGCGCGGTGGATGGTAATTTGCCTAATTTGCCGAAAAATGTGGTTGATGAACTAAGCACGGATCAAAAATATCTTTATGAGATTTGTCAAGCTGTATCAACTGGTTTCTGTAGTCCTGAGCTGGCAAATCGCCAACCTGGAAAAATGGCGCACTCGAGATGTCTTACTTCTGCTAATCGTATACTCAGACTTTATGTACTCTTAATCCAACAGAAAATTTTCGATTACTTGTTAACTACGTGGTTAAAGTGCACGCTCCAGTTTGGTTCTTAATCAAGCAAAAGTCATCTTTTAAGGAAGCAGCCAAACATCTTTTTCAAATGATTGTGTACTCTCGATTTTTACCTGAAAACTTGAAATCTGTTGTGTATTCTGTTATCGAAAGAAATGCTTTTTTTGCGCACCCAGAAAACCTGCTGGTCAGTATGTTGTTTGATGATAGGGAGCACATTCGGGAGTTAGCATTACGAAGAATAAAAAAAGCTAGAGAGGCTGAAAGTAGCACTAAACGCAGAATATTTAAAACACCAAAAATTAACTTCTCTGCTAAAGATTATACGGAAATAATTGTGTGGCAAGAGTGTCAGGTTACAGGACCACCGGTTCTTCGACATATTTCTAACAAGAACCTTCAAATTATGGCAAAAGATAATAGCTTGGAAATCGTTGACTTTCTTTGCCACTCACAATCTGTGGAAAGATGTGCTAAACTAATAACACAGGCTTCACAAAGTGTTACTAACGCTACTTCTAGAGATGGCTTCGTTAGAACCAGGTTGCAATCTCGCGCAGAAATGCCAAATTTTGGACACAAAAATAAGTTTAAATTCTAAACTTTTGTCATTATTTATAAACTGTAGTTTGTTTATTTTGTTTTCTTGTGCTTTGTTTCATTAGTTTCTTAAATAAAATGCTTTCTAAACTTTATTTTTGTATTTTTTAAATCATATCGTTTAGGTCTGTCAAAAATGTAAAATATGCAAAACTTCAAAGAGCGGTAGAGCCCTCAAGATGACACGCAATTCCATTTTTTTTACCTTTTTCGTGATCTGTGAAAAATTTCGCAAATTTGGACACCTCTTTTGATAGTGTAGCTCAATTTTTTTCTTCTCATATATGGACGGGACACCCTAATGCCCACACCAACTATTAAAATCACTATTAATCTTGTCGGATGCTTTAATTTTCTAAAATCATTCTTGAAATTTGAAACCGAATGCTTTTTTTCTTTTTCATTCGAACCACTTATTTCAGCTGATTATTGGCATCGATTTTGAAGGGTATTTATAATTTTTGGTGGTAAAACACTAATTTTCTACGTCACTAATATTATATGCGTTTAACGTTTAACTATCTTTTTCATATTTATTTCTTACTTTTCACTGTATACTTGATCGAGACTAGAGATGTATAATTTCCGGAAATTTTGAAGTGGAAAAACCGTTTCTTTCCTGTTGTTTTATGGAAAAATTGATTTTCTTATGAATAAAATTAGGGTTTAATATAGTTAGAATAGGGTTTATAATAGGGTTAAATATATACAATCCACACGTCTTCTTTTTCTGCTTGACAGAAATACACATAAAGGTGAGTTTAATTAGAAAAAAAATAGCCTTTTTGTTTTATAACTGAGAGCTTTCTTGGTCAAACACCAGAAATAAGTCAAATCGTCGTCAACCAATAATATTGGGTAAGTTGTGTCTAATCATAGCAATTAATTTTTCTATTTTAGATTGCCTTTGAAACTTGAAATAATAATAGCAATTATTGACTTTCAACCATGATTGATATTGTTTGAAAGAGAAATAAGTATGATTTACCTTCCTTGCAATGTAATTTTACTGTCTGAAATTGAAAGCTATTGATCTTTGATTTTTTGCAATCCAGTCTAAATCCAAATCAAAACTAAATTGGTTTTTCTTTATCTTTCCAACAGAAACATGAAAACCAAAACTGCGTAATGATTTCTAAAGCTGAACCAAAACTTAAACTGGAGTTTCATTTAACTATACGACCGTGCTAAGCACAGTAGTAAAAATAGTCATACCTGCACTTTTGAACAAAATTGAGTTATTGTAACCAAGTTGTTCTTTGTTTCGCATTTTACTAAATAAATAAACTATTTTAAGGTCATTTGATAGGAAACTAATTTTTAAAAAAAATCTGAAAAAAAAAGCCACATCTGAATCAAATATAACAAAGTAAATTTAACTTTGCCCAGAACTTAAGCATTGTAACGCAATATAATTACTGATTTATTTTTATTTGTAATCCAAACATGAGACAGTATAATCCCCTATTTATTAAAAGATATGAATATGTAATTTCAAATTTAAACCGAAAGTTTACTTTAAAAAAAAAGAGTACGCTGAAAAATATTTTAAAGCGTTGTTTAATTTAGTACTATGTGAATTTATAATAATAAAAATTCTGTTTTATTTTTAAACTTTTTATTTAAGTTTAAGTTGTTCCGTCTTATGCAAAAGTTAGTTCAGTTTTGTTCAAATTTATGTGAAAGTTAATAATGAAATAGTTTCAAAGTTTCAAAGTAATAAGAACTAGTATTGTGTTTAAGATCTGTTTGTGATAAAATTGCCAAATACATTTTTTTGTTGTCTAAACAAACGGATTTCTGCGTGTATGGGGAAAAAAACTCCTTAAAAGTTTCTATAATTCTTCCACTAACGGAAACAAACTTTCCCTGTGGCTACACTGGATCCTTGAGAACAAAGGTAAGTTTTTGTTAAAGTTTCGATGAATTGAAATGATTGATATTGATTACTGAAGAATTCTAAACTGCAATATATATATATATATATATATATATATATATATATATATATGTATATATATATATATATATATATATATATATATATATATATATATATATATATATATATATATATGTATATATATATATATATATATATGTATATATATATATGTATATATATATATATATATATATATATATATATATATATATATATATATATATATATATATATATATATGTATATATATATATATATATATATATATATATATATATATATATATATATATATATATATATATATATATATATATATATATGTATATGTATATATATATATATATATATATATATATATATATATATATATATATATATATATATATATATATATATATATATATATATACATAATATATATATATATATATATATATATATATAACGTCTGCAGTTGTTCACATCTGCCCCAAGAGGGGGCACGTGTGAACAAGCCTGAAGCACATATGAACACGGGTAAAACTGCAGGAGAAACATCGTATTTTAAAGGAAAATTCTTCAATATGAAACTCATACTCAAATAACAAATACTTAGAAGGGTTTGTAATCTATACTGCGTCAATTTCGACTGTACAGTTATTGTTCCACTAAGAAAATGTTTTTTCCCGAACATATAATTGTTCACTGTGAAATTTTAATGTCTCGTAGCCTGTTCTGATTACTGAATAGACTAGAAAAAACTCACATGACTACATAATAAAAAGAATTTTTTATTATGTGACTACATAATAAAAAGAATTTTTTATTATGTAAGATTTATTCTATATATACATTGCTTTTAAGCTTCATACATTGTTTGATAGTGTATTTTAAAATGATTTTGAATTTCAATATTTAATTAAATGGAAATATTTTGTGTATTTTTATTTCCTGTAAGTATAACACTAAAATATTGACCAACTATTGAATAACAAAAAAATTAAAAACATAAATAAAAATTTAATAGTATTTATTACAACTGACAATAAATTTACTAACTGATTATAAGAAAATAATAATTATAAATATTTACACATTATTTAACACTTACAATATAATAAACTAATAATAGTATTACGGAGGGTGACTATATGAACTGTTCACTTGTGCCCCTAGATGTTGCGTTCACAAGTGCCCCTTCGTCTACGTTAGAGCTAACGCGCAAAAATAAAAGATTTTTAATTTAATAAAAAAATTTAAACATTGTAATCAATTTGCTTGAATGTTCATACAATGGTTTGTAATACTTAGATTTAGATTAGCAGTTAGTTTTAAAAATGTTTTCGCGTGAAGAAGACAGTGATAAACGAAGTGATAATTTTTTCTAAACCTGCTAAAACAAAGAAGTTGCCACCACAGAAACATAAAATGGCACATTGCTCTAAATACTTGTCCAAGAGGTACAACTGGTACTGTCCTTATTTGAGAATTTTTCCAGATTTTTTGATTGAAGTGATTTTAAAATTTTTACGACATCTGCTAAAACAAAGAAGTTGTCACCATAGAAACATAAAATTGCTCATTGCTCTAAAAGTTTGGCCAAGAGGTATGACTGGTACTGCCATTACTCAAGATTTTTTGCTTGAAGTTATCTTAGAAAAAGATACCGAGTTAACATTTGTCCCCCTTTCCCCTATTAGTTTTTCAATATATCTAAAATATTTATTGAAAAAAAATTTAGACTTAATTGCGCGCGCGCGCGAAAATTTAAAATATGTATGAAGTACAACTCCAACTCAAACACACAACTACAAGTACTAATTTTTGTGCCAATGCTATAGCATACTCAATTTTTAACGTGGAACTAGTTCTCCCCTATCGTTCTTAAAAGTTTTAAAAGCATTGTTAGTTTTTTCCACTGCCTCTATCAGTGACAGTTGGGAAGAGCTGCTTTAGGTTTTTTTTTAGGTTGTCTTTTTTTCGTCAATGTGTTGGATCTATTTTTTAAATAATTACGAAATTAATATCAAATATGATGAAAAATAGAAGCAGCAATTAAAACGACTCTATAGAAGAAAAGTACATAACAGCTTGAAACAATTTCATAAAATTCCAAATACAAGCAATGCAAATGTATTTACCCGTTACAATAAATCATATGTTTAGATTCTCAAAATAAATTTAACTCAAAACCAGTCTTAAATTTGTAAGTTAATACAGCTACAAATAGCAGCAATGAAATTATTTACAATTTATTTGACGATATTTGAGCTACTTAAAGTTGCAACGTAACGACTTCTCTGAGCGCAAAATTATTTTGAACAAGTAAAAACCATACAAACGATCAATTAATAACCGTATAAACGATCAATTATTATCAGTTACTTTCATCTTTTGTTTAATTTTAAGTTTTTCGAGTCGAATTAATAAAATTAGTAGCTAAATGATCTGCGAACATGTATAAGTTAGACAATCAGAATCAACACTTTTCCACACTTCTGCAAAATAATCAAAAAAGTTATTGATTCTTCAGTATGCATATTCATAAGCAAAAGTTCCACAGTGGGAGTTCAATGGAAGTCACAGCGACCTCCCAAATATTTCCTTATTCCGAAATGTTTGGCTAACGATTTGCATGTTTGGTGACCACGTTACAGTTCTTTACTTTATTTTATTATTACTATTATTTTTTAATGATACGTACTTTATGTCTCTTTTCATTAAAAGTATGTATATGTTCTTGCTCGTACACATTTTGGAGTTTTCAGTAAATTTAAAATCCCCCTCACCCCCCCCCCCCCCCAACAAAAAAGACTAAAGCTTGATTTGTCCCTGCACATACAAGAGGTGACCTTTAAATAAAATAAGTATTATTATGCTTTGCATTATACGGGAGATATAAACATTTGTATACCATCTGTATGAATAAACTGTCGTTTAAAATATTTTTCTTTTTTGCTCGATTAATCGAGTATGCCGCTTCTGTCGAACTTTAATGATAGTTTTATATCATTGAAACATGTCATTCAAAATTTTGTTTCGAACATGAAATTACATACACTCTCACCGAGAATTACATATTCCAATTGTTAAAATATTGCATGTTCAGAACGGAAATTAGGCGTTAAGAGGGTGAATAAAATTAGCCTTGTAATTATCATTCGCTCATATTTCATCAAACCTGAATTAAGTTTTCCTTTTTTTTTAAATCTTCCTACGGCAACTGGATTAAGCGAAATTTTAAATAGACAAATGCATATTCTTCACTCATAGGATGTTATATAAAGCTTTCCTCTTGTACATGATAACATCTGCCCCAAAATGTTAATGGTGTAATTGAGGCAAGTTTAAAGATTAAAATCAAATTTTTAAAAACCGTGTCAATATTATTCATGGTTATGAGCATTAAGTGGAGAATTTCCTTCTATGGAACTATCAGAAAAAACACAAACAACGAACTTATGCTGTTTTTAACATCAAATTTCTCTAAACTTCAATCTAAAGAGGAAACTGAGGTTGATTGTCTGTGACCACAAAAAATAAATAGTTTATGGTCACTTATCAGTGAACACCTGCAACTTTGCCTGCAAAAAAGCAGCTATGAATAGGGATGGGGACACCAACAACAGTGAAGAAAAATGTGCTCACTTTGACTATCCTTGGGCATTGATCTCGGAAGAGTCCATCGCGTGGGCTTTTATCAAGTAAGCATACCAAGATACTTGATTTCAGGAGTTGATTAATAGAGTATGCCACTTCTGTCGATTTCCCGCTCTTTGATTAACTAATTATTTCCTTTGTGAAATAAATTTCCCTTGTCAGAACTTCAGATAAGTTAGTATCTGTATCCCATTCATATAGACTCAGTTTTAACCCTTTCTGTATTCACTCGTCGTCTTTTCTTACGAATATCAATGTGTTGAAATGTAAACAATGACGAGGTCTTTGGTCTAACGTGATGTTATTGTGGCACAATTAATCTGCACATCCCATAATTTTTTGATTGAAGTGATCTTAGTAAAACATACTATGATCTCAAGTGCCCCGTGTTCACATGAGTCCCCTTTTCCCCTACCAACCTCTCTTGTGATTAAGAGGAAATTGTTGAAGATGATGTTAATATTTGAGAAGTATCGTTCATCGAAGAGAAATTACAACTAGCTATAAATCAAAATAATAATAATAATAATAGTAATAATAATAATAATAATAATAATAACACTACACATACAATACAAAAGAAACACGAAAACATTTATCCAAATATAACACGCAAGAGACCTAATTATTTCAAGATAAAGTACTTCGAGGCAATTAGAGGAGGTCAAATGCGTATTGTTAACAGTACCATTGACTTGCGTGAATTCAGAAAGAGTATTTTAAACTGCAGGAAATTTGTGCACCAAAATGACTTTAAGACCTGAGACAATTCAATAGATGCATTATGCTTCTTACTATTTTTGGTTTTTTTTATCATTTATTCCTTCATTTTGTATTTTTCAGAATAAGTTTTCATAAATAATACAAGATTTGCCCAAAATTATGAAATATGCACCAAAACAATATGTTTTCGATCATTTTCTGAGAACTTTGTTATGCCGGTAATGATACCGGTACTCCAGTATAACGTTAAAAAAATACTGAATACCGGTATTTTTGGTCCGGTATTGCAATTCCAAATTCTAATATTAAAAATTTAAATACAGCATATCATTTTGTCGGGGAAAATGCTGTTATAAATTATGTAACTTGAGATTGTTTAGTTCCATTGAATCAAATAAAAGTTATTAGCTCCAACAAAAAAGGGGATCAACGGAACTTAACAGATAGATTTTAAAGTCAGAAAATTGAACACGCACCAGTGTTTTGAATTTTAATTTTACTCAACTAATCTCATAAAAGTGATAAACGACAGCACATGATTTTGCACTAAAGCTACATATATTATTTCCAAGATTAAACGCAGTAAAAGTCAGCTTTTTAATAGCTGGGGTGCAAGCACAGCCGCTTGACTACCTGATTGTCCTGCTTTTAAAGCTATGGCTTGCAGGGAGAGCTCTTATCTGTTCCTGTCAAAGGTGTCTGTTCAAATACATAATATACGACAGAATATAGAAAGACATTAGGACTAATATATGGAGATTTTTTTTTTCTTTCGGAAGTTGTTTCGTTAAATGTTATTCTATTTCAAAAATATTGCAACGGGTGTACTTAGCGATGACTCTTACTTTTATTTTCTTGACAGGTCACAACACCCTGTTACTCTTTTGGTGCACCCAGGGCCCGATTAACCTCTGAAGTTAGAGGAAGCTAAGTCTAATTTCAGGGCCCCCATCTTTTATTTTCAATATGTATATTTTTTAAACTTCTAGCCACACTGAAACCAAACTTACTAATGTTATAAAAAAATATTTCCATACAGCTGACTTCCAATTAAAGTTAATATCCCCCCCCCCTCAGACATATTGAACTTCTGTACCTTACATATTTTTGTACTTCCATTTGTAGCAGATAAGGGTGGTTAATTGTTGTTTCAGATTTATCACTTCATGAAATTCAAGTGTGATAAAAGTATATTGTAGCATGTTGGGCCTAATTCCACAGAGGAAGAAAATCTTGCTACCACATTTTATGAACTGTGTCTTCACTTTTTTAAATTTCTTCCAAAATTTCTATTTAGCGAGCTTTTATGTTTGAAAACTTAAAAAAAAAAAAAACATTCAAAAGTAGAAACTGAAAATTTTAATTAATTTTTGGGCCCCCTATTAATTTTGAGGGGAATCTCAAGCTTCCCGAGCCTTTTGGGTAATCAGGCCCTGGGTGTTATCAGGCCCTGGGGGTATTTCACCCTGTTTCCTCTCCAGCAAACCCTTCTGTCGTTTGTTGAATCCAATGATTTTCCTTTTTTAGTGTACAGTCAACCCTCGTTTATCGCGGTTAATTCGTTTCAGACTTTACCGCGATAACTGAATTTCCGCGAAGTAGGATTCTGTATATATTTTTCTAATTAGAGAGCATAAAACTTACTTACGGCAATTTAAATAGGTTTTTATCATAGTTAGAGCCCCCTATACATAAAACAGCACCCTTAACCACCATTACATTTCTATTACTTAATGTGTTGCACAAAATATGAGAAAATTAGATATGCTAGACGTAATAGATATCACATTGTTAATTATTGGGAAATAAACTACCCACACACGCAGTTCTTTCACACAACTACTAGTCTATGAAAAAACCTCAACTTGTTCGATGATGAATCAATTGCCCGTTAATGACCGTAGAAAGTTCCCGTTCTTCCTCTACATTTACGTGTACAATTTAAAAAACTAGTACACTGTTAAACACCATTTACAGATGTATTTATTCCCTAGTAATAACACAGTGATTTATACCTTCCAGTTAGTGCTTAACGGTTAAAATGAGACAGCGATTCCCTACACTTTTTTCGGCGATTTTATACCTCCACTCCCTCAACTAGTACAACTAGCCCCTCAGACGTTACTTAAAAGCTTACCTTACTTAAAAGACACATACTTTGTTATTCTTTTGTAGAAAAAAAGTTACACGAGCGCATAAAAAAAGGCTAACTACTATATTTGAAAAAAAAAAAAAAAAAATAGAAAAAACCGCGATGTAGTGAAGCCGCGAAAGTCTAGCGCGAAGTAGCGAGGGACGACTGTATCTACTTCCCCTTTTGACGAGCCCTATTTCCTTTTTGAAGCAGTCCAAAGACATTTGAAATTCATTCTGGTCACTTTGGACGAATAAAAGGAATTATAATTACGTTTTAATGTAGGGGAAGTGAAGCACATGTGAAATAGTGAGAAGCAAAGGAATATAAGTGGACATTTTCACGTTTTGTGAGTAAAACGCGTTTGAAGTTGCATTCATAGGTAGGCTTTCATTGAAACATTTTTGCAAATCATAACAGCACCTACCAGAGCTACTAGTACCATCTCTTGCCCCAAGACGCAGAGGAGAGGTTTACCTACCATCTGAACAGGTTATCTTCTAATTTTTCATTTTGGCACTTGTGTATCCCTTTGTTTCTCATTGCCTCATGTGAACACTTTTTTTCCTTCATTTCCTTATTTTCCAAATTACATTATCGATTTCTCAGGGCAAAAGTGCCCTCAGTAATGATTAGTCTTTTCTTTGTGTCATAGATTTTTCGTGATTTATTTATTTATTTTTTTTAATGTCTTCAATTGTTCACATGCGCCCCTATGAAGGGCAACAGGTGAGCAAGACGGTGGCACATATGAACACATGAACACGATAAAAAAAATGCAGGACAAGCATCATACTTCAAAGAAAATATCTTTAATAGGAAACATATACTTATATACCAATTACATTAAAGGGTTTGTGACCTATACTGTGGCAGTTTAAATTGCACCGTAAATGGGTCATTAAAAAAATATTTTTTCCCAAACATAGAGCTCTGATTTTTATCAAATCTTAAAGTCTCGTAGCCTGTTCTGATCACTGGATAAATACGGAAAAAATATAAGACTGCATAGTGCAAAGAATATTTTATTATGTTAAGATTATATTTATTGTATACTGCTTTTAAGCTTCATATAGAGTATGTGAACGCATTTTAAAAGGATTTAAGATTCACTTTTTAATTAAATGAAAATGATTTTTCGCTTTGTATTTCCTGTAAGTATTATGAACACTAAATTGCCAATTAACTTTTAAGTTTTCAAGAAATTATAAAATAATAATATAAATAAATGTTTAACAATAATAATAATAATTAACTATAAATTTACAAACTGATAATAGAAAAATGATAATCAAAAATATTAACACATTTTTTAACGCATATATAATATCCTACATTAATAATAATATTACGGAGAGGGTATGGGAACTGTTCACATGTGCCCCTAGATGTTGCGTTTACAAGTGCTCCATCATTTATCATAGAACTAACTCGCAAAAGCATTCTTAATCTAATAAATCAATTTAACCATTGGCATAAATTTACTTGAATGTTCATATAATGCTTTTCAGTAATTCAGTGTGTAATTTTTCAGTTTAAAATGCGTTCTCACGTGAAGAAGACTGATAAAAATTTTACGACATCTGCTAAAACAAAGAAGTTGTCACCATAGAAACATAAAATTGCTCATTGCTCTAAAAGTTTGGCCAAGAGGTATGACTGGTACTGCCATTACTCAAGATTTTTTGCTTGAAGTTATCTTAGAAAAAGATACCGAGTTAACATTTGTCCCCCTTTCCCCTATTAGTTTTTCAATATATCTAAAATATTTATTGAAAAAAAATTTAGACTTAATTGCGCGAGCGCGCGAAAATTTAAAATATGTATGAAGTACAACTCCAACTCAAACACACAACTACAAGTACTAATTTTTGTGCCAATGCTATAGCATACTCAATTTTTAACGTGGAACTAGTTCTCCCCTATCGTTCTTAAAAGTTTTAAAAGCATTGTTAGTTTTTTCCACTGCCTCTATCAGTGACAGTTGGGAAGAGCTGCTTTAGGTTTTTTTTTAGGTTGTCTTTTTTTCGTCAATGTGTTGGATCTATTTTTTAAATAATTACGAAATTAATATCAAATATGATGAAAAATAGAAGCAGCAATTAAAACGACTCTATAGAAGAAAAGTACATAACAGCTTGAAACAATTTCATAAAATTCCAAATACAAGCAATGCAAATGTATTTACCCGTTACAATAAATCATATGTTTAGATTCTCAAAATAAATTTAACTCAAAACCAGTCTTAAATTTGTAAGTTAATACAGCTACAAATAGCAGCAATGAAATTATTTACAATTTATTTGACGATATTTGAGCTACTTAAAGTTGCAACGTAACGACTTCTCTGAGCGCAAAATTATTTTGAACAAGTAAAAACCATACAAACGATCAATTAATAACCGTATAAACGATCAATTATTATCAGTTACTTTCATCTTTTGTTTAATTTTAAGTTTTTCGAGTCGAATTAATAAAATTAGTAGCTAAATGATCTGCGAACATGTATAAGTTAGACAATCAGAATCAACACTTTTCCACACTTCTGCAAAATAATCAAAAAAGTTATTGATTCTTCAGTATGCATATTCATAAGCAAAAGTTCCACAGTGGGAGTTCAATGGAAGTCACAGCGACCTCCCAAATATTTCCTTATTCCGAAATGTTTGGCTAACGATTTGCATGTTTGGTGACCACGTTACAGTTCTTTACTTTATTTTATTATTACTATTATTTTTTAATGATACGTACTTTATGTCTCTTTTCATTAAAAGTATGTATATGTTCTTGCTCGTACACATTTTGGAGTTTTCAGTAAATTTAAAATCCCCCTCACCCCCCCCCCCCCCCAACAAAAAAGACTAAAGCTTGATTTGTCCCTGCACATACAAGAGGTGACCTTTAAATAAAATAAGTATTATTATGCTTTGCATTATACGGGAGATATAAACATTTGTATACCATCTGTATGAATAAACTGTCGTTTAAAATATTTTTCTTTTTTGCTCGATTAATCGAGTATGCCGCTTCTGTCGAACTTTAATGATAGTTTTATATCATTGAAACATGTCATTCAAAATTTTGTTTCGAACATGAAATTACATACACTCTCACCGAGAATTACATATTCCAATTGTTAAAATATTGCATGTTCAGAACGGAAATTAGGCGTTAAGAGGGTGAATAAAATTAGCCTTGTAATTATCATTCGCTCATATTTCATAAAACCTGAATTAAGTTTTCCTTTTTTTTTAAATCTTCCTACGGCAACTGGATTAAGCGAAATTTTAAATAGACAAATGCATATTCTTCACTCATAGGATGTTATATAAAGCTTTCCTCTTGTACATGATAACATCTGCCCCAAAATGTTAATGGTGTAATTGAGGCAAGTTTAAAGATTAAAATCAAATTTTTAAAAACCGTGTCAATATTATTCATGGTTATGAGCATTAAGTGGAGAATTTCCTTCTATGGAACTATCAGAAAAAACACAAACAACGAACTTATGCTGTTTTTAACATCAAATTTCTCTAAACTTCAATCTAAAGAGGAAACTGAGGTTGATTGTCTGTGACCACAAAAAATAAATAGTTTATGGTCACTTATCAGTGAACACCTGCAACTTTGCCTGCAAAAAAGCAGCTATGAATAGGGATGGGGACACCAACAACAGTGAAGAAAAATGTGCTCACTTTGACTATCCTTGGGCATTGATCTCGGAAGAGTCCATCGCGTGGGCTTTTATCAAGTAAGCATACCAAGATACTTGATTTCAGGAGTTGATTAATAGAGTATGCCACTTCTGTCGATTTCCCGCTCTTTGATTAACTAATTATTTCCTTTGTGAAATAAATTTCCCTTGTCAGAACTTCAGATAAGTTAGTATCTGTATCCCATTCATATAGACTCAGTTTTAACCCTTTCTGTATTCACTCGTCGTCTTTTCTTACGAATATCAATGTGTTGAAATGTAAACAATGACGAGGTCTTTGGTCTAACGTGATGTTATTGTGGCACAATTAATCTGCACATCCCATAACCTGTTAACTGAGTATTTACAAATGAAAGTGAACTGAGTAAAATTTGGAACAGTATATTTTATTTAAGATTGTTTTCTTAGGTTTATGACCCTTTCTTCGAGGAAAGTGGAATATGACCTTAATGAGGGTTCGATGTAAAATATTCTTGTACATTTTAACTTTTAGCTGATTAACTAGTGAAGGGGGGGGGGAGGACTCTCTCCGTTTTTGGTAAAGTTGATAAGTTCGTTCCTCATCAAGATACAACTGTTCTATTTACTTACAATTCCAAAGCTTTAATACAAGGATGTTATAATTGAAGCTTTCCTGTTTTTACCTACTTAAGACTCATTTGAACAGACGTAAATCTATTGGAAACAAACTTTACGTCGTATAACACTTGGTACAAATATTATATGCATTATGGGGAAAAGAAATTTGCATGAAGAATACACTAGTTTGAGTTTTTACCACCAGGTAAGAAAGTTGCACTACATTTGCGATAAGAATACACTAGTTTAAGTTTTTATCACCAGGTGGGAAAGTTGCTCAACAGTTGCAATAAAAATACCTTAGTTTGAGTTTTTATCACCAGGTGAGAAAGTTGCGCAACATCTACAATTAAAATACACTAGTTGGAGTTTTTACCACCAGGTGAGAAAGTTGAGAATGAACAAAAAGGTCAATTTTTTAACATAACTTATTCAATATACTTTAACTTTAAACTCAAAGTCTGTATAGCTTGTTTAATAGTAACGTGAAAGTTTCTATATGAATTGCAGCAACTTGGCGAGGAGAATTACAATTGAAAAAGCAGCCAAGAAGCTCTAGAGGAAAAATTGAACTAGTACTTAGTTAATGCATATTTTCCCATTTTTTCCATGTGACGTGCACACCAAAGTTCAATATCATATGTTTGTTATATAACGTGCTCTACCACGGTCTAAACATTAACTTTAATCATAATCTTCTGTATAATGAATATTTGAACCTAAGCTTATCACTACCAAAAAAAAAAAAAAAAAGCAAGTGAAATACAAAAATGCGTGTTACAGGGCGGAAATGCTTGTATACGGTTAAAAAATACCCTTACATAAATGCGCGTAGAGACAATGTTTTATCTATCTTTTACTTTAAAATCAGTGTTTTTATCGAAACAAAAAGGATAACAAACGAGGTTCGGAAATTAAGATGATATTTCTTTATAACAATAAAGGCAGCTCATGTATCCTCACAACGAGAAGCGATATGGATATTTAAATTATTCGATGCATAAACATGCAAATGGAACACGAAGCGATGTCGAGTTAAACGGGTGTCACCGTACCGAGGTTCCATAATTTCAATTCGTAAAGAGTTTTCCGTATCACTTATTTACTAGAAGTTGACATTCACGTTAAAAAAATCAATTCCAGGAAATGATTTATCCTTTTTTGAAATTACAATAAAAGAAATTATTATTTAAAAACCTCATGAGGAAGAGTTTTTTTTTTTTTTTTTTGAAGAGAGATAAGAACTCCTTGTCATTCAGGTCTAAATAAGGTTAAAGTCCTGATCACACGTGCTTGAAAAATATGTAAAGTGGCGCCTTCTTTCTCTTGGGGAATTTTCTTTGTACATTACTCCAACCTCGAATTGCATCAGCAGCACAGAATGTGGTAGCTGACTCCTTTAGGTACAAGGCGGAGTTTTCTGTCTCTTTTCCGAAAACGATTGACTGTTCAAGAAATCGAAGCTGAAAATTCTTAGAAATGGTCAACCAGAAAGAATGTTGATAGAAACGAGCTGTGATATGTGCATCACATGACTTCCTTTTACTCCAATTTAAAGTCATTTAATCATTACGGGCAATTTTAATGTGATTCAATAGTTTGCTCTCTAAATATCACCAACAGTGGCCAAATTGAAACAGATTAAATTAAAAAAAAAAAACACCAAATTTTTCGCGAAGTTGGCGAAAAAACTTGGCGACCAAAATAGCGATTTGTCGCCACGTGTCCGCCAAATTATAACACCACTTGAGTTTACATCGAAATTAACAATGATTTCCCCCCAAAAAGGGGCAAAAGACCCCTTTAGAAACACCCAAATGCAATCAAAAGGGGAGGTGCACAACTAGACCCCACAAGGAATCTACGTACCTAATTTCAACTTTCTAGGACTTACCGTTCTTGAGTTATGCGACATACATACGCACATACGCATATCCGCGCATACATACATACGTACATACAGACTCACGAGAAAATTCGTTGTAATTAACTCGGGAACCGTCACTACGGATATTTCACGTGTCTATACATTTAGGCACTTATCCACGTCTGGTCAAGTCAAAAACACTCAATATTCATTCGGGGGTGAGTAAAATGGAAATTAAGGTCGATTTGTGAGTGAAAATGTTTTCGCGAATACAATACTTCCTTTTTTGTAAAAGGAAGTAAAAGTGGATAAGAATTTAAAAATAATGATAATAATGTCCTCTCATTGGGACTCCTGAAAATGTGTTTCAAGTTACATAGGTTTTGACCATTTAAAATTATCGTTCGACCATCCATTAGAAAAATAAACGGTCATAAACCAAGTGACCATAATTTAATACATTGTTTGTCATGAAGTTGACGAAATGTTTATGGCAAGCCGAACGAGAGGCGTTCGGAACAAATAGAGTTTTGAATATTTTCTAAAAAAGAAAAAAAATCCTGATTAAGCCAGCACGCAATATATGAGTTTTTCTCTATGAAGTAGTTTGAGTAAGGTAACATTTTTTTTTATTGCGCGCTTATGTGACTATGTTACGCCCGTACATGTACCGTAAGCGCGGAGCTAATCTGATTCACATTTTGGAATTTTTCTCATCTTTTCTGAATCATGTTCGAAACTATTCCTATTTCCAAACTGTGGAAACCTTTTTTACGCATCTAGAGTTATCTTAATTTAATTTTTGAATATTAATCACTTAGTTTTGAAGTATTATTACCCTTTTTAATTGTTTTTTATTTGGGCCAATGTTACCCTTAAGTTTGAGTTACTTTGGCCCAAAGTTGTTTATCAAGATTTAAAATCATTGTAAAAGTAACTAGAACCAAAGAAAGACTTGTTCTCATAGGAGAAACTCTTTGTTTGAAAGAAAAATACATTTTAAAAGAAGTTTAAGTCACACATATATGTTTAAAGGAAAATTAAATTTTTTTTAAAAATGTGGGTGCATATCTAGTAATTGTTTTAGAATTTACTGAAGGAGAACAGTCATCTTTTCATCAGTTTTTGGAGGTCGACTAGTTTTAATAAGGTAAACCATTCCTAAAACAAAGAATCCTAAATATTCGGTCACTTCCAAGACTTTTTGGTGTGTTCCATGCTCTTAACATTAGCTCCTTCTTTCGCATAAACAGCTATACCCGGAAACTTGAGCTCATTTCATTCTACCAATAACTAAATTTGTTGCCAACCTGGCGACAAAACTTGGCGACCAACAGACTGGCGATATATCGCCAAGTGTCCGCCAAATTGTAACACCACTTGAGTTTACATCGAAATTAACAATGATTTCCTTGCAAAAAAGGGCAAAAGATCCCCTTAGAAACACCCAAATGCAACCAAAAGGGGAGGTGCACAACTAGATCCCACAAGGAGTCTACGTACCAAATTTCCACTTTCTATGATATACCGTTATTGAGTTATGCGACATACATCCGCACATGTTCACATATGCACATACGCACATAAGCACATACGCACACACATACATACGTATATACAGACGTCACGAGAAAACTCGTTGTAACTAACTCGGGAATCGTCAAAATGGATATTTCGCGTGTCTATACGTTCTTAGACACTTATCCACGTGTAGTCGAGTCGAAAAAAAAAAACTTAACATTCATTCGGGGATGAACAAAATTTAAATTAAGGTCGATTTTTTTTTCGCGAATAAAATATTTCCTTTTTTGTAAAAGGAAATAAAAATGTAGCAGTAGAGACGTTCTACTTATTTTATTAATTACTTTTTTTGTTATTGATCAGACGGACATTTCAAAGCGATTTGTTAGTTACCCCTTTTTACTTCCTTTTACAACGTGCTGATGTGTGCATTACATGACTTCCCTTTACTCCAATTTAATGTCATTTTCCTATTATTGGCAATTTTAATGTGATTCAATAGTTTACTCTCTAAATATCGCCAACAGTGGCCAAATCGAAACCAGATATTTAAAAAAAAAAAAAAAAAATCGCCAGATTTGTCGCTAAGTGGGCGACAAAACTTGGCGACCAAAAGACTGGCGATATATCGCCAAACGTCTGCAAAATTATAACACCACTTGAGTTTACATAGAAATTAACAATGATTTCCTTGCAAAAAGGGGCAAAAGACCCCCTTAGGAACATCCGAATGCAACCAAAAGGGAAGGTGCACAACTAGACCCCACTAGGAGTCCACGTACCAAATTTAAACTTTCTAGGACATACCGTTTTTGAGTTATGCGAGATACATACACACATATGCACATACATACACTGCAAAAAATAAACTGTTGTTTTTACAGTAGGGTAAACCTACCCAATTTCGTGATACTAAGGATTCAAACAGTATAATCGATAATTTTTTCTGAATTTATTGACTTGATATTTTTTCCATAGACATAGTAAACTTTATTCTTAATTATTAAACCATCAAACAGAATTAATACATGATAATATAATGTAATTTAATTATTTTCCAAAAAAGTATCACATGTACCTAAATTCGTGATAGTCTACCTTATTCCGTGAGTCAGTGTACCTAACTTCGTGGTAATGACTTAATCACTGTCACTGTCATTTTCTTCATTACGTGCACATACACTACACATGAACACTGTTGGTGGATTTTTTGAGTCAACTGCCTGGCAACTTTCATGATACCAATTTAAACAAAAACAACATTGGATCCATGGGCTCTTGTTATGTCCTTTGTTGTAACTTTCAATACAGTTGGGGCAGAACCATTCATCTTCAGCTTCACCTTTGCTCTTATTGGTGTTCTTTTTGGCTTTAACCAAACTGCTGGTACTGGCACTGACACAGGATTTGGTAGTGTCACTAGTACTGGAACTGGTACTGGCGGTGGAAGTATTACCACATGATTTCTCCCCTGGAAGATGAGCTGCAGCTGATGGATCACGCCTCTTCCTCGCAGGTTTTGGAGCACGTGCTGTAAAATCAGGTAGTTTTAACACATCATCGATGCCTTCCTTTGTAGCAGGTGCATTGCTGACTGACAGGGAATTTTCATCCATACACCTGTTATCCACGTTTGTTGTCAGGGCTTCATCAGGAATTTTCATCTTGTTTAGTGGGAAAACACCAGCCTTGCAGAATGCAAAAATGATATTTTCTCTGCTGAATGCTTCCAGAAAAGCGGGACTGAACATCCCATGGAAATCGAATCTTCCTGGTCTTCTCAGCGGAAGCACACTCCTTCTCAGCAAGGGAGTATGCTATGTGCCTGATTCGACTGACCGTCAAACCAAACCCAAGCTCCTGCATATTAATGACAAATTTCACTAACGAAGTTTCAGTTGCTGGGCCTAGAGCAAACGGTCTCTCCACTTTTCTCACATCCATACTGTCACTGTCACCTTCACAGCGTGTTATGTAGTCTTTCAAGTTGCTCCATGGGATGAAAAAATTTTTTGCAGACTTGTACACTAACCAATTTTTATCCACTACCTTCCTCACTGCGAGTTGAAGTGTTTCCTTTGAGTATTTCTTCCGTTTGTTCCCACCTTTCTCTTTTTTCCCACCGGCTAGCTTGCTGTAAATAGGCGCCATCTGTCTGAAAGTAGCAAAATTTCATAAGAAGTAACTGTGTTTTTGTAAGCCTCCGTTACGATTATTACACACAAAAACAAGAAACTAATATAAATACCACATTCATTATAGTATTAATTTAAATATTAGTGTAAGAAATATTAATTTTCTTAAGAGATTACATATAAAAACTTACATTAATTATTGCAAGGAGTCACACCACGTGCACACTGTTCTCTTCTAACTGACAAAATGGCTACACAATAAACCAGTTGCCGGAGACCTCCAAAGCTTTGCCTGGGTTTGGACAACACCCTGCCATCTATGAGGAACATGTCAAATTAAGTGTACACAACCTACCTAACTCCGTGGTAAAATAAATGTTTCGTATCACAGAGTAAGGTATGTCACGAAATAAGGTAGGTTCACCCTATAATACTGGCAACTCACATTCCAAAGAAAAACAGCAAAATTTACAGTTCTAAACTGTAAAATTTGCAGTAATATACTGTCTTTTAATAGAAATACCCTGGGAAATTAAGAATGACTTACTGTAAATTTAGCAGTAATATACTGTTTTTTAATGAAACTGCTCTGTAAAATTTACAGTATCAAACTGTAAAATTAGCAGTAATATACTGTTTTAGGAATGAATTGGCCTGTAAATTGAACAGAGATAATATGTAAAATTAACAGTAATATACTGCTTTTTAATGAAATTTCCCTGCAAAATTAACAGTAACAAACTGTAAAGTTAGCAGTAATATGCTGCGAAATCAGCTGCACTGCTCCGTAAAAGCAGTAGTATACGGTTTTATAAAATATTTGTACAGTAAAATTAACAGCAGTAAACCATAAATTAAATAGTTATAAATTTTCATGCAAAAGAGTTTTCTCCCCTATTGTCTCTTTTCATAGCCGAAATCACTGCTTTAACAGCTGAAGAACAATATAGAAAAGTAAAGCATTTGATTCTGTATGTACGTTGTAGAAATCAGCCTACATACGAAATCTGTTCCTTTTCAAAAGTTTTTCAACAACAAAAACAATGTTTTAGGCTATGAAAAGCAACAAGTAAAGAAATATAAAAGCATTTTACATAAAAATAATTAACTGCTGCTAAATATATTTTTTATTGATATTAATTAATATATCCATGAACGTCTTTATATTTTATAAACACCTGTTAAAGGAGGAAAAATGGTGCTTTTTTATTTCTACAAAAAACTTTTAGCTTTTATTGCCAACTTAAAAATTTACAAATAGAAGGAAATTGCAAGATATGGTCTGAGGCTTTATTTTAAGAACAATTATAGCCTTTTCATAAAACAAAACTTTTTGATCCATGAAGGTAGTAAAAATGAGAAGTTTTTTTATATATATAACTGAAAACACTACATCGTATCTTCACTGAAAGTACTGTTTTCACTTTCAGCATTACTGTAATGCTAAAATGAGCAGCATAACGTGGGAAATGTTTTACAGTATGCAATTCATTATACCTTTAAGTTTATTTTTTACTTTATACATACAATTAATTGCATTTATTTTCCTTTTCTGAAAAACAGATTATTTTCATGGTTTTCTTCTTTTTTTAATGTTATAAGTTGCACTTGTACCTACTTTATTTGAGAAATACTACTAAAAAACTAATGTTATTTCACACCATATGTGCAGTATTCAGCACTTAGACTGCACAGAATGGTTTTTATTGTAAACTGAATAGTATAATAGATTAGATAATACTTGATATTATTAACCTTTTAAAGTTTACATAGATGAAAACAATAAATATGTGACAGTTCCGAATTCCAGAACTACTAAACATAAACAATTTTTCACACGGTATAGCAAAATCAGTCAAAATCAGGTTTATATAAAGTTTAACTTTACATTCTGTTATACTGTTTTCATGAGAAAAATCGAAACATCCACACCATTGAGAATCGCCAAATTATTTTATTTCGTATACATTACCTATAAATACAGATTATTACAGTGAAATTGCAGAAATTCATTTAAAATCGAATGTTTTCAAGGTCAATATTTTTACATCACGAACTTGATTCTTCATTGTAACATCTTTGCCGACTTTGGAGCCATCATTAGGCCTTATATTATGAAAACATCTCTCAAAATAAAAATTGTTAGAATCTCATAAAACTTGTGGTGGATATCAAAAAACATACATGGAAAAATTAAATTACGTAGGTATAAAAATACGCCCTAAAATGATTAAAATTATGACTCTGAATGATCTGAAATTAAGGTTGCCTTGAGAGTTATTTTTTATTTTGAAACCGCTTAACATATACCTAAATTGAATTGAACCGTTTATTTCAAGAAGCAATTAAGCGCTAAATATGTTGTTTTAAGGAGAAAAAAACTGTTTGGCAGCAATTTGCAAATTACGCATTTGTAACGGTGGTCATTAATGTCTAATTAAATTAGACCTAATCTGGATACTTTACATAAGAACTCAAAAAAGAAAAAAAATAAAGAAAATAATATCTTATATTTTATCTTCCATGTAAAGAAATGCACTACTTATACTGGTTTCTGAAGTACAATTAAAAAAAAAAAAAACCTTGTAATTTTCGGTATTTTTGAAGGATTTCGTAATACATATGAGACTGTTAATGAAGAATAATGTTTATTTTTTTCGATCGGATAACTGAAGTGATCGGGAGAATAACACTCCTTCTATAAGTCAAGAATTCCAAGTTGTTCAAAATGGGAAAGCTAACATTTTGGCCTAAAGAAAAAATAAAAATGTTTTAAAAACGATAAAACTTGTATCTAGTTTATTCTTATAATAGGCTTCAGATTATCAGATTACAATATGGTTACTTCAAAACAATAATAAGGATGAGGTATAGAAATATTTTTTATTAAATGGAGCAAGGACAACCAATTGGAAAATATTGGGGTATTCATTTAAAACAATGAATACTCTATCTAGCCTCTTTTAGTACTCCCTCCCCCGAGTTGCTATAGTAGCACTGAAGGTCGTATATAGATGGTTTTTCTTTCTTAACCAGTATTCCTTTCCAACACTTGTTAAACAGCTTAAACTATGTTCAACTGATACCAGCTTCATCTTTTTCTTTGACAGCTTCCCATCGTTAGAAATCTGAATATAAAACAAAGTGTGACGTAAAGTAATTACTTAAAACTCTGTCTGTACTTAATATGATATGATAATGAAATATTTTACATACTTATAATTTTTCAAAATATTTTTTTTTCATATAGTTTTATTCCACAAATGTGTTATTATATTGTTAAAATTTAATTTTTTGGAGCTTTTTTCTTAAGTACTAAGGAATCACATAAAAGAGTCATTTGAGTTGAAATAAAATAATACCGTAAGAACATTCTATCTTATGTCTTAATATTTAAGCAAATATAAGATGTTTCATTTATATTCTGTATCTTTCAAAATGGGGACGCCCTCTCCCCTCCCCCAATTTGAACAGCTATCGATGTCCCCATTTAAACCATCAGCGACTTTTTTTTTTAAGTGGCACTTCTTTTGAGAGGATTTACAGAATTTATCTTAAAGTTTTTCAGAATTTACCTGAAATCTGGAAGAAACAATTCTATATTCTAGAAATCAAGATGGCTTAGTTCAAGTCAATTCAGTAAAAAATGAAAATCTGTCAGAAAAGTTGAAAGTTTTTAACAAAAGAATAAATCGTCAAACATATCAAAAAATTGAGTAAATCTGGTAGTGCCAGTTCCAATCATTAAGAAATTGTAAGTTCACATTTGGCCCGCCGTCCTTGTTGTAAATAATGCTACCCTTCTTGAAAATTCTTTGCCAGAAGACCGCACCACTTTTTAACTGTAGATTTAAACATACTCTATTTGCAAAATAACTGCTTTTTATTCACATTGCAGTAAAAATAATCAATAATTTTGTTTGATAAGTGTCACACAAGTCTGAATATGCGAAGAAAGTTTCATACGCTGTAATATATCGTACTTTAAACTTTAATCTTTATTGTTGCTCTCATTATGAAGTTGGCTTTAAATTTTGTTCCTGTAATTTTTACAAAAATACGTACAATAAATAATAAAGTACTTAGCATTCTGTTTTGGTTCCTTTGATTTTAATAACATGTAAGAACAAAGAATCAGTGTTCCAAAATTTACTGAAAATTTTTTTAAAAAAATGTACGTCTAATTTCGCTCTAGTAACAGAAATTTCTATATTCCGGTGATTCTTGAAGTGATAATATTCAACTACCCGTAAAAACTAATATTGAACTACAAATTTAAAAAACTCAGACTTAAATGAATAGTATGCCCGATCACATTTCAATCAAAACAAAATAAAATTAAGTTTATCTTGATCCAATCCATAGTTCTTGATTGTAACATAGAACCTGACAAAGGGCCACAAAAATCAGCTTCAGGTGCCCAATATGGCACGCAGACCGTAGGATAGGCTTCAGTGGCAAAGAACGCTCTAAAACTCAAAAGCATTTGTGATTACAAATTACATCCGTAAACACAAAAATATAAATGAAAAGAGATACTTATAAACTTCCGTTGCCGGCATTCATGTCACTAAGTGAATCATCGCAACATCGTTCAGACTAGGGTCTTCTTTGAAATTCCAAGCGGAACACAACCGCGAACTGTCATCTTGATAAAATGAGACAAACCATTATTCCATTCAGTTCTGGTCATAAGCTAAGGAAGTTCTTTACATTTGCATACCACTAAACTCAAAAACAAAAATAATATTGCATTAGTGAATAAATTGAAACGAAAAATTCAGGCGGCTAAAATGAAATTTGTAGTTTTTTTTTTTTTTTTTGAAATACCTAACCGCAACCATATCACCGGGCACAAATTCAAAATGAAATCAACTACAATTTTATTTTCTCCGTTCGCTGGAGGGAAAGGAACAAAATATTCGCTAGCAAATTCCCCCCTTCTTGGCACGCCAGCACACGGAAAAAAAGAAATACTTTAATACATGAATAAAAAATATATTACAGGCTATCCGTTTGTGTGTGCAAATTATAACTTAAACATAATGGAATAATTGAAGCATTAAAAAAAACTCTAAAAAATATGTCATTGCAATTCAAGCTTTACGTAAATTTTCCCTAAAAAAGGATTTGTGAAACAATCAGCTAAATTATTTTTAGTTTCAACAGATTTTATTCCAAATTCATTTTCATCAATCGAATTCCTTAGGAAATGGTACCCCACATCAATCTGCTTAGTTCTACAATTTTCTATTACAAATCTAGAAAAATCGATCGCAACTAGAATGTCACAGTACAGAGTACTATTAATCAATCTAAAATTCTGAACTCTTTTCGTGGCCAATTCATTTAAATTTCTTTTGATCCATATAACTTCCTTAGATTGTTCACTAATTGAAATATACTCCGCTTCCATCGTTGACAGTGCTATGCATTTTTGTTTGAATGTACACCATATTATTTGAACCTATACAAAAACGCTAGCCCCCCCCCCCCCTCCCTCCTTCCGCCATTGAAATCCGGTCGCCGTGATTCGAGGCGTAATCTGTATCAGAATGACAATAATTTGTTTAATTTACAGAAAAAATTTAGATTTCAGGGATCGACAAACCCTTCAGCTTGTCTCACAAATCTCCTCTTTTATACCCACATCTAGATACGCATTGTAAACATTAGTTTGGAAATGGACCCAATGTAGCTTATACACAAAAATTGAAAAGAAAGCATCATTAAAAACAAGGAAATTGCTGGAGAGAACACTTGCGAAAAGTATCCCCCCCCATACCTGGTGGTTACCTAAAATAACCAGTCTGGCCTTGAAGCGCATTATTTCGGTCTGCTTATCTGTTCTGCTGTGTTTTGCCAATCTTCACTTTCTGGTGTTCTCAAACTTTGTTTCATATTCGAAGGAATTACATCTTCGGAAATTTTA
Organism: Uloborus diversus; assembly: GCF_026930045.1. Taxonomy (NCBI): domain Eukaryota; kingdom Metazoa; phylum Arthropoda; class Arachnida; order Araneae; family Uloboridae; genus Uloborus; species Uloborus diversus. Next base: position 52,328,821 of record NC_072733.1, on the reverse strand, counting down.
GCTTCTAGCTTACTTAAACTATCCCCTCCCCCCTATCTTCATCAGAATCTGATACTTTTCGTGAATTATCATCACAAGTGAAATCGAACTGTTTTGGGTCACATTCAATGTTATTTTCAGAAAAATAAACCTCGGCTTCGCGATTCGGACTTAAGAACCGTCGGCGTCGTGTCAATAGAATAATACATATCCCTGCTTTCTCTACTTTGCCTTGGTATTTCTTTAACCAATTTAATTCTCAACATGCTATTTTATGATTTTCAGGATATTCTTCTACTTCAGATTTACTCTGTAGTGAAATAAAACAGTATTCCTTTGTTTCCCGTTCCTGTCCCCCCTCCCCCGCCTATAATTTATTTTCATCGAATTTAACATTCAGCGTTTCTCTCACTTCGCGATTTTCGGAATCCCAAATTCTATAACCTTTCATATGAAACGCATATCCTACCATGACTCCCTGTTTAGCTCTCATATCCAATTTGTTTATTTTCTGTTTTGGAAGTCCGATATAAGAAATACAGCCAAAAAAACAAGTGAGTTTTTAATAGATGGCTTTCTTCCCCGAAAGAGCTCAGAAAAGGTTTTGATTTTTCCTTTTAAAATCGCTCTAGTCCGTAGTAGCTGCTTCGGCTCAAAACTGCTGAGGCAAACCCGTTTCATTTAAAAGTGTCGTAATTCCATTCATTAATGTGGAGTTATGGTGTTCTATGACACTACTTTGTTAACTGGAGGATTTGTTAGTTTTTCGATTCTTATGCTTTGGTCGCTAAGGTAAATTTCAAACCCGTGGGTTCAGAAATTCCTTTCCGTTATCGGATCTTTCCTGCAAATATCTCTGTTCTCTTTTAAAACATGGCAAAGTATTCGAAAACTTCACTTTTCTTCATTAAGAAATAAACCGAAGACTTTCTTGAAAAATCGTCTATTACTGTGAAAATAATCCCCCCCCCCCATAAAGAACTCAACTGCTAAGGAACCCATCGCATTTAAATGCAAAAGATCTTACCCGGCTTTGGCTTGAATCTCCGTTACAGGTAGGACTCGACCGATGCATCGGCCTGGCCGATGCATCGGCGCCGATGGTTCAACAATTTAGTCATCGGCATCGGCATCGGCGGCCGATGCTAACTTGCAGGAAACATCGGCCCATCGGCCTTAAAAAACATCGAAAAGCCGATGGAATTGGCCGATGTTTTTGAAAAAAATAATGACCTTTGTTGTTCTACTTTTTAATACAAAGTAAAGGGAGTTATTGTTTTTATATAAAATTGTTTACTTAAATTTCAGTATGAATTTCTATTTTAGTTACCCCTGTGAAAGAGTTTTTAATATTGCATTCAGGTACCAAACAAGTTAATTATTGCGTTGTTTCTTGCGGCTTTATGTACGTATGTCATAACGTACGTATGTCTCATAAGTCACAACTCAAAAATGGTAAGCTGTAGAAGGCTAAATTTTCGCATGTGGCGTGTGCGTACGTTCTAGTTGTGCACTTCCCTATTTGTTTTCGATCGGGTGTTCTAAAAAACCTATTAACTCATTTTTTGTGGGTATTAATTACTTATTTCAATGCAAAACTAATATAGCGTTCAGACTGACGATCATTTGGTGACATATTTCCGAATTGGAGACCATGGAAACAAATATGAGATGGCGAAACCGGTTCTGTTTCATTTTGTTCGATTCCCGTTGAACCGACGGTATTTTTTTCGATATTTGTAATATGAATAACAGTAATGCAGTCTTTTCTGTATCGCTTCGGCGGAGCTACAAGTTTGGGGCAACGTCAAAATACATTTCACGCCCTTATTTCACAGAAGTTGTGATACAGAAAACATTTATCATAACACATTTATGTATTACATTAACAACAATTGTACATTCACCACATTAACAACACATTTGCAACATTAACAACAATTAACAACACCATTTGCAACATTTACAACAATTAACAACACATTTGCAACATTTACAACAATTAACAACACATTTGCAACATTTACAACAATTAACAACAATTGTACATTAACAACATTGTAAAACATTTATCAAAAGCATTTTTGTATCTTCTATGGTGCCCCTATGGTTTATGGGACCTCTCGCGCAGTTGCAACATTTGCTATATTTTAAATCCGCCACTGCACGTCAAAACAAAACTCGGGTGCAAGTTTTGAAAGGGTTTTTCTGCCCAATGTTTATGATTATTTTGAACTCTATTTTTTACGACTATTTTTTGTATTTCCGAGAACACTTGCGTGCCCCTCCTCCCACTCCCTCAATTTCTGAAATTAAACTCTAGTTGTACTTCTGAGTTGTTTAAAACTAACACCATTCATAAAATTATTTTTTTTTTTTTTCAAGCTTTATCTATTGTTTAGGAAGAATTTAGAGTTTTAATGTAAGAAATTGATTAAATACGTTTTGAATGGTGACATAATTCGGAAATAGAAGGGACTTTTGAATTTTTTCTTCGGAAGTGCTGAAGTAGATTCAGAAACTCTTCCGAGGTGTTTTTAGTAGCGTTTCTGTACGAAAACAATGAAGCCGAAGTTGAGGCCGAAGTTTAATGTTGTGAGTTACTCCAAAATCAGAGGGTGACCCTCCTAACCTACCCTCGTCGTTTCAAGCATTTCTTAAATATTTAGGGGTTATTTATTTTCATAAAGAAATGTCATTTTGAGTATTTCTTATACTTGTTTCTCCTATATTTCGTAATGCGTCATCTTTTTTGCATCATTAATAGAGATCAATTTTTTTTCTGTTGTAAGTAACTATTTTTATGTATTTATATAAAATCAATGAATAAGTTATTTTCGTTTTTATCATATTTTTAATAATATGTTATAGAAAAGTTTCAAGGGTTTTCTATTATGCATTTTTTTTAAATTTCAGAAAAATATTGTTAAATTGAAAAATTTAATTTGAACTTGTTTGTAGTGCTTCATAAAAGATTTAAAAATCGAATTGTTCAATATGACGTGTGCAAACATTAGATCAAGTAGTATATGTATTCAGTTAGGGTCAGGTGGGGTAAAATGGGAAGTCAAAATATATGGTTTAAAAAGTCAGTTTTTTTTAATTAAATTTGTATTTTTTTGAGTTGGTTATTATACTTGGCTGTTCTGAATTCTATATCACAAAATATATTTTTTCAATAGATTATTTTTTAGTGAGTGGCAACACTTTAAATTGAAGTCGATAAATTCAAATCGCATGTTGTCTGCTTAAACTTCTATCTCCAGCTCCTGATTTTTGAGGAATTTTTATTACTGTGTCATAATATCTTTAGTTGGACATTTTTATTGCTGCTTCAACTTACAGGGAAGAAAAAAAATAATTTTTTCTACTTTTAATCTCATATTTTGAAAATGGGGTAAAATGGGTATATATGTTTAGGCTTATCATTCCAGCAAGTTGTTTTAAAAGGTGCAGCATATTTTCCTTTAAATGAATATTAATTCATTTGTGGTTAATTCAAAATGATTGAAACATAAAAATATGCACAATGCCATCTATATATATAAAAATGGATGTATGTTTGTGGGTATGTGTGTATGTTCCTTATACAAATCCACAGTTTTCGTCGGATTTCTTCCAAATTTGGCACAAAGGTAAATTGTTGCTCAGGAATTCATATAGGCGGGTTTTTGGAATTCTAAAAACACCCAAAGAGGTCTAATTTCATATTTTGAGTCATAAAATTGCTCTTTTCTGCACGAACAAAGTTTTGTGTAGTTATGAATTTAGTCTAAATGAAAGCCCGTAAAAAACTGCCCTAGATGAAGTTTCTTCAAAGATTGACTTTAATCGTTAAATTTGTGAACCTTGGTTCAAAGCAAATGAAAACGGTTATCAACATATAACCACCAGGAGCTATTTTAAATGCAATCAACACAAAACGTATCCTAAACGATGGCCGTCAATCCCGTTTAGCGATGAGCGTTGAAGCATGTTTGGCGAGAAAGCCGTAGATCTAATAAATGATGCTGTACATCGTTTCTTAAACTGCGACCTACGAGGCCCCAGAGGTTCATTGATGCTACTCATGGTGCTATTTAATTTGAATGCTACCGTTTAATTATAATTTTTAAATATTGTTTAATTATAAAATCCACAACAGTAAGGCTTCGTGTAATTTTTGATCAGTGTTTATCCCGTTAATAGCAGGAAAATACAAACATGAGTAAGGTAATAGTATTGCATTCAATATTGACGTACAATCTTCGATTGTTTCAACATTAGACTACTTTTATTAAAACCACATCTATTTCATCCTTGCAACAGAAATTTTATTTAATGTTCTATGATCCTTATCAAACCAATTTGGAATTTGTAAATTTTCTTTATACTATTGCTTGATTTACGTCGAATCTTTAAGTAATTCGGTTCAACTATATCGGTATTTGTGAACCTTGGTTCAAAGCAAATGAAAATGGTTAACAACATATAACCACCAGGAGATATTTTAAATGCAATCAACACAAAAAGTATTCTCAACAATGGCTGTTAATGTCGATTAGCGACAAACGTATAGCATGTTTGGCAAGAAAGCCGAACGAAAAAGAAATACTGTTTTTCAGTAGTTCTTAAATTGCACCCTGCAAAGACACAGGGATGCATTGAAATCGCCATAGGTGTTTCTTCTTCAATTTGCTTGCGCATTTCGCTAATAAGTTTTCAAGTAATAATACCGTAACAGTAAACGAAATTTTGATCTGTATTTTCTATATATAAACAGCACAGAAAATAACAAAATGAGATAGGTATTATCGAAGTACAATCTTCAACAGTTTTACAATTAGAATACTAAATTTATATTAAAACGACATCATTGCATCGGAAATATAATTCAGTATTGTATTATCCTTAAACAAATCAATATGTATATGTTATTTATACTATTCCATGATTTACCTAATTCAGTTCACCTAAGTTTCACAGAAATCGCTCCAGGTTATCAGAGACCAGGGGTAAAAATACTAATATGGCTAATGAATTGCAAAATATTCATTTTTGTGCATAGTAGCATAGATTGAATTTATCTTTCAAGGGGGAGGGGGATAGTCATGGGGTTCATTACATGTACATAAACTATCATACTAGGATTGCTAATGTGTGGTAGAGTAAAAGGCTGTGCACTTTTAGACTCGAAACCACACGAAAATTTAATACGGCGGAATTCATAGTTTTAGAAGTTAGAAGTTTAAAGTTTGAAAAATGTAAAGAAATATTAATTTACATTTAAACTTTTAAAATGCATAAAATGTCTCCATTTTTTACGTAAACAATTTTCTTAATCGTTTAAAATTTTATATTACTTTAACGCTCGAAGTAATAGTACACCTGAAGGAGCATCTTCGCTGACTAGCAATAATTTTAAACCAGCTAGCGGGTATGAGGCAACTTTTGACACGAAGAAATTGCTACTGAAATGGGCATGATGAAATATTACGCCACATTATAAAGTTTTTTCGTTTTAGTCTTCATCGTGAAATTAGTTGAGCAAAGCTCCATTTCCAGTTACAAGACTCTCAGTTAGATAACTTTTATTGTAAACAATCGAAAAATATTACTGTTTGTAACTACAACTAAGTAATTCAATCGTCATTGAAAAAATGCTATAAGATAAAAATGGATACGTATCAGTGTTATAGAAGCAAAGCAACTCTGTTCACAGTGGAGGGATAAGGTGAACCAATTTGTATCTCACGTATATCCACTAATCGCAATACATCATTCTTTAAACTTCAAGAAATTAAAATCTCCAGTGAGATTTAAGTTCTGTATCACGTTCAATAAGTCAGAAGGGCAGGCGATTAAGTACTTTAAATGCATGTGAAATTTACCTATTTCCCATATAGATAATTTTATGTTGCATGCTTAAGGTTGGGTTCATCAAAAATGTATTTCATTTCGCTGCTGGAAGGGGGACTAAAAATTGTATTTAGGAGCAAGATTTGAGTTAAATTTAAGAATTATAAAATTTTGAATAATTTAACTTTTTAGTACTTGGATTACGTTTCTAAACGTGGAACTACATTTCCTTCGTTTTGAAGCTGCGGATATGGGGAAGAGAATGTGCAACAAGCTTTTGTAAAACATAAACAAAAGAATTGTCAATTATACAGTTGTAAGTAGAAACAAGACGGTTTTTTTCTTTCTTTTAATTTCTTGGCCTGCAAATAATTTAAAAAAAAAAAAAAAAAACGCGGATAGTGACCAAAATGTGCACGCCTATTTCTTTTTCTATAAGGCAGTTCAATTGACGGGTTTTATATAGTTCGTTTCATAAGTTCGCGTCCACGTACACCAATTTTTAGTGCTTTATGTATCTTAAAATAATAACTGTAACTGCTTCTATGGTAACTATTATTCAGTGGAACCATTCCTATACCCCTAATGACGACTGTGCCTCTGCAAATTAAAATTTCGATATTCTCAAAGGAATATTTCAGAGCAGCAAACTTAAATAAGTGATCTTACTACCTGAATCAGTTTGAGTTATCATGTACAACATTTACGGCAAGTGTGAGGTTTTAAAAATTTGAAATAAATTTTTAATCTAGACAAATTTTGAATCGTTGCAAGACACCAATATTAATATCTATCTGTCATTTTTACCTATGAAAATAGAAATTTGACATAAATATAGGAAATAAAATGTAGTTGACGAACGTCTTTTTATGCAATTTACACTTATCTAATATTACTCCATGGCATGCTACTAAATCGCCACGGAAAGGGCAAACAGACACATTTTGTGAAGTTATTTATACTAAGTGAATGTTTTCTACGGAATGTGCTTACATTCCTGAACACTTACAAAAAATTATAATATGAGTCTACCTAACACGCGAAACATTGAAAGTAAAAACACCGCCAATTATCCGTAAAACGAAATGTTAACGGCTATTAATAACAATGACCGAATTCCTTATTTTCTGTACAGTGGACTATCTGTTTAGCTTTTGGGCCATTGAGGATGATTTTCATATCTGAAAATATTGTAACGGTGGCATATTTTGCTTATATTTGTAACTGATAAAAGCCATTGAATTTATTAACGACTCTTTCTAGGAAAACACTCCAAGATTTTTTTTTCCAGAATAAAATGTATCTGAAGAGTACTATAGCATGCTTTAATGTCTTGAGGTATACAAAACCGTCAAAGGCAGCACAACGGTTATCGTATTCGAAGCACCACGCAAAAGGTTGTCCCACAAGATATGCAAGACAATCATTTGTCTCTGCCATTAAGACATTGGCAATCAAATTATGTGTGAAAATCATTTAATTCTACTCTCAACATATGTAATGTATACATACAACAAAAAAAAAATTAGAAACGAAATATTTTGATAAAAATACTTGAGTGAAAATCCAAAAGTAGGCTATTTTATACCCATTTTACCCCACCTGATCCTATTAACTTGGTGTGAATATTGAGTTTGTTCATTGTAGCTGCATTTTAAAAACCTCGCTTTTTTCATGGCTATTTCTTTTTTCCGCAAAATTTATGTCACTGTTATAGCTTTTATGAAGAATGCAAGCTTTTCTATTTATAAATTTTAAGTAAGTATAAAAATATTCTTATTATGATTTAATAATGTAATTTATCTGTTACCCTTTTTGTTTAATTTGATGACTAAAAAATGCCTACGTGAAATCTTTCTACTTTAATTGCGTAATTTGTTGACGGTTTCATAGTTTTATTCTTTTTTTTTTTTGAATGATTAAACAACATACTTTAATTCAAAAAATCAGTAATCCAACGTCAGAAAGTACAAATATTGCAAGATATTGCAGACACGTGTTTCGGTGTTACAAGGAACACCTTTTTCAATGCAAAGAAATGTGAGCTTCTGGATGAAAAGTCATCCGAGAAAAGCAACACGGTGGAACAGGAGATAGTATAAATATCAAAAACTAGAAATTAGACAAAACAAAAAAGATAAAATGACACCATGGAGGCAAAATTTATTATATAATTCCATCAGAAAAAAAACCGTTAAGTAATAAATTTTCCAAGAAAACCCATAAACAATGCAAAAAGTCCAAAAATGAAACCACTCTGAATAAATTAGCAATAAATTTACCAGCGGGAAAAACTATGTATGAAAGCAATGTATCAAATGGAGAAATGCATTTAAGAACAAAGTGAAGGATAAACATATTGGAATTAGTTAATCACCAAACGAAATAAGAAAGCAAAAAATTAAAAAAATAAAAGTAAGAAATGTACGACGTTTACATAAAAAATAATATAAAAACTAAACCAATTTTAACAAAGGAGTCCACACAGAAGAAAAATAGGGAATTGCAGTAAGATCATTGACTAAATTAGAACGGTTCCTCAGGATGTGGAAAGATTCCCAAAAATCAAGATCCAACGAATTAGGAAATTTTTGGATAATTTGATAAGAGTTAAAATCAAAAGAATGATTTGATTCCCAACAGTGTTGGGCAATACTGGATTTATTCAGCTGTTGTTTCCTCACATAGTTTTGATGTTCTTTTAACCGAAATTTCAAAGAACGGCGGGTCTGTCCGATGTATTATTCGTTATTCGTTATGTAACATACTTTAATGTTTTTAAACTATGTTTAGTGTACCTAAATCCTACATTATTACAATATTACTGAAATCTTAGTTATATGTTCAATAATAAAAAAAAAAAACAATTGGTTATTAAACAGTCTCTTTGTTTTTCTTCCTTTCTTTCTTTCTTTTTTTTTTTTGGCCGTTGTTCTTTGTCTTCCATCATACAGCAGTCAAAAAAGGAGAAGCATAACTACATCCTATACAGATTGTACGTAGTACGATCCAAAAGTTCGGGGGACAAGCTGTATAAAACCTTACCCAGAATATTTCACATTACCGAAGCACATCCACCTTCAAAAGGTCACCTTAAGGGACTATGTACTTCTGCCAGGGTTCATATAACTTTTGGAAACGCTCCTGGAAGCCATTTTTCGCTACCTTCTGTGGTGAAGCTTTATCTTCTCCCGACAGAAGAAAGTGGCGTCTATGCAAATGTTTTTTTGCTGGTAACAGGTAAAAGTCACACGGAGCTAAGTCCGACGAAACGTTACGTTATTTGTTTGTCATATCAGAGTATTGACCAATCGAACCGTGCATCCTCAACATGAAAGTAGCTTTCTTCCCCACGATTAAGTTGAAGCAGCAGCGCAAGAGGCCTTACAGGAGGTTGCCATAAATGTCTTCCAGGAGTCCTTCTAAAAGCTATACGAACGTTGGCAGAAGTGCATAGTCGTTAAAGGTGACTATTTTGTAGATGTACTTCGGTAATGTGAACTATTCAGGGTAAGGTTTTATATAACTTGTCTTCGAAATTTTAGATCATACTACGTAAGTATGAGTTTTCAACTTACTTTTTCATAACGTTTTTGAGTGACGCAAGTTTACGCGCATGAAGACATCACAAGAGAATTTGCGATAATTAACCGAGAAGGCGATCAAAATGGATATTTCGGTCATCTATATGTTCTTAGGTACATATGCATGTACAGATGCGCCGAAAAAACTTGTGAAGTTTAGATTGGGTGATCGTAAAATAGAAATTTAGGTCGAAATCTTATTATTTCTTTTTTTTTTGTGATTATCATTCCCTATTCTTAGGAAGAAAGTAAAGTGAAATTAATCAATGGTCCTTTATATCCCTGACAATCTTATCAATTTATTTCCGTTCGATTTTTTTTTTTTTTTTTGCCATCGGCCAACGGCATCGGCCATCGGCAATCGGCCATTTGGAGGAAAACTATCGGCCATCGGCCATCTTTGAACAATCGGCCAACAATCGGCATCGGCCCATCGGCCAAAAAATGCCATCGGTCGAGCCCTAGTTACAGGTTTAAACAAAGTTCTCCGATTTTTTTCATTTTACACGAATAACAATCTGACATATTTTTACTTTTTATATGCAGTGAAAGACAGTGAAATACAGAATCACACTTTTCAGTATTTATGATATAGTTTTGCCTTCATCATAAACACGTTGATGCCAAACTTTAAGATTCAAAGGGTTCTAAAAGTTAAAATGTAAGGAAACTGACGAGTTCAAGGTTACAAGAGTTTCGAATTCTACTGTAGTTCTCGATTCATCTACTTTTCTAAATGAGCATGTCCTTCAAGGCCAATAAAATATGACAAACAATGCATAATAATGTAAATATTCTACTTTAAATTAAAAAGCAGTAATTTAGACGAGAACGCAAACACTGCCAGATCAGAAAGGAAAAGCTGAAAATTTTAAGAATATAGCCAGGCACGGCCTGAACTTAATTAAATATGTTGGGAAGGCGTATAATCTCAATTTGTCGAATGGAACTTACATATTTGCCGATTAATAAAATGCTGGTGCATGCACACGTTAAGTACGCACAATTAAGTACAATATCTAATGAAATTTGGACATTCGAGAATTCAAAAATTGCGACATTACAATTATGCTCGCAAATTTGCCGAATCTTGAGATAAGATTTTTCCAATATGGCAATTTTGGGGAGGTAATAGAGACTTCCCGTGACCCAAGGACGTAGCCAAGGGGTGGGTCCATGGGGTCCGAACCCCCCCCTCCCGAAAGACCCCTCTCCTTTTTTCTCAGTTGTTGCATCTCGCATCAACAAAATTTTTCCGAAAGATAATGATTTTATAAAACGCAGCATTCTCTCCCCTTAAATATTCCCAGTAATCGGCAATTTTCTCAGCGCTTGAGTCAATTCAGAACACGAGAACCTCGTGCAACAACTGCAGGTTCCCAATTTTCGTCTGCTTTTTGCTGTGTCACCTACTCCGTCCGAAACGGGGAAATGTCCCTTTGGACTTTCAAACCAGCTGGGTCCTGTGACCTTGAAATTCAGCCCCTCTCCTTGTTCCATCAAATTGCCATTGGCAAAGTAAAAACAAGCATTTATTGCCACTTCCGCTGTATCCCACAGTCTCATTGGCGTGGTTTTCTTTATTTCTTGCTCTTTTCTTTTTGGGATTTCGTGGACGCATGTTGTACGAAAGACAGCCAGAGTGGAGGTGCGTTCCTAGTGAATCGGTAATTGAATTCCGATTCTTTTCTGTTTTAACACGCAGTTTTTATCTACGTCATACTTATAGGAAACATATCTTGAACAAAATTGTATGCGAAAGAAAATTAAGTTTACCCAAACTAGGTAAGTCGCAGTGCTCCCTTTTAAAGTTTTCTTGATAATACGAGCAATTTTACGTGTTAATGTGTTTTTCCATTTAAAAACTAATTTTAGATTCTTAGTCAGCAGCGAAAAAAGAAATTCTACACATTTCGTGTGTTTGAGGATGAGAAAAATAATTGTTGATTTTTTTTTTTTTTTTTTTAAATTTTAACTCTATATTTTTGGCATGGTTCATTTCAGATTCATTTTTTATTTTGATAAAAATTTTATTTGAACTTTTAGATTACTTTTAACATTTCTCTCCTTTCGGAGTAACAAATTACGTAGATTTTTTACTGATGTTTTCCCCCCAATATTTAAGCATGGTCATGGAACATATTAAATGCCCCCCAAAAAAATTCGTGTTTGAAAGTAAGATAAATGAATAAATAAAACTTGAAGTTGATGTAACAAACTTTTTACGGTACCAAAATTTTATAGAAAAATTAAATTGAAAATTACTTGAATATTTTACTGTGATCAGTTTATGAAATTACAAGTTCGACCATATTAACGCATGTAATAAGTAATTTATTAGAAATTATTACTTTTGAATCTTACAGAATTGTGATCCTATGATCCCAAAAGAAAAACAGTTGGTTTTTAATTGACGAAAAAAAATCTTATTCGATGTTGTTCCATAAAACATATTTGTATTTGCATCATTGGAATACATTTTCTGATTGTTATTCACTGGCTTTGTACTTTAAGGAGTTACTTAATTAGCATATATGCATCCATCTTTAGTAAATTGTGAAGGTAGCATTAAATGTAACAAAAAACAGGCATGTGCATTTAACTATGAATTACTAAGTGAAAATTACCACTATTTACTGCGTTACAAGAAAAGAAATAAAAAAGGTGAATACGAGGTAAATGTTTTTGAGCTTTTCTTTTATATATTGCCTTTTTTTTAAACACTTATTTTCTTCAAGCTAAAGATATTTACTATTTCTTGCAATAGAGTGTTTTGCTAACATCGTATTGAAGAAAAAAAATCATTACCTGCGTCGTAAAATATGATATGTATTGTTGTTAAAATTAACAACATGTTGTTAAAATAAAATTACACAGATGCTTAATTTAATTCATTAAGTATACATTCCATTAATCGGCATGTAAAAGATCCCTTAGGTCGTTTGACTGTGAATACTCTTGACAAAATTAAATTCCTTTTGCAGTTTCGCATCAAAGAGAGCTCAGGTGTCTCCATCTGATGGAAACTGGGCATCAAATTTTCCTGTGACATTCACATCCGCGCCTTAATGGTGGCATATGAATGACTGGATGCCATATCGTTGGTTCGCACTTGTTCCGCAAAAGGCTAAAGCCTCTAACACAGCCCCGTTAGAAAGAAAAAAATAATGATAAAAAACGGCAATACGCCTTTTCCGATATTTAAAATTTTTTCGAACAGCTTTCACCCTTTGAGGAATAGCGACTTCACTTGAGAACGCCATTTATTTCTTGCTTCTCTTTTTTTTCAGCTAACTGAAATCACTGTGTCAGTTGGCTGAAGAAAGAAAAAAATATATATATATAAAAAATGGTTGCAACAAAGGAAGCCTCCGTCCCTCAAAGATTAATAGTTTGTTCAAGCTTTTACTTGATGATTAGGAATGATAATTAGAAAACGGATACGATTAGAAATATCATTCTATTTCGGTGTTATCAAAAGAATATTATAAATGTAAATAAATAAAAACTAATTCAAGCTTTTTAAATGAAACCTTCTTTAATATTTTCGTTGAGAGAGTTGTGGGATTTTGCCTGAAATGTTGTTCAAATCAGGCAGGGTTACGTTATGTAACATTCATATAGTTATACATTCGACTCCATAGATATAGATTTATTTATTCTCATATAAATAATGCCGATGATCGAGTAACCCGCGTGTTTCAACAATGAATTCGCACCACGTCATGATATTAATTCGATAATATGTTTTGGTAATGTTTAACATGCAAGGAAAGGTTTTATTATGACAAGGCTGAACTCGATCCGGTAACTTGAACAGTTTTACTGGTAAGACTGTGTCATATCAGAGGAATGAAGAAACGAAAACAATGAACGCTATTTACTGGAGTTTAGGGTTAATCCACTGGTGTTAGAGTTAAAATTTCAACTATCAAAATATCACCAAACAGGCAATTGCTTCGTTCGAATGAAGAAGAGTTGAAGCAATTTTCACCCGTCATGCCTTGACGGGTGACTTTCTAGTTTTCAAATAAAATGGCATAAGTACAAATGTACATGTTTTGTTGAAATATATTACAAAGCTTTAATATTTTATTAAATTATCGCATGCATTTTCCAAGTAATTTCTAGAACAGTTTTCGTTTTCCGTTTTTCTTTTATTGTGCTCTTTTTATTAATAGAAAATATATCACTTATTTTCAGGAGGACAGAGGTTCACCCATATTTGGAAACTTTGTATGTGATAACTTTCAGTTTAATGTTAATTTACAAACTGACAATAATTAATTTACCACTTAACATAAACTTTTTGTTAACTAATTTTAACTAATGACTCTATTAATTTCAATTATTTAATTAATTTTAGTTAATTATCATATTTTAATGATCAGTATTAATTGGATTTATCTTAGTCTTGTGTAATTATCAGCTACTAATTCTGCTTTGGCATGCCTCCTCTTTTGAAGTTCGTGCAACCTTGGACCCCCCCCCCCCTTAACAAAGTTCTAGCTACGTGCCTGCGACCTCCCATCGAGTGTTTTTGGATATAGTTTCTAAAATTATTTTTATGTTCACAAGTTTCAATGATACTAGTGCATTTTTCCTCAAGTAAAATTTTAATTTCCTGCCGACGCAAATATAAAACTTTTAAAACACAAGGGTTTCGTGTTTGTATCTAAAGATGCTTAATTTTTATTAGTTTTTTTTTTGGAGTGCTTCGTTGATGATTTTTTTAATTATTATTATTTTAGTTTTGATCGATAAGTATGAAAGCTGGCTCCAGATTTCAAAGTCGTTCAGACATCAGAGTATTGTATTTCCAGAGTGGCAAATTCTTCAAAAAAAAAAAAAAAAATGTCAGTAAACTTGATACTGTTTGCATGTCTCTCGGTCACGTTGTTATTTTACTTATTTACATTTTATTCATCGAATTATGTACAGGTTATAAAAGTTACTGACGCTATAACCTAAAGTTTACCAATAAAATGGTTAAATGCAAACTGTTAAAGAATTTAAAACAGAATATAAGAAAGAAAAAAAAACAGAAGAAAGAAGTCAATCGCGATACGATAAAAATTTACTAGAAAACATAAGAATTTAAATTTTAAGTACTCACATCCTATATAACACAAAATATAATCGTAAACAAAGTCTAATGTTCTGATAACTTTAAATACGATCAAGGAAGGAATTGATTTCTTTTTAAATCAAATTTGAGTTTCAGAAAATGTTTAAAAACTATCATACGTGCAGTAAAATATTCAGAATCACAACAACTACTCAGATTTTTGCTATAAAGCAATCGCTACAACTTAACTAAAAGAAATTGCAAAGTTAACATCAACGAATATTGGGATACGAATTACAATTTCAAAATAAACACTGTTATTTTACATACATTCTCGATGATAAAGAAAATTACATTTTGAGGAAAAAGGGAATGAATAATATAACTAGCACTTACCTTTAACTTGGATTGCAAATGAGCAGTCCTGCCTCAGCACAGCCGAAATATCAGCAAAAATGGTTACGATACCTTGAATTCATTAGTTTATCTTCCCGTATGAAAGGAAACACCTTTTGCGCATCGTTTTGCGCAATCTAAAACATTTTACAGTTTTTCTCTGTTATTTAGCAGAGCAGTATTAAACTGTAAGAAAAAACAGTATATTAGTATAAATGCAACAATTATTTTTTGCAGTGTACGTACATACAGATGACATGAGAAAACTAGTTGTAATTAACTCGGGGATCGTCAAAATGGATATTCCGAGTGTCTGTACGTTTCTAGGCATATATGCACGTGTGGTCGAGTCGAAAAAAAAAAAAAAACATTCATTCGGGGGTGAGCAAAATAGAAATTAAGGCCGATTTTTGAGTGAAAACTTTTTCGCGAATACAATACTTCCTTTTTTGTTAAAGGAAGTAAAAAAGGAAGTATTGTATTCACAAAAAAATGTTCACTCCTATTCAGAGTCACAACTGACTACAACTGTATTTATGTCGAGGACTGCATACTAAGTGCCTTGCCTTCATTATTTTATATACCGATAGATGGCAGCACCATCACCGGATCGAACAGTTAATGAGAATTTAGAACTAGCCCAGGAGCTAACTGCTACCTAGTACTAGCACCCCCAGAGGTATCGTTTCACTTGGAGGACATTGAGACCACGAGCATATTTAACGTCGCCCAGTCCCCTTTAATGACGACGGTGGGTCTTCGACCATCGAGGTTCGAATCCAGGACCCTCCAGCCCCGAATCCGACACTCTACCGATCGGGCTACCACGGCCCAAATGTTCACTCAAAAATCGACCTTAATTTCCATTTTGCTCAACCCCGAATGAATGTTGAATTTTTTTTTTTTTTTTTTTCGACTCGACCACACGTGGTTCAGTGCCTAAGAACGTATAGGCAAGCGAAATATCCATTTTGACGATTCCCCAGTCAGTTACAACGAGTTTTCTCGTGACGTCTGTATGTAAGTATGTATGTATGCGCGTATATGCTTATGTGCGTATGCGTATGTATGTCGCATAACTCAAGAACGGTATGTCCTAGAAAGTGGAAATTTGGTACGTAGACTCCTAGTGGGGTTTAGTTGTGCACCTCCCCTTTTGGTCGCATTCGGTTGTTTCTAAGTGTGTTTTTGTCCCTTTTTGGGAGGAAATCATTGTTAATTTCGATGTAAACTCAAGTGTTGTTATAATCTGGCGGAGACTTGGCGATATATCGCCAGTCTTTTGGTCGCCAAGTTTTATCGCCCACTTAGCGACAAATTTGGCGATTTTTTTTTTCTGAAATCTGGTTTCAATTTGGCTACTGTTGGTGATACTTAGAGAGAGTAAACTATTGAATCACATTCAAATTACCAATAATGAGAAAATGACATTAAATTGGAGTAAAAGGAAGTCATGTGAGGCACACATCAGCTCGTTTAATTTTAATGTTGCTTAAATTTTCAAGTTGAAGTTCGATTATATTGTAAGAAAAATAAGAGTTTTAGTATGGTTGAATATTCTTTTTGTGTGTTTTCTGAGACTAGTTGAATTCAACTAGCATGACCATTACTACTTTTTAGTGTCTCCGTAACTGGTAAAACCAGTGTATTCCAATTTATGTTTTAAAATATATACAGGGGGTCTCAAAACGACCGCATAAACTCTGCACAGCTAGATTCCTGGTTGGGAGTACATAAAAACTGCCCAAAGAAGCATTCCTGTACTATCCACAGTTTGCGAGAAAAATACGAAAAACAAAGTATGACGTCACCGCCGGTGCAACAAAAAACATTTTATTGAATACATCAGCAGCAGTATACGTACATTACGTATGACAGCAAATACGTGTAGGGGAACGTGGGGCTAGACGAGATAGCGGGGCAAGATGAGATACTGAAGCTCCTAACTGTTTGGGTGCAGACATCTAGCGGAAAAGTAGTCAAGTAGTTGCAATGGAAGAAGAAGAAACCACGTTGGTTGAATCAACCATTTCGTGCGCGGCATTTGCATTGCATAAAATATTTTTCGCAATTTTCGTGTGTTTCGCCGTACGCCTAATTTGTTGGATCATCTTTTCAAGTTTAGTTTGGTGAGTACCATTTTAAAAATCTTTTTTGCTATCATATAATCGTAATCCACAATTCAAAAGGATAAATTTACAGTGATTTAATGTTATTTTATTTATAACCTGAACTTGAGTAGACAGTGAACACGACAAATAGCGCAGTGGGGCAAGACGAGATATTGTAAGAGGGACAAGATGGAATAATATCTCATCTTACCCCGCATGTATTGAAATTTGTTTTTAATTCTTTTCATATTTTTAATTATGGTGAGAACTTACCAAAGAAAGACAAATAGAGGCAGTTGGTCACGAGAATCGATGAAACATGCCATTGAATCCATAATGAATGGCGAGATGGGATTTCAGAAAGCATCCCGAGCTTATAATGTACCACGGGCTACACTTCATAGAAAGCTGAAAGAAACTAAAACACAGTCGTTGGACAGGGGCGTTCTCACGGTTTCAACAGCTGGAAAAATTTATTCAAATAAAGAAACCACAAGTGTAGATCTAGTTAAGCCTTTGGGTCCAATCCAAACTATTTTTTCTTTGGAAAAAGAAGACCTACTTGTGAACTATATTTTGAAAATGGAAGAAAGACTATTTGGGGGATGTTTCGATAATCGGGAATCTGGCGCGGTCATCTCATTTTTGGCGCAAATAATTTTATTTTGGTAGCCCTGTTGATTTATATTAACCCTATGTGAATAGATGTTTCCGGTCTCTTTGTTTAGATTTGCAAAGAAAAATATCTCTCACGTAGGCGCTGGAGCCAACAATTGACGCCAATAAATAAAGATCGCCAGATTCACAATTATAGAAATCTTCCGGTTATTTGGCATTACATCGTGTGACCTTAGGCTCTTGGCGTATCAATGGGCTGAAAAATTGGGGAAAAAATCACAGCTTTAACAAAGAAAAACAAATAGCTGGTAAAGATTGGATACTCGCATTCAAATCTCGCCATCCTCAAATTGCACTTAGAAAACCAGAAGCTACGAGTGCGGCTAGAGCAGCTGCTTTCAACGAAGTTAATGTTGGAAAGTTTTTTGATCTATTGACCCGTATTGTAGATGAGAATAAATTGACACCAGCAAGAATCTATAGTTGCGACGAGACTGGGGTGTCAATAGTACCCCCCCCCCCAAAGCATAGATCAAAAATTCTTGCTTTAAAAGGTAGGAAGCAAGTTGGTTGCCTGACGTCCGCTGAGAGAGGCAGCACTATCACCATCGAAGTTTGTTTTAGTGCTGCTGGAAAATACATGCCTCCCATTTTTGTATTTCCTCGCGTCCGTGCAAATAATCAGCTCATAAACGATTGTTCACCAGGGGCTTGGGCTGAATTCCATGCAAGTGGCTGGATGCAATCAGGAATATTTTTCTCTTTGTTTAAGAAATTCGTCACATGGAGTCGAGCAAGTAAAGATGCACCAGTTTTACTTCTTCTTGACGGTCACTGTACACACACAAAAAATATGACTGTGATTGATTATGCGATAGAGAAAGGTGTTATTATCTTATGCTTCCCACCACACTGTAAACACCGTTTTCAACCATTTGATGTGAGTTTCATGAAACCACTAAGTGTATTTTACGATCAAGAGGTGGCTAATTGACTTCGAACAAACCGTGGTCGTGTGGTTACACAGTTTCAGATAGCAAAACTTTATGGAAACGCCTTCGTAAGAGCAGCAACTATGACAACTGCAGTAAATGGTTTCCGGAAGACTGATATCTGGCTACTCAATCCATCCGTATTTGGCGAACACGATTTTGCACCGGCTGAAACTAAAAACCGAGAACTTCAGCCTACGGTGACCCGACGTCCCGAACCTGTAACTAATGAAATTACAGAACTGACGGGCGACGGTGCTGATGCTGTTTGTGTTCAAAATTCTACTTCTAATAACCAATGTCAAGGCTTACAAAGTCCTAAACATGCGGGTAGCCAAGGCTCATTCATTTGTACACCCTCAACACCTCGTACAATTGAGGTATTGTCGAAGATTGTATATTCTCCAGAGGATATTTCGCCAGTACCAAGGTGCAGTTCATTCAAGAATGAGAAAAAGCCTCGCAAACGTGGAAAAACTGCGGTTATCACGGAATCACCATACAAAAATGATACTACAAAATGATATAATTATGAAGGTTGAAAAGGAACGGAAGAAAATAGAAAAGTCTAAGCAAAGAAAGGAGAAGAATATGGAAAAATCTAAACAGGAAGAGCCAAAGAAAATGGAGAAATCTAAGCAAAAAGAGGAGAAAAAAAAAGGGGGGGAAATCTAAAGAGTGAGAAGAAAAAAATAGAAAAATCTAAGCAGAGAGATAAGAAATTGGAAATATCTACGCAGGAGGAGCCGCAGAAAATTGAAAAATCTGAGCAAAAAGAGGAGACGAAAATGGGAACATCTAAGCAGAGAGAGAAGAAAATAGAAAAATCTAAGCAGGAAGAGGAAAAGATCGAGGAGCAAAAGAAGAAAAAACGAAACGTGAAAAGGAATTTGGAAGAAATATTTTCATGGACCTCATCAACTAGTACAGTAACAAAAGTTGGCCTGTCAAAAGATAAAGGTAAAAGAGTGGAAGTTGAAAAATCAAAACCAAAAACTGTACTTAAATAACTATACTGGCTCATGTAAACACTGAATCTCATCTTACCCCACCTAGTTGGGTAAGATGGGATTTTAGCACAATAAGTTAAAACATGCGTCTAAAATTTTCTGTTGGAAATAAAATATTAAGTCAATGTTTATTCATTTGTAATACTTGAGAGATAATAAAGACATTGTTTTCGAATTTATTTTTGACTTATGTTTGCCACCACAACTGTTTTTTGGTTAAGTATCTCATCTTGCCCCACCCTCCCCTAATGACGTTTTAAACATTATAGTCCTTTAAGATATGCAAATACTGTTGCTGATATATCCGATAAAGTGTTTTATCCTTGCACCTGCAGTGACGTCATACTTTGTTTTTCGTATTTTTCTCATAAACTATGAATAGTACAGGAACGCTTCTTCGGGCAGTTTTTATGTACTCTCAACGAGGGATTTAGCTGTGCAGAGTTTATGAGGTCGTTTTGGAACACTCTGTATATACAGGGTGTTCCGTTTTAACCTGCAAGACCTTTATTTTCACAGCCGTTAGTCCTAGATGCATACTTCCAATTGCAAAAATGTTCAAAATCAGATGCAGAGTTAAGATATTGATAATTTGAAGCAAAAATAAAAATGAATCAAAAAATACAAAATTTAACTTTTTATATGGGACCAAGGTCCCCTAACTTATATTTAGAGAAATAATCTCCATTCAAAACTATTACTGACTCAAAAAAAAACTTGACATTTGTGCGACAAAAACTCAAGTAGATATTTCAGTTTAAAATTTTAAGGGACCACACAGAAGATGATATTGAAACTTATAGCTCTTTCAGAAGAATGACAGGTCGTCAAAGTACGAAAAACAATGTATTTATATTTTTCATTGCTTTTCAAGAATAAATGCAAATGTTATGTCGTGATACGCAAAAACACCCTAAAAACCTCGAACAATTTGAAAAATCACACTCTATGCACACATATAATTTTCAACACTTGTTAACTACTATAATTTCCCCAAAAAGGTGTTATTGACGGCGAGTGAAAAGTGGTGTAAGTCACCAAAACGCTGCGTTTCATATCTCGGTGAATATTGGTCGTACTAATTCAAAATTTTTAGGTTGGAATTATTTTTCAATGGAGATTATTTCTCTAATTATTAGTTAGGGGACCTAAGACCCGTATAAAAAGTTAAATTTTGCATTTTTTGACTCATTTTTATTTTTGCTTCATACTTTCAATATCTCAACTCTGCATCTGATTTTGAACATTTTTCCAGTTGGAAGTATACATCTAGGAATAACGGTTGTGAAAATAAAGGTATTTCTGGTTAAAACGGAACATCCTGTATATATAAATCATTGTTGAAAATTGTTGAAGTTTTCGCAATTATAAAAATGCAATTTCGAAGTTCTACTGTTAGAATTAGTTTAGATTAGAATAATTTAGTTCGAATTTTCCCATGAGCTAAAACTTCAACATCACAATTTAGCAACAACCTAAATTAATAATGAAAAAAACCTTAACCGTGCTCATAACTAGTCATTTACTCTAATTTAAAAAGTAAAAATAGAGGAATTAGTGAGAAAGGGAAACCAATGAAAAAGTAAGACGCCAGTCAAAAGAGCCAACAGAAGCATCATACATAAAAATAGGAATTCCTAGGAAAATGAGCGAAACTGATTGAATGCAAAACATAAATTTTTTGCTCATTGTCCTATCAGTTTTTAAAATATACCTTCCTTTCGTTGTTTTTTTCAATCATGTGCGGTCAACCGTTATTTAAATTCTCTTTTTTTATTTAAGCTTCATCAGGTATGACTTTCTACGAATCTGGTTCTTTCGCCATTTCTTTTCCATCCAACTGCCATTACACTTGTTTTTTTTTTTTTTTTTTTTTCTTACTTTACTGTGAGAAAGCATCTCTGTTTGCGTTCCTAAACTTCTTGATTGGTGGTTCCGTTAAACATTTATTTTCACTACTCTAACTGTTTCTTTTTTCAACTCGTTTTTGATTTGAGAAAAATGAACTACCCCATAATTTGAAGGGAAAAAAATTGGATGTCCACTTCAACCTTCACATTTCTTTGTATAGAACCGAAACAAGAAAGCTGTTGCTTTTTGAAAATTTGTGCTTAATAATGTTGCGGTTTATATTTTTACTTTCAAAAGCAAATGTAGTGTAAATCGACCAATGAGTGAAAGCATCCTACTGAATAAATAGATCTTACTTTATTACTATTTTTAAAATTAGGTTTCAAAAGTTTTTTCTTAGATAAATTGGCAGAAGTAATTTACTTCCATACAGTTCCAAAACAGAAATGACAAGTATATGTTGTGTTTGCGCTAATGTTAGAGCTGTTCATTTACTGGGTTATGAAGTTGCTGTAAACAAAAAAATCTGACAAAAAACCGCTAAGTGTTCGCAATTTAAAAAGAAATGCTTATTATTTAAATATACTTTCGTCATGTGCTAAACGCTTCAGTTTTTAACCGCGTTACAGTTTTTTTTTTTTTTTTAGGTTTTTAAAAGGAAATGGTATTTAGGTGTTAATGCATTGATCGGTCTATCCTATTTATTTATTTATTTTTCTTTTTAAAAGTATTTCACTAAATTTATTACATGCCTGCATTAAAAAAGCTAAATAAGGAAGCTTCAGTCATTCAATAAGCCTACTATGGATTTGTGTTCAGTGAATCAACTAATTTGAATTATATTTTATTAAACATCAGACATTGGACTAAGACAATGTGTATTCTATTTGTGTTTTGCTTTGTTTTATATCTTACATCTTTTACTAAATGTATTTCGATCCCGGTATAACAAGGCCACATAGTTGAACCAAATGTCTTGAATTCAGAATCAATTTATAACAGTTAGATGGAGTGGAATGAATATGAAAATAGTAAGATTTTTTATTCGTTATCAAACAATTCAAATGCGATATTGAAGAGACAAAACGCAAGGATCTAGTTTTTACAGCTGATGTCTAAGATGAAAAACACGGTTTAGTTTTCACATTATAATGAAGCACTCCCTATTGGAAAAAAAAATGATACCGGAAAAAAATGTACCGGCTTATGAAACACCGGAACCGGTATCATACTTCCGGTATGTCAGTGTTTATACCGGAACCGGTGTTCCATAAGCCGGTATAATTCAGATCCCGGTATCCCATACCGGAACCGGTGTTCCATAAGCCGGTATAATTCAGATCCCGGTATCCCATACCGGAACCGGTATTCCATACCGGAACCGGTATTCCATACCGGAACCGGTGTTCCATAAGCCGGTATAATTCAGATCCCGGTATCCCATACCGGAACCGGTATTCCATACCAGAACCGGTGTTCCATAAGCCGGTATAATTCAGATCCCGGTATCCCATACCGGAACCGGTATTCCATACCAGAACCGGTATTCCATACTGGAACCGGTGTTCCATAAACCGGTATACTTCATATCCTGGTATTCCATACCGGGACTGGGGCTCAATACCGGAACCGGTGTTCCATAAACCGGTATACTTCATATCCTGGTATTCCATACCGGGACCGGGGCTCAATACCGGAACCGGTGTTCCATTAGCCAGTATACTTCAGATCCCAGTAGTCCATACCGGAACCTGTGTTCCGGTATACTTCAGATCTCGGTAGTTCCTACTGGAACCGGTGTTCCATAAGCTGGTACTTCAGATCCCGGCACTCCATTTCCGAACGGTTGTTCTATTTTGGAATTTATTTGGTTCTTCAAATCCCGGTAGTTTTAGCCAGAGTTGTTGTTCCAACTTCAGTTGTATACCGATATTTCTTTCTGGTACTGGTACAGCACATTTCGTTACTTCCTATCGCGGTAGTATATTCTGGTGATTCTCCAGAATGGTCTGTACTGACTTATGATGCGGGAATAGACACTGGTGCAGTCCATTTTGATGTTAAAGTGTACTGGCATTGCATAAGCTGGTACGGTGCATGGTGCCAGTAGCATACTGAAGTCACTAGAATACCAGCACTGCATTAGGTATATTTACGAAGCACAATATTTTAATGTAACATAATTAAATCAACTAAAAATGCGACTTATCAATATCCAAAACTTAAAAGAAGGGATGCAAAATTACAATATTAATCAAAGCTATATGTAGTGCATTATCGAGTAAATGATTAAAAAGTAAATATATTTAGTCAGAACAAAAATGTTTAATTGCAATATGTTATGAGTCTAGCCACTTCAAGAAATTCTTTAAATGACAATAGTTCTTGAGAAAATAGAGAAGATTTATTTACGACAAGAAATATCGTTAGCAACTGCTAAATTAACCATAGCAATTAGGCAAATTCCATTAACACCGTAAACTCAATGGTCATGCACGTATTTACATCACAATACGCAAAAACAAAGCATAAATCTGAGCATGATACGCAAAATCTGAGCATGTTTGGCACCTCTGTTTTGTGCACAAAAAGTGCACTGTATAAACAGCACACTCTGTACAGCTAAATTGTACAATACTTTTCATATGCAATCACAATGCTCAGACTTAGTGCACTTTTTTTACATAATGTTTTCATTGTGTAGAGACTACTTTTTGTCCGCAATATTTAAAATGAAAAAAAAAGAAACTGAAAATTAAAATTTCTTAATTTTAGCATGTTTATTAACAATAAATTTATTTAGGAGAACATATCAAAAGTATTGTTCAGTTTTTGATGAAATATAAGAAATTCTAAAATAAAGCCTGTCGTGGAGTGGAAATCATCTTTGTTACCAAAAATCTGTTTATTACTCCTGAAATTCAGCAGCAGTTGTTACAACAAATTTTATAAGTTTTTTTTTTAAAATTAAATATTTTCACAATTTAAATTTTTTTTTATTTGTTCTTCATCACAGACAGTGGACATAAAAAATGAATTTTGAACTTCAGTGGTATTTCTTAACTCTTTATGGCATTAAAAAATACTTCAAAGATTTTAAATAAATATATTTAACTTTTTTCTTTTTCAAATTGTCTTGACTAAGCCCTGTCACGTCTGATTTTCTCAATATTTGTAGTTTGTACAGAGGAAACTACTCTAGCTAAAAGGCTCTTTCATTTGAATTATTTTCTGCAAACCAACACATCACAAATCTCGAATAAACAAGGTATATTTTTTAGAAGATAACAGGCATTACAAATGGTCAGACAGAAAACAGAATAGGATGTACAGTATTTTCATTATCTTATGAAAAAGTTTAATATTTCTTACTCTGTACACAGAAATAGAAAATAATTTGTGGGTCCGAAAGTCATGCAATAAGTCCCTTGCTAGCACTTACCTTGGATGGAGGGTATTGGAGACCCTCTCTCTCCTTCAGCAGTATATTGTAATTGTAGGGATATCAGCAACTCACTTGACGTGGCCTGACAAAGTAATTAAATTGGTAGATGCTGGCATCTTTTGGGGCTAAGTGCAAAGACCCATAACAGAATGAAGTTAAAAAATGATACAGCCCTATGTGAACTTAATGTAAATACAGTAACACCTTCAGTGAAAATACAGGGTTTTGTATATATTTAATTTGAATTCTTGATCCTGTAATATATGTCATATCTTCTTATAGAAAATCTTTGAATAACTTCATTTATTGACGTAGAGTGGATAAATGAGATGAAAGTTAATAAGGTTGAAAATTAAAAATTTTATTTCAATTTTTTAATTATTATGACAATTCTTCTGATTACGTGATAAAGCAATTAAATTGATAGTTGCCGTGGTCGTAAAATGAAGTCACAAAAGCACTACAGGCCTGAGTGCTCTTAATAAAAACATAATATACCTGTAAGGAAAATATTGTGTATTTTCATTAAGAAATTTGAAACCTTGACCCTGTAATGTAAAAGTTCTCTGCTAATGGGAAATTTTTTAAGAACTTGTCGTGCACTGAACAAGAGTGGATAAATAAGATGAAAGGAAAGGAAATTAGAATGAAAATTTATATTTTTAAGTGACATCAGTCGAATCTCCATAACTCCAATATTTCTTTATCTCGAAGTTTTCATCAGGTCTCAAACATTTGAGACTGTTGTGGAAACTTCCCATAACTCAAACGTTTTAGCCGGTGCCTTGGGACTTAAGTTATCAAATTTGAGTTGACTGTATCTATATTTTTTAATTTTCACGATAATTCTTCTGATGACGCATGCCTCAGTTTCCGATTATTATCTTTATAGAAACATATATTGACAAAAACAAATTTTGAAAATCAATAAGCGTGCATTTGGAGCCATTCATTTGCCTAACACAGACAGTAGAGTCCCGGCACTTGAATGATAATCTGGCTGAATCTAAGAAACGCCCTCAGCAGCAAGGACGGATTCAGGAATCCTTCGAGGGACAAAATTGCGCTTTTAGAACTTCAATTTTGGAAAAATGCCAAGCCTATGAACCCTCTCCCTCACCATAATCTAGTATCGTTTAAAATAGTCCTTTTGGGACAGTAGTTTGGAAAAATTAACAGAGGAAAGAGATTGAACTTCGTTCCCTTACCAAAGCCTCCTCTTAAACATTACCAAAGATGATTTAAAATCGCGTTTAGAAATTATTCCAAAAATCTTCTGATTAAAAAGTTCCATAAAATTTTTGGCAGATTAACGAAAAAATACTTTTGAAACTTTAATGCCGAAAAATTGCCTGTAGAGTGCTTCCCTTGTATCCGTCCATGCTCAGTAGGGCAAAAAAACCTCTACTAGCAGACTTATTGATAAATACCCATTAACAATACATTTATACTACATCGACAAAAAATTTATTTTTGGATGCCCGTTAAAAAATCATGAACAATAATTCAGAACAATCATTCAACAGAATTCCAAGATTCTGGAACGGAAAAACTGCATGAATTCAGCAGAGTCCAGAGTATTCTTGAGAGAATTTTCTGCTTATATGGGGAGAAGAACCCAAGACAAAAAATAAATAAGTAAAATAAACCTTTTTTTAAAAAATGAATTGACGAAAATCAGAGTCCACACAACAATCTAACAGTGGCCTGAAAACTGCGCAACCTATGGTGTAAATGTCTATTTACTTTGCATGTTTTAGCTAATTCTCTGATTTGTTAACATGTCCTATTTTCAGGAACTTATAAATTAAGTCATGGATATTTTCTATTTGTTTTGGTAACACGCATCTCATTTTCCTTACTGATGTGTACAGTAAGTAGAACTACTATTATCCAAATTTTTTCCAGAAAACGAAAATTAAGACAGAAACTAACGCAAAATATTTGTAGAAGTGATTCACAAAATAAATTATCTGTCTAAGCGCTTTTCCTTCTGTGTGCTAGTTAAACGCTAGCTCACACTAGTCACTTTGACAGAGATAATATGCTAGAATTAACTCAGACAAAAATTAAAAACAAAGCTTAAAATTAACAAATATTTTAAAAAAATTAACTTTATATTAGCATCTTAAAGAATGAAACAAGGACAGCGCAACACTAGTAAAGAAATTACATGACAAAAAAATCGCTAGAAATAATAGTAAGAAAAAAAAAGAATAAAAATTTTTCGAAAGAGACATACTGAATTGAATGAACTAAAAAAAAAAAAAAAAAAAAAAAAATTAGTGCAAAAACGTGCAAAGCATTAAGCAACACTGTAAACAAATCGACCGCATGGCTTCATGGTGTTCGGTTGAGTTGAAGTCGGAAACCGATTCGTTAGGAGTGAAAGAAATATGAAGAAATGCTTCATAAATTATTAAATATTAGAAAATCTAGGACGAATACAAATTAAAAAAACTTCGTTAGGCAAACCGCTGGGATGTAAATTAATTTCGTGTCAATCTATATATATAAAACGCTTATGCGTGGCGCAAAACGAGCCTTTATTTCTTTCTCTCCGTTGGCAACAACCCGCTTTATTTACGTACGATCTTTGTTTACGTTCTGCAGACTCGCATCGATCGTTAGATGTCTAGCGTTAGAATGAGTGTTTTTAATCACTTGAATATAATTTTCAAAGAAGAGAGATTTTCAAAGAAGAGAGCAGTGGACTTGGGAGTCTTAAGGTGTTTCCAACCACATTTTTGTATATACAGTGAAGCACCGTTTATGCGGTTTTGAAGGGACTATTTAAAAAATCGTACAAATGAAAAAACATATACTTGGTAAAGGTTAATGTATATTAGACTCTCCAGGGACCAATTTAAAAAATGTATTATTAATTAAAACGTATAAAAGGGAAACGTATAAGCTGTGCTTCACTGTATTATGTTATTCCACATAGACTAAATGAATTTATTGAACAATTCTCATTGCAAAACATGTCACTTAGTTTTGCAAAGCATTGAAGTTAAGAACTGAACAACAATGACAAAGTAAAGCAACAAATTGAATCGTGAAGACCTGAAAAGCGGAACATTTCACATACTTTTGCAATGGCATTAATGTTAAGAACTGAACCACAGTGACAGAGTAAAGCTACAAATTGAATCGTGAAACCTGATTTTACTGCTAATATGTTTTCATAAAATCATTTTGACCCTGCTTTATTTATAGCCATTAGGATGGCTAATCTAACATGAAATTGTTTACGTTTGAATTTAAAAGACATATTACTATGGGATGAAATAAGTGGTATCTGAGGTATGACATAAATATTAGTGTTATATAATAATCACTAATTTTTTTGCTAGAATAATATTTTTCTTCAGTTTTATAATTATCAGTCTTAGGTCAACCCTTTTTCTCCAGTAAAGTGCATGATTAATCTGTAAATGTGTTCGGAAACACTTGCGGAATTCTCTTGATTTGAAGTACACATTGTGCATTTGTGCACCTTAGCCTATCAGCAGCATTTCTGACCGATCTGAGTTTAGATTTTTCATCCAGGGCCAGATTTGGAAATGTGGAGGCCCCTAATCAGGGTTCGAAAAAAATCATCATATTTTTGAAAATATCCGATACATTGATATATATTCGAATATTTTGATACATATATGTATATATCCGATATTTTCCACCCGTGAAAGTTAGGATATTTTGTAAAAATTTTACTGTGGGGGCCCCTTTGTTGTGGAGGCCCCGGGGTAGTAGCCCCGCCTGCTCTTCTCTAAATCCGGCCCTGTTTTCATCTAAAGACTCCGTAGCCTACTGCTCTCTTCTTCGTGAATTATATTCAAGTGCTCTGAAGCCCAGTGACTCAGTGGTAGTGCTTCGTGCTACCATGCTGCAGGTCCGGGTTCAATCTCCCGGTCGGGCATGATTGATTCAGCCATTCATCCCTTCAGTGCGTCAATAAAATGAGTACCAAGCATGCTTGGAAACTAAACCCTGGGGGTTCTGCATTAAGCTGACCTCTTAACAGGAACATCTGCCTAGCTCCCCAGAGCAATGGTATGCTTTTTGATATGAACTGTATGGGGAAATTAACTTTAGTTTTGTTGCAAAATAAACCTTAAATTATCTGGCATGCCGGAAAATTCAAATTTCCGGCATACTGGTCAACCTCGCTTTTTGGGGTAATATGGTATTAAAAAATCTAGATTAAATTGATACTCGTTTCAAAATTCCCTCGTAAGATTTCATACTGGCATTTAAATTTCCAGTGTGGTTAGTTACAGGTTTAAAAATTTCTAGTACGTTTAAAAACCACTATTAAAATCCAGATTAAATTGATACTGGTTTCAAAATTTCCAGTATGTTTCAAACTAGCATTAAAAAATCCAGATTAAATTGATTCTGGTTTCAAAATTTCCAGTACATTTAGAAACCAGTATTAAAAGAACCAAGTTAAATTGACTGGTTTCAAAATTTCCAGTATGTTTAAAAACCGGTATTAAAAAATCCAGAATAAATTGATACTGGTTTCAAAATTTCCAGTATGTTAAAAACCGGCATTAAAAAATCCAGAGTAAATTGATACTTATTTCAAAATTTCCAGTATAAATTGATACCGGTTTCAAAATTTCCAGTATGCTTAAAAACCGGTATAAAAATCCAGATTAAATTGATACTGGTTTCGAAATTTCCAGTATAAATTGATACCGGTTTCAAAATTTCCAGTATGTTTGAAAACCGGTATAAAAAAATCCAGATTAAATTGATACTGGTTTTGAAATTTCCAGTATAAATTGATACCGGTTTCAAAATTTCCAGTAAGATTTCATACCGGAATGTAAATTTCCGGTATGATTTTCTTTTTTCCAGTACAAATCATACTGGGTCCGGTATCATTTGGATACTTGTTTTAGGATTTTTTTCCAATAGGGCTTCATATAGCCGCCTATTCCCCAATTACTGAAATGTGTGCCCGTCTGTCTGTAAGATAATCTCCAATGATTGTCAGTCTGTCCGCAATCGAAACCAATACCATTGGATTTAAAACATTCAGAGGAAGCCAATCTATTCTGTTGTGTTTCATACACGTTCACCTGTCAGACATATGGATTGAAATCGATGCCTTTAAAATCCGGACTTTCATGGGAGTCGGGTTAAAGTCAACTTTGGTAGAATATTGCCAAGTTAGGCGAGATATTTCCAAGTTCATTGCCAAATGTCAAGTAGCCTCCAGAGACTGAAAGCCAAACCAAAGTAGTGGTTGGCGAGCAAAACGAGCAGCAGCTGAGTTTCCTATTTATTAATAAAATCAGATTTACAGTGAAAATGTTAATTTAAAAATTAAAATATTAAATGTTAATTAATTATTTCACAACGCTACTCATGCTCATTAAGGGTTGATATTCTTAGATGCTTTATTACCAGTTTGTTCTCAATTTTTGCTACCTTATTATTTGGGAAAGGGAAATAATTTCCCACTAACAGTTTTTCAAGAAATTTAGATTGTATGAAGAGATTCCGCAATTTGTGCAATGAAGCGCTACAGCAA
The DNA here is from genome assembly GCF_026930045.1 of Uloborus diversus. Taxonomy (NCBI): domain Eukaryota; kingdom Metazoa; phylum Arthropoda; class Arachnida; order Araneae; family Uloboridae; genus Uloborus; species Uloborus diversus. Next base: position 52,298,381 of record NC_072733.1, on the reverse strand, counting down.
TAGAACTTATTTTCAGTGGAAGTGTTATTTTTAAATGACTGGTTTTTAATTTCATTAAGATTAGCTTTGCATTTACTTCTGTGTCTTTTATTTTACTTTTTTTTTTTTTTGCTTTTCAGTATTAATCTTCAGATTTCAAGCAAGCCTTACACATTAAAACTTCACTATCTGCTGTACTTGTATTCTTTTACTCGTTACTTTGGAGTTTTCTAATCATTCGTATTCAAAATTGAAGGTTTTTTGGAAAATAAAACTTTTATAATTGTTCTCTTCAAGTCTTTACTGTCTAGTTGAACTTGGCATTTAACATAAAGTTTTCTAGAGGATGAAAATTGTATGTCTAATGATATTGGGCATGGGATCTGTAATACATTTGAGGATTTACCTGGTATGTCAAATGACTCCAAACTGTGTTATACTTTCAGTATTATTTAGTATTATAACATCTTCTTTAGTTGATATTAGTTCACAGAAAAATATTTTTGGGGAAGAACCACTAATTCCCATTTTATGCTTCGAAGCAACATACGTAGATCACCAGGGGTTAAATTACGTACTGCATTTTATTGCGTATTTTATTACGCATGGGGGTAAATTACGTATACGTAAATTTACCCCATTTAGAAGTTTTGAACGTACCTCATAAAATATGCAGAATTTCTCTTACATGCTTTTTAATTAAAAAATAAATGGCAGAATGATGATATTTGAATGAAAACGAGATCCGGTAAGCAAATATTTTTAACCCTCAGTAAATGGATTTTTTACCATGTGACTTACAATGTTACTGAAGAAAAACAGATTGTTGCTGCAGAATATTTTCTTGAACCAAAAAAAGTCCATCCAATAGCAAGAAGCAGATTGGTTTTGGTTGATTTTTTTTCTATAGAACAAAAAATATATAATTAATTATTTAATGCTCATACCCATTAGCTCCAAACTTGACCGTAATGTTTCCTCGCTACGGCATTTTTCATGAAATAAATCCTTTTTCTACGTTTGAAAAATATGCCCTTTATACGAGATAGAAATTGCTCTTCAACCTTAAGAACTGAAGAAAAATATAATGCGTTCTGTGAAAAACATAGAACTAATTGTTTAGTCTCTAACAAACAAACAGATAATCAACTTTCAAGGGCTCTTTTCCTGTTGAATTTCGTGCCTGAAAACGCCCCCCCCCCCTTTCTTTGTTAGTTGTATTAAACTCTTGAGACTTTTTTTTTTTTGAGGGGGGTAGGAACCATTCTTAACGTTAAAACTCTGCAGAACTGTTAGGTGTTTGAACACAAGGTCAAAAATGAAATGCAAAATACGACAACAGTGACAAGAAAAGGTAAAAATCTACTTAAAGTAATGGAAACATTAAAATTTTAATAATGCACTACATCTTCGATTTCAAACTTTAATCAATTTGGTCATTTGGTAACAACCACACAAAATACTGCAACAACATTCAACCAATAAAGCTTTTAATGATAAGTATCAACTTACTTGGTCCTTCTTTACCCCTTTTTTATCGACAATCTGGTAATATTTTAATATGCTGTTACCATATAATGACGGGAAGAAACAATAAACACAACATTCACTCTTGTTTTTTCTTTCATATACTATCCTCCCAGTGGTATATGAAGCAATAGCCTATTAAATTAAGTACTTTCACTTAAAGCGTTACACAAAAATTTGAGAGATTTCTAGTTTCATTTGTTAAAACATCAAATTTAAACCCGTTCATTATTTTGCAATAAAATGATTTGAAACTTCACTATTATTTAAAAGGCTAGTTTACATAGTTTACAGGAGCGTCACTGAAACCTATTTATAATGTTCATGCATCAGTCTCGAAATAGTCTAAAAGTTAATGGAGTGGAATAAAATCGAATATAAAGTACGGACTCAATAGAGAATGGTTTTAACTTGAATACTTTCTGCATGTAAAATATCGTTGTTTATTCTGTATTTTTGCTTCTGAAATCTAATATATCTTTATCTGAAACCTAATGGTATCTTTATTCACAACATGTATGGAAGATGTCTGTTAACTTTACTATGACATACGTAGAATGTATCTTAATTTGTTCGTATCTCTGAGGGAGAACAAACAGAATTTTGGGGCCCGTCACAATTGACTCTTCTGGGCCTCCTCCTAGGGCCTCCGCGATTCTTCTTTATCGCGGAGGCCCTGCTCCTCCCCATATCCTTCACCCAGGGACGTGCATAGGGGGAGGGGGAGAAGAAACACCAGTTGGCCCGGGCCCAAGCGTGAAGAGAGCCCAAAAGGGGGAAGTTTACGTAGGGACATGGAGTAAAGGATATGGAGGGGGATCCGTAAAAGTCATTTATGACGGGCCCCAAAATTTCTGTGCAGGCCCCTTCCTTCACCTCTACGTATTTTCAGCCCCTCCCCTACTAGCCGCCCAGCTTCATGTTCTTATTTCTTACATGACTTTTTTTTATGTACCATCCTCCCAGTGGTATATGGAGCAATAGCCTATTAAACTAAGTACTACTTTCACTAAAAGAGTTACGCAAAAAGTTAAGGTATTTTTAGTGTATAGGCTATAAGGTATGTCTAGTTTTTTATATTCTTACAATAAAATACCTAACTTCACTATTCCATCCCTTCAACTCCAGTCATTTCTGTTATGATTAATCTCTTGAAAATGGCACAGTTACCAAGTTGATTTAATTATGTTTATTTTCTTTTCTCATCAATCCTGAACTACTAGATTGTCAGAATACACTGCATTGCGCTTAGTTTTTTTTAAATATCCTTAACGAAAATTTTGGATCAGTGAAAAATTCTTAATGCTTTTGCACTGTAAGCGTTCAATGCAAAAACCAAAAAATCTGTGCATGTGAATAACAGAGAATTAAAAAAAAAAAAAGGAACACCATAACTTAAAGTGAGTTGTTCTTTCGAATATTGTTTTTGAACATATTAAATACCAAATTTTTTTGCTTCCCACATTATTCCTCTAAAAATATTTTGCCGTTTAAAAATGACATTAAACGTCTCTTTTTCGTAGAAATTGTGCAAACAAAACTCTTAATAGACTAAAAGAAAATATTTTTTATTAAGGAAACATGATGATTTCCTTGTTGAAGAAGATTTAATTCTTTGTAAAATAATTCTAAAAAAATTTACTTCCTACAAGATTTGTCTACAAATATTTTGTCGTTTTAAAATGGTACTAAACGTCTCTTGTTAAGCATTACAACTAGTGATCCGTGTTATTATTTCGCAGAAGATAGCAAACACGATAACCTTAATAGGAAAAAGCAGCATTTTTCAACCTTGGAAGAAACTTTATATTCCTCAGAACTTTGACAGGGGTTCCGCAAGTCACCACTATTCACAGAATTAAAGAGCAAACGTTTTAGTAAAATTTTAATTTTCATGTAAATAATCGAATGTGATTTGCTTGTAAAAATAAATAACTCCTTCATTTGTTGCTTTTATTATTCATAGAATTTACAGGGAGTCCGAAAAGTACTTGACACATTTAAAAAATTCATAGGAGAGCAACAAATTGTCGTGTCAATATACGGTTTGCGCTATAATACTTCACAGGTTCAATAACTGTTTATGACATCGTAAAAAAAGGGGGGGGGGGAAGAAAAAAAAAACTATCTATAAGTAATCGCTGTATCGTCACAGTAAGAATTTGTTTTTCTTATTATAACGATCTGACGATACAGCCATCAATGTAAATTACTTACAATTACGCTTTTTTCTTTTTCTTCCCCTTTTTTATGATGTCATTATAAAAACTATTGAACCTTTGCAGTATACTTAAACCGCATATTGATACGACATTTTGTTGCTTTTTAACGATTTTTTAAATTGTGTCAAGGACTTTTTGGAAACCTTTATTTTTGAAAACCATTAAAAAGCCATTAGCTAGCTACTTTACCATTAGTACCATATGAAGATGTTTGTACTGTCATTTTATAAAGAGGCAAAAATAATTTTGTAAATTTTAGTTGGATAACGCTCTGAAAGCTTATTTTTCTGTTCTTTGATCAAAAGATTTCTTCAAGAAATCGGTAACCTCAAAGTATTTTTGCAACTCAACTTTGCGATTATTAATGATCCCAGTACTAATTTAGCAAGCACCTTAAATATCATTTGTTTAATAATTTATTATGCAGTACTGCTCATGTGAAATCATCCTATGATAGTTTCTATTTACTTAATGTTTCTTGATCCACACTTTTCGTGACGTTTATCAACTTGACCTAAACCAAGAGCTCAAAGAGAAAGACAGATATGAAATAAATTCGAAGTTATGTTTTAATTTTTTTAATATCTAAGGCATATAGCTCGAATTAATTAAAAGCATCCTTTCACTGTAGTTTACTTATTTTAAAGCATAACTAAGAGCATTCATCTTTTCTGCTTAAAATATAGTACAAGTATTATCATACGCAAATTAAAAATGCACGCTAATGAAACTACTTCGTGTCTCATTTAAAATTTTTAATGTTTTTTTGTTTATTTTTTACTTGGATGATACTTTGCGTACGTTATAAAAGGATGATTTTATTTTCAGTCATTATCTGCAAAATCTGTGATAGATACTAGACACTAGAATCTGAGCAGGAACGTTTATAGACAATTTTAAGAGTTCATAAGGTGTGATTGGAGCCTTTTTACACAAGTGACTCGTTCCCGAATATTGAGGATGTATTGTGCCGTGACTACGTATAATGCTTAAAGGTAGGGAGTTGGAAGGGGGGTTGGGGGAGGTATTGAAGATTCTATACAATGTAGAATAAAACGTCAATGTAACTAATGGAGAGTCGACCGTCTTGTGTAGTCGTCAGAAAAGTCTGACTGCGGATAGGGAGGCTCTGGGTTCGAATCTCGGCTGGGGCATGGATGTACTACTTTCTTTCTCCTGTCCTTCCTTTTCTTTGTGTGAATGTGTTGCTGTGGTATGAATGGTTTCCCACCCTATAAACATGCCCTCTTATGGCATGTATGTATGGTGAAAGTCGAACTTCACACCAAATAACGGTACAGTTGGAGAAATGAAGCAGCGCACCCCAAATTGCCAGCCTACTTGGCACAAGATACAACAAATAATAGAGACACCTTTACGTAGACTATATAAAGTATACGCCAATTTCTTATATAGCTAACAATGTAGCGTCTACAGAGTAATGTCAAAAAAGCTTATAAAATCATCTATATAGTTTCAAATCAAGTCCAGTTGGGGCTCTGATAAGTTGACTTCCGCTGCAGCTTAAACGATTCCATCTGTTAAAATAGGGCGAAGAAGACCGGTTTGCAATGCCAATAAGAGTCATTGTCGTTGTTTCAATGTAAGAACTTTTCCTCTTTCAACTCAAACATAAATATGTAAGGTCAAGCCTCTTTCTATCAGAGCTACTATATGTGTAATTATTTCATGAGTCTGCTGAACCCCTATAAGAAATTTTGATTTACAGAAAATTTCATACACATCAGTTCTCTGATTGCAAAATGTTCCCAAATCAATAGAAGTTTTTATAGAAGTTACAAAATTACTTGCTGGAATAAAATTTATGACGAACGGTCAAAACACACGTAAAGTCTTTCAGAATAAACAACCACATAAACGTACACTGCAAAAAAAAAAAAAAAAAAAAATTGCTGGCGAAACCTCTAGAACTTAATCTGGAGTTGTGAATGTTCCTTGTCGATTTTTTGACATACAACTATGTTTTTAATCAATGTCAATTAGGAAGTGACTCTCCATAAGTCGACATTCTTTCAAGCCTTTCAAGTTGACCTGATAACGGAGATTGACTGTTGCATATGTTCCAAATACAATGAAACGCAACCAAGAGAGGAACTTTTTGGACAAGTGTGTATCGCGAACTGGATCTGATTCCAATCCCTTTCTAAAGCGTGGAGCCACTAATTGTGCAAGAAACTTGATGACCTAAGGCATGTTCGAGCGGTTAAGCTTTTTTTTTTTTAACTACAAATCGTCCGTAAAATTCTTTTGCATCATTAAGTGAAAGGATGCTGTAGCTAAGTAAGTACGACCTCAGGAACAGAAGTAAAATAGTTATACTTTCGAACATTCTTTTACGGACTCGCTTTCCTGCCAAGCGATACTTACAAAGAAATCATTAGAGCGTCTGAGGGTCTTGTAAATTTTATTTTTGAGACTGACTATATCATTGTCTGATAATAATACTCATTTGGAGAGGTAACGGTATCTTTTTCGGCAAAAAATAATATTGTTATTATTCATTGTGTTTTCACAAGCTACTACTCTCTTAAATATTTAAGATGATATAAAAAATGAATAGTTCTAGAACATTCTACATATTAGTTACATATTTGCAAAGCTATGTATGGATTTTGTTTTAAAACAATGTAAGCCTTTAAATACATTAAAAAAAGAGCCCTTTAAAGGACACGTGTCATGTGTTTAGATGACACATGTTGATGTAAGTCATATAATTATGTCATTCATATATAACTTCATTAATTATATATACTATACTATAATGTCTTTAATAGTAGTATTGTCAAAATAATTAAGGATTTTTACCGAATTAGTTGTATTACGCTTTTTACTAAATTTATCTTCATTTTAATGGACTGCTAATGCATTTATAATCCATATTATAATGTCCAATATCTTGATGCAATATAACACATGTTCTATCCTGAAAACCCTGTAATAATACATTTTATAAATTTTTTTTTTTTCCACGATTAGACTAGACAAGGGGAGACAACAAAAATAGACCGCGGGGGAAAGTAAACTTTATACTATATTTATACTATTTTAATTGCTTTTACGTTCATTGTTGCTACGGTTGCAATTTGCATGAATAATTTAAATGCAAATCCTCTGTGTTTGAGACCATTTAAATAATAGATTACAAAATTCAACGAGTAAGGGCATTTTTTTGAAAGTAAGCATTCATTTAAAAAAAAAAAAAAAAATTACACTCAGCAAAATATCTTTTTTTTTAGTTCAGTAAGTATTCTCTAAAAATAAAATACCGCATTTTAAAACAATATCCCAATTACGAAAAGTATACTAATACGTACAAAGTTCAAATAAATAAACTCGCTGAAAAATTTAAATTTTAAAGTTTTGTAATGGCAGCAAAACAGCATATTAATGATGTGCCCCCGGTGGTCCCGTTTATGGGCAAAGGATAAAATATTGTTCGTTCAAAAAGAAAACGCATCGAATGGCATTTTAAACTGTTCTTTATCAGTGCAGTAAAATCCCGCTAATTTGTACGCCGCTTATATGAAATTAAGGTTAATCCGGACTGAATGTAGTTCCAAAAATCATAACTGAAAGTACTACCTGAAGAGACTTGAATGCACTTGAACCAAAAGAACATGCGCTAAAATATTAATTTTTAACTTGATATATTGGAGGGGAGATTCCCTTTGAAGCTGTTTGTATTTCCGCTCGTATTTTTCCCAAAGACAGGATCTGAAACATTTCGGTGGGAATGTGTTTCGGCACATGTGTGAGTGGTATATGTAACACATTTAAGGGGAAATGCCTTGTTATCACAGTTTATGTTAACTCATGACAAGTATAATAAGGACATAGCTGAAGAAAAATTAAGCAGACGAAAACTATGTATCTTAAGATTTTTTTTTTAAATGTAATCAGTTTTTTTATCCAAGTTTCCACTCTTTATACTCTTCATTATGATGACTAAAACGACTTGAAAGTTTCATTCTTTTTTTTTTTAAATAATTAAACTAATTTTCAAAAGTGAAAATAATTCTCTGCAGAAAAACACCACATGGAATAAGGTAAAGCTCCGTACACTAAACACTGAAATGCCTCAAAAACTAAGAAAGTAAATTTACAGTTGTGTGATGTCATTTCTCTTTAATTACTTCTTGCCAATAAACAATCCTCCGCACACCTCATCATGTGTCTGTAATATAGCAGATGTGCAGAATTATTTTCACATTTTAAGTGAAAATTTCTGTCTGGCAATTCAAAAACGTTCTGACGTCACCATTTTAAAATTTAAAGTTCTTTGAAGTTTTTTAATTAAAAATAATTACATAAAACGTATAATTTGAATGTAGCTCGAAACAGTTGTTTTTCTTGGTACGACGTAATACGCACTTTTCTTTCTTTCAATTTTAAAACTTTGAAAGCAAGTTTTAAAACGAATTACCTAGAATAGAGATTCAAAAAAAAAAAAAAAAAAAAAAACCATCATGTAGTTGACTCAAAATATCGCTCGAACTATTAAAAACATATGAAGCAGTGTGAAGCAAATGGGTTCAAGTACCAAAATTAAAAATTTGGAGATAATCAGTGCAAATTGTAGGAGAACCTCTCCTCTATTTCAGAGCAAGAAAAATGGTACTACAGTCACTTATATGAATTACGTTTGTTCTAAACGGTTTTGATTCAATAACATGGCTGATTGAATAAAGCGACTTTTTCAATCAGCTGGGTTTCGGTCTGATTTTGACGATTTGATTCAATAAAGCGGTTGATTCAATTAACCACTGATTCAATCAACCGACGGCTACTGTAGTAGCTCTGGTAGGTGCTGCTATACATCATGATTTAGAGAAAAATTCAAGGAAAACCTACCTAGGATCTCTGAACTTTAAACGCGTTTTACTCGAAACTACAAAAACCACTTATACCCCTTTGCTTCTCACTGCCTCATATACACTCAGGAACATTGAAAATAGTGCCCCAAGAAGGAAACATTGGATTGAAGTGAAATTTAATGTCCAGAATTATACAGATGAGAGATACACTTGATCCCAAAATCTAGACAATTAAACAAATACTGGCTAAGAAGCGAGATAAATACAGTGCTACTTCAATAGCGCGTTGGCCACTTTTTGCTGCAATACATGCCGCAATACGGTCCGATATTGAGCTAATTAAGCTTCTGATGTTGTCCTGATGCAGATGGACCCCCAAATTTTGAACAGCCACTTCTAAATCTTGCACAGAGTAGCACTTTGACATCTGGCGTTTCAACTGATTCCATACGTGCTCTATAGGGGGACAAGTCAGGGGAGCGGGCTGGCCATGGACGAGTCTCAAAAGGACGCAAGAAGTCTTGAGCAACTCTAGCTGTATGCGGGCGAGCATTATCTTGCTGGAAAATTGCTCTTGGGAGGCCATTTAGGAACGGTCCTAGATGTCGTTGCAAACATATGATGTCATTAACATAAAGCTGACCCGTTAAGGTTCCGCGTACCACAACTAGAGTGGATCGGTTATCATAGGCTATAGCCTCCCAGACCACTATGCCCGCTATGCGTACAGTGTGTCGTGCGATAGAATTGATAGAATAGTACCTTTCTCCAGGGCGCCTTTACATCTGTGCGCGCATACTATCTGACCCCAAAACGAATCGGGATTCATCACCGAGCACCACCTTTTGCCAATCAGTGACATCCTGCATCACTCTGGCTTCGCACCATTGCAGACGGAGTGACCATGTTTTGTGTTAAAGGGAGTACACTAAAAGGGATCTTGGACTGCAGATTTACTTTTGCAAGACGCTTAGAAATGCTTCGGGGAACAACTGCTACCCCTACGTCTGCTGATATGGTGAAAGGAGTCACTGTGGTATATAAGAGCGCTTGCCGCACGATACTTTCATACCAGGGTGTTGGAAAAGGAGGGTGGGACCGTGTCTTTGATCTTCCAGTTTCGCCGCTTCGTGGCTAAAGGAGGGGGGAAACGGCCGTCTCTGACGTCATCCTGGAAGCACTGACTTGCGTATTTCCATAGCTCAATACTGGTTTGCATCTTCAATTTTAATTTTTCTGCTCGCACTGTTTATCGCACGGGCTCCCCTTGCCCGTGCCCTGGGCATGACATTTCCAAGAAACAGGAGAATTTTTCATACTTCATTTAAATTATTTTTCAAAAACTATCCCAGTGCTTTAAAATAAATTCTTTAATTCTTAGTATTCCTTCCTATATTGTTTTCCCTTTTTCGTTCGGTGAGGGGGGGGGGTGTAGTTTATAATGAATTTAAAACACAGAAGCAAAAATAAAATAACTAATGACGAAAATTAAGAGCAGCTGCAACATAGGTTTTGGTATAATTGGGAAAAAAGGGATCAGACAGTGATAGGGGCGGACGGGCCCGCCTGCCGATGCGCCCTCAGTGCACCTTCGTTATTATTATTTTCTTTTTTGCACCCTCAAATTTGGGTGGCTTCGTTTTTTTTCATTCATTCTTTTTTTTTTCTTTTTTTTTGCACCCCTTCAATCCTGAGCCTCTTCTTTTTCTTTTTTTTTTCTTGCTTCCTCAAACCTATGCTCAGTTTTTCTTTCATCCCTTGAACCTGTGTACCTTCGGTTTATTTATATTATTTTACTTATTTTTTACGGACTAAAACCTGTGCGCTTTAGGGGTGTCCCCCCCCCCCCTTAAACCTGTGGGCTTTCGAGGTTTTTTTTTTTTTTTTTTTTGAAATCTTTGAAAGTCAAGATTGGTTCTATCTTGGGGAATCCTGTCCGCCCCTGAATAGTTATGGATTTCAGAGTGGTTTTTTAAAAATTACCTATGAATTCGAAATGTAATACTTTTTTGTTATTTCATAATCAATGATGTTTATCGAATGAAATTATTTAAGAATGTAAATTAATTGGAGATTAATAAAAAATATGCATATATTTGATGACTTGTGCATCTTTTCACTTCAATTCGTATTAATTCGTATCGCTTCATAATTATTTCCGTTTTATAGTTGTGTACCTGAGTGGTTATTCTTTATTTTTTTTCGAGTTTAAAATCTTCTTATGAAACATACTTACCTGTACACAAGAAGCAAAATATTTAACAAAAATTGCATACATAAGTTCGAAATTTCTTCAGTTGAGCATCAAGTCGAAAACATGAAAGGGTTGGCGGTGCATCTCTTTGATGTTCAGTTTCGTATAACGCATATTTTTCCATCTAGAGTTGCGCATATATTCTACAAATGCAATTATTTCAGTATATGTATTTATTATAGCTTATTTCATTTCTTTGAATCATAAACATCAGTAATTACATAGTTGATCATAATTTGAATGTTCATCAGTGGTATCCATTTGAGAAGTCACAGCCAATAGTTCTTGGAAATATCAGTTTAAAGTAAAGGTTTGATCTTAAAAATATTTCATAGGATAATTTTTTTGGGGGGATATTAAAGAAACGTTATGTAACAACCAGCTTCTGATATTCCGTACTTATTCCTCTACAGTTATTTTAATGTTCTGCAAAAATAATATTTTAATATATGTGTTTATTGTAGTCATTTATGTACACAGCTATTTGTATTTTGAATCAACATAGTAGTTACAAAATCTTTCCATTATACACGAGTAACAGTACTTGAGAAATATCTGCTTGTAATAACAGTAATTGCTTTAAAAATGTTTCACGAGATACTTAATTTCTTTCATAAAAGACGTATAAATGAAGTATTACCATGTGGTAATCAGTTTCTGAGTATTTGTATTTTTCCCTCTATGTTGTTGTATATATTTTATAAATGTAAATATATAACTATTTTGAACTAATATAGTTGCTATATATTATTAAATTCATTCATTATTCATTGAAAAATTCGTTTTTTGCTTCTTAGAACTAATATTAATTTATTATATTATTAATATTAATAATGATTCTTTCTCTCTTCTACAATTTTTTGAAGATAAACTTTAAAGTAAATGAATAACAGTAATTTCTCTTCCAAAACAGGAAGAGATTTTTTGTAGTAGTTTACGAATTTAATGACTCAAATAGATTACCATTTTCTTCTAATAAAATTATTTTAAGTTGTAGTCAAACTTGGTTTAGTTTCATAATAATTATCGTTTGAAATCACTCATGATCAAGTTTTTTTCTTCCATTTTATTCGAATTCAAAATAATTCTCGTAAAATATGGGTGAGACACTAGTATCAAAAAAGGTAAATTAAGACACGAAGACTTAATTTTTTTTTTTTTTCCAAATTATGCTTTTATGTCCAAAAATAGGAGCAAAGCAATGTCATTTCCTATTGAAATCGTCTTAAAGTGCTCCGCGAGTGCTTCCGGAGCTACGTCACCAATTTCATTCCCCCACAACCTGGTTCGGGAGATAGTCCAACCCTACTTTCATACTCTCTCCGCGTGGTCTTCCTGGGTTTTTTGCACGCGGGTACCATCTCGTGTCCACTGCCTCCAACAGTTTCTAACGAAATACTCTGAACGGTTCACCTAGGCAGCAACACGGCTCTTTGACAAGCCTGCAATTTTCATGCCGATTATTAAACCTCCTTCAAACTGTGAGAAACGCTTTCTAACTCGTCTACCTGGCATCCTTCACTAATTAAGGTTCTCCGACAATCCAGATGTAATCGTAACATTTATTAATCTTAAATTATGCACTGGTTTATATAGCACTTTTTTCCCTATTTCACCGATACTGTGGGTAAACGATCATGCGCACTGACACACCAAACTTGAATCGTTTTCATATCAGATGTCAATCTTCTTGTATGCAAAGTTTCGCGATTTTACCTTTCTTCTTTCTTGGAGCGCTATTTTCAATGATCCTGAGTGTATCTTCGCCTCAGAGCAACAGTATTATATCTTACTGTTATTCCTGGGCTTTAATATCTTACTGTTGCTCTGAGGCGACGATATACTTGCTCTGAGACGACCTTAAATATTTTTCTTATAAATCAACTCCAAATACTAATCTTACTCTAAAAGCCCATTAACGCAGATGGCAAATTTGGTCGCAAGTGATATTTTAAAGAATTCGGCTTCATTTTGTGAACTTAATTGCAAAGCAAATTCCACTCATAACAAGATATTTTGCAATCACAACATATATACACGGCATTGTACTTTTCCCTGCAGCCAAACTAAGAAGTTTCTATGAAAAATTGCATCATTTTCTGAAGGATAACTGGCCACACTGGGAACAACGGAATTCAAATATTTTAATGAACTTGAGGAACTGAAAATAAGAAAAAACTTTCAAGAAATTTTAATAGCAGTGATTTTCTTCGAGTAAATTGCTTTCGCTTCATCCGAAGAAACTCAGCTGTGATAATATCTACGAATCTTAGTCAAAAAGGCGTATTTTTAAAATTCACTTATTATTTATGATATATTCACAAATGTTCGAGAAATTATTTCTTGTAGTTATTTAGTAAACACTTCTATGAAACATATGCAGTATGTGATTATTATCTGTCGGATAAGCATTTTTGGTTGTTTTCGTTTTAAACCTATTAAAATGAAATACGTATAATAGCTGCGTGAAATGTTTACTACTCAAATTTTTAAGAACAACAACAGATCGGGGAATTGTTGATCAATTTCTGAGATGACTCCACCTCCTGATCGTTGTGCACCAGTTCAATTTTCGAAATGTGCTCTAATTGAACGAACATTACTGCGCAATCCGCTCTTGTGCACTATGTGTCGCTAATAGTTAAATGTTTTGAGACATAACAATTAATTGCGAAGGGAAATAAAATGGTTCTCAGAAACGGAACTTAAAAACTGTTTTTAAAGCAGTTGCCTAAAAAAAAAAGGAAAAAAAAAAGAAACACATACATAATTTAAAATGATTGAATGGAACCAGGATTATTTCAATGAAGGTTTTGACAATTTATAATGAATACAGCGTGAAATTTGTTGTTAAAAAGTCATTACGATACTACGCCTCTGTAAAGTTAAAATAATTTCAATTGCTCTTGAATATTTTAAACTATATTTTATTCGTGATCGATTTGCGAAACCTTTTTTTAAGCCATGTACAAGTTGTCCGAAAAGTCCTTGACACATTTGAAAAAATCATAGAAAATCAACTAATTGTCATATGCACTTGTGGTTTGTGCCTTAATACTTCACAGGGAAATGATTATTAAATGAAAAAAAAAAAAAAAACCGACAGCGTAAAAACCAAAAAGAAAAAAAAACTAAAAAGAAAAAAATATATATGACCAGTCAAGGAACCCCGTAAAGTTTGAATGGGCCCCGGCTGTTGATCCTTCTATTCTGCTTTTGAATTTATGATTTGTCTTACGGGGTGTGTATATCGATTATAAAACTATTTCAATGGAGTATAGTTATTCAGTAGTACTTAATAAAATTCTAAACTACTGGGCTTATATTTTTTTCATTTTAGTTTGTTTGATTTTTATGCGGTCGGGTTTTTTATTTTTATTTAATAATTATTTTTTATTTTACTCTTTTTAGTTAATTTTCATTGACTTAGTTATTATGATCACAAGACGGCAAATTTCGCAAGCTTGTCATTTTATTGAGAAAGTTTATATCGAGAGGATTATTAAGTTACTTGTGGTGGTCTAATGTACTGATTTTCAGTCCCTCTAGGAACCTTACTCTGCTTAAAGCTACATATGCTTGACCTTTGGCAAAAATGAGCGAATTAAAGTCAACCACAGTTATATAAACAGCGCGAAAAAAGTCGTCAGTCAAATTTTTCTCCCAAAACTAAAAAGCCCGTCAAGAGAGTACAAATCGCGAAACTCAGTCCCCTGAATCACGACAAAGACAAATGCAACATGTTAGAGATGAAAATTGAATTAGTAGGCTTAGTAAACAAAAAATTCAGGCAATGAAACCGCTACCTGCATTTGCCGTATGCTGTGTAGGACGCAAGTAGCGTGCGACACGAACCCCCAACTAACAATATGGCAACTGGTTGTTGATATGGTGAATTTTGATTACTGTCATGCATTTAGTGACACTCCCAAGGTTAAGAAAAATCGATTGATGTAAGATTTATCAAAATTGGCCAAGGGGTTTAGCCTATACAACGCCACATAGGAACAAACATACATACATAGACTCATAAACACATTACTTTCCTTTGCGTCGCGCACGCGCAGTCGGGTAAAAAGGGGGGGGGGAGTGTAATTATAAGTAATCGCTGTATCGTCACAGTAAGAAAAACAAACGTCAACTAAGGTGTTTAATCATTTGATTTAACAGAGAGCGATATTTTTCAGTACTGGAGTTGAATGTGTGTACCGTTTGGGGACATGGGATAAATTTGAGTACATTTGAGTGCGTTATTTTTCCAAAAGAAACTATGTGCATTTGCCCGATTAAGGGCTTCACTAGGGTGGTTCAAAAATACATGTAAAAAAAAAAAGTTTCTCCTAGACAACAGGACACCCCTGAATATTTTTAGACTTGTGGATAGTAATATACTGGAAGAGTTTTAGCTTCCTATTTTAACTGAAAGAGAGTGCTCAACCCCCTCCTTCAAACTTCGTAAGTATGGCGAGGGGGGGGGGGTAAAAAATACCTTGAACCGAAAAACCAATGATACATATTATAATATACACGAGTAACATACATTGCAATAAAATAATTATTAGAAAAAAAAAGAAAAAAAACAATTGGGAAAATTAAATGTTTCTAAATTTGTGACATTTTCTATGCTACGGCTAATGTTAAATTAAGGGGTCATTGAACACCCTCTTAAAATTTGAGTTTATATCTTCATATATATGCAGCCATATCTGATCAAGTAACGCTCTGACGTCATCAACAAATCAAATTATCGTCTGCTTTGAAATTGTAAAATTAGATTCAACGATATAAACAAGTGAAGGTAATATCTCTTAATAAAATATAGTCTGTTTCGTAATCATAGTTATTTAATGTACAATAAATGAAAGATTTTTTTCATGTATTCAAAATAATATTGTTTTTAGTTTTCATTTTTTTTTTCCTATCGTCTGCGCTTTTTAGCCAGTTTTATTAGCTTTTGTGGAACACGATAGATTAGCAAAATTCTGTTTCGTTGATGTACGTTAGTTTTAAAATTACTTTTAAGCTACGTTTTTAGCTATTTTTGTGAAAATTTCAGAATTTAATTCATAAAAACAAGTGGCCGGCCACGTGGAAAGATCATGCCAGATGCTGGTGTGAATTAAAAGTTTATCATCGTGATTTCTGATCGTTTATATTTCAAATTCATTTCTATTTTCAGCAGAAAGTAATATGTAAAATCAGTTGCATATCACACTCGAGGTTTATTTATTTCAATCGCGATGATACATTTTAACAACATTTTCTGGCAATGTTGACGAGCTGAGGACACCTTTATACTGATTATGATTTTGAAAAGATGATTTTCCTTAGAAATTTAAAACGTTTGATGATTTGCTAATTTCATGGTTTTATGAACAGATTGGTTATTTAACTTTGTATATAAAATTCCGTATAGGTTTTTAACTTAGAGCCATACTAATGTGTCCAAAAATTGTTTATTTATTGGTTAATATTGCATTGCATGCAGATATGTAGTATCATATTCCATATTAAGCCAGAACAACGTAATTCTGTTCTAAAAAAAGAACCTTTATATTTATTTATAAATATCTTAAGAGCACGAGTCTCAACCTTCCTATACAGTAAACAAACGTTTTTAGGCTCTGCTGAAATGTAGTGAAACTGTGATTTACGTTAGAGTCTGGCTTTGAGGTACAGATTCTTTTTGGAACACGTCAAATTTTACGGCTAATCTTTGATGAAAAGACGATTTGCCTCCGTCGTACCATGATGGGTTATTTTCTAGCGTTAAAATATTTCCAAACATTTTGTTCAGTATTTTTTTTTTTTTTTTTTTGCAGAGAACTATTTCACTTTGCGTTTTAAGTAACAACCGAACGGAAAAGCGCAAGTAGCTGGGAAGAACAAATCTGCATATAGAGCTTTCGGAACTGCATTGTGCGAAAAAATGTCACTTCTTTGCATCCCATATAAGTAATCCGCTTTTCCAGAGCCGCCCCTACAAAGACACGTTTTGCCGTACAGCTCTCCACTACCTCACACCAGTATTTTCTCCCTCCTTATATCTCTATTGTTGCTGTTAAATCATTTTTTTTTCCTTTTTTTTTTTTCTTTTACTTATGCGCTCTTAATATTTTTAATATGCTTCTGCGGGAGAACTTACTCTCCGTAAAATTTTAAACCCACACGTAGAGTGAAACAGACTCGACCAAATCATCAGTGCTTGTTTTCTTTGTATCATTTTCTTCCGACATACAAGTCCAATAGTTCTCCAAATCCTATGATAAAAGCACACATCCTGTTTAACCTACTATTTTGTAAAGGATCGAAAAAAGAAAAAATCATTTTATTTCTAACAAATTCATTCCCTTCCTAAAATTTGCTGCTGGAAACTTGGCTGTAAAAAAACTTTCAACGTATGTTTGATTTATTAAAAGAAAATAATTACAACGTTCAAAGGTGTGCTTTTTTTTTCCTAATATGGATCATCTTGTTTTTGAGCCATTGTCTGTAAGAATCAGGCAGTTTTGAACATTTGTGATTGTTGACATTTTTAATTTTTTTTATTTTCACATATGTTGTTCCTTATCATGAATGTAATGTAAATCCGAAATTTGAGCTTTGTCTGACTCACCGTTTTTGAGAAAACAATTTTTTTTGTTTAGGGGGCCTGGCACATTTTTGCTGGTTTTTCAAATTTGCAGATTTTAATGTGCTTGTTGCTTGAAGCGTCCTTATAATGACATGGATTTTTTAATTCCATATTACTATAAGATCTTGTTAGATACTGTTACAGCTGTCAAATCGGTGACACTACGAGGGCGACGCCCACAAACTCTGTTTAAAAATGACCGAAAATGAAATTTTTTCAAGGCCAATTTTCTCAAAGCGCCTTCATGATGAAACCAACATTTTTAGATCATTTTCTAGCCACATTTACATACATCAAAAATATATATCAAAATCGGTGTCAATATAAGGACGAAAGAAGATATTGGAACTTTTATTCGATACATTTCACAAAAACACAAATATTTAGAATCTAATCACAACTGTCGCCCTCATAGCAGAAATCTGATACTACATTAGGTTGATAACCAACATGTTTGTCTAACATTTGCACAAAAAAAATCGGTGTCACTCCTATTATTTTTGGAAATATAATCGTTCCAAGTTAGTACGTTATGGCGTTTTTTTTTTTATATGTATTTATTTAATATTTTCACACCCAGATTTTTTTTTTAACATATTTATTTTTACTTTAATACAAAGAAGTGTACCTTATAACATAAACAGCTTTGGGCAGCAAGAGAGTATTTTTCTTGAATAGAAAATGCCCGTTTTGATATAAGTACCAGGTGGGTCTATTGTGCATAGCATGTCTTGATTATCATACCAATACTCGTCTTATTTTTCCGGCCAAACAAATTTATTTATTCCAATTGTTCTTGAAATGCATTTGACTTAAACTTGCAAATGGTCAACTTCTACTATTTTTCTGGAATACCATGTTTTCCCATGTTTTATTGCTACAAAATTAGCAGTTTTCAATAAAAGATGACCGTCTTTCTGAAATTGGTTGATTTGATTCTTAATGTTTTCTTCGTTTTGGTCTACGTTACCTCAAATTCAGTTTCAGATTCTGAATGTTCGCTTTCTTCAATATTCTCATTTGATGCATTGAGAATGCGTTCGTTTTTTTTTTTTTGTTTCTTCCATCGAAAAAAAAGGGATAGGATTTGGTTCATAGTACAATACTCTGAAGCAACGAACAGTTTTTTCCCCGTTACGAACTGCATTTCTCATTAAGTGTGCAACTTGACAGGGATGTTGTTTTTTCCCAGTATTTTCACCAATCGTAAATTGTTCTTATAAATACTGCTTCTGCTTTGAAGTGAACTTGAACTGAGCTCGTAAAGATAGGGCCCATTCAATTTCATTAAATTGAACTTGTGGCAATGTAGGGGTATTTATTAGTTGAAAATTTGAAGCATTTATATAAGATGTTTGTAAGAGCTTCTCTCTATACATCTTTCATATAAAATCCATTTGAAAGTTGAAGTCAAATGTATGTCAAGAACAATTGGAATAAATAGATTTGTTTGGCCGAAAAAGCAAGATGAGTATTGCTATGATAATCTAGACATATTATGCACAATACATCCGCCTGTACCTATATCAAAACGGGCATTTTCTATTCAAGAAAAAGACGCACTTACTGCCCAAAGCTATTTATGTTAAAAGATACACTTTTTTGTATTAAATTAAAAATAAATATGTTCAAAAATCTATCTGGGGGTGAAAAGATTAAATAAATAAATATTAATAAAACGCCATATTCCAAAAATAATAGGAGTGACACCGATTTTTTTCGTGCAAATGTTAGACAAACATGTTGGTTATCAACCTAATTTAGTATCAGATCTCTGCTATGAGGGCGACAGTTGTAGTTAGATTTTAAATATTTGTGTTTTTGTGAAATTTATCGAATAAAAGTTCCAGTATCTTCTGGCGCCCTTATAGTGACACCGATTTTGAAACATATTTTTGATGTACACTGAAGTGACAAAAGTCATGGGATACGTCTTAATATCGTGTAGGCGAAGTGCAGCAACTCGACGTGGCATAGACTCAACAAGTTGTTGGAAGTCTTCTGCAGGAATATTGAGCCATGCTGTCTCTATAGACGTCCATAATTGAGAAAGTGTTGATGGTGCAGGATTTTGGGCACGAACAGACCTCTCGATGATGTCCCATAAATGCTCGATGGGATTCATGTCGGGCGATCTAGGTGGCCAGATCATTCGCTGGAATTGTCCAGAATGTTCTTCAAACCAATCACGAACAGTTGTGGACCGGTGACATGGTGCATTGTCATCCATAAAAATCCCATCGTTGTTGGGGTACATGAAGTCCATGAATGGCTGCAAGTGATCTCCAAGTAGCTGAACATAAGCATTTCCAGTCACTGTTTGGTTCGGTCGCACCAGAGGACCAAGTCCATGCCATGTAAAAACAGCCCACACCATTATGCTGCCACCACCAGCTTGAACAGTGCCTTGTTGACAATTTGGGTCCACGGCTTCGTGGGGTCTGCGCCACACTCGAATCCTACCATCAGCTCTTAGCAACTGAAATCGTGACTCATCGGACCAGGCCACGGTTTTCCATTCATCTAGGGACCAACCGATATGCTCACGTGACCACGAGAGTCGCTGAAAGCGATGTCGTGCTGTCAGTAAAGGCACTCGAGTCGGTCTTCTGCTGGCATAGCCCAAGGAAGACAAATTTCGCCGCACAGTCCTACCGGACACGTCCCTCGTACGTCCCACATTGATTTCTGCGGTTATTTGACGCAGTGTTGCTTGTCTGTTAGCATTCACAACTCTACGCAGACGTCGCCGGTCTCGGTCGTTAAGTGCACGCGGTCGACCACTGCGCTGTCCATGGTGGGATGTTATGCCTGAAATTCGATACTCTCGGCACACTCTTGACACAGTGGACCTGGGAATGTTGAATTCCCTAACGATATCCGAAATGGCATGACCCATGCGTATAGCTCCAACTAACATTCCGCGTTCAAAATCTGTTAATTCCCGTCGTGCGGTCATAATCACGTCAAAATCTCTTCACATGAACAACTTGAACACAAATGAAAGCTCTGCGAAAGCACTGCGCATTTATACCTGTTCTACGCGATGCTACTGCCATCTGTATATTTGCATATTGCTATCCCATGAATTTTGTCACTTCAGTGTATGTAAGTGTGACTAGAAAATGATCTAAAAATGTTGGTGTCATCATGAAGGCGATTCGAGAAAATTGGCCTTGAATATAGAAAAAAATTCATTTTCGGTCATTTTTAAACGGAGTTTGTGGGCGTCGCCCTCGTAGTGTCACTGATTTGACAGCTGTAACAGTATCTAACAAGACCATATAGTAATATGGAATTAAAAAATCCATGTCATTATAAGGACGCTTCAAGCAACAAGCACATTAAAATCTGCAAATTTGAAAAACCAGCAAAAATGTGCCACGCCCTCTAAACAAAAAAAATTGTTTTCTCAAAAACGGTGAGTCAGACAAAGCTCAAATTTCGGATTTACATTACATTCATGATAAGGAACAAATTATGTGAAAATAAAGAAAATTAAAAATCCCAACAATCACAACCTGCCTGATCCTTACAGACAATGGCTCTTATACACAAATCGCTCACTCACTCCTTTCAACAACGTAATATCTCAAAAAACGTGATTTTTCTGGAGAGCGATTTTAAAGTTTTAAAATAAGACAACATCTATTAAAGATATGCAGGGTGTTTCTGAACTCTTGGGCAAATATTTTAGGGGGTGATAGTACGCATCAAAACAAATAATATGAATTAATAAACAAGAGTGCCCAACGTCTTCCGAAGGAGATAGGAGTTTACAATCCGAAATTTCAAATGATCATAAAAATTGATCGATTCGTTTGCGGTTTTCGGTAAAATACACTACTCATTCATGGCATTCTAAAAACAAGCAGAACTCCAAATCGCTAATTTTAAAGATACGACGTTCTTGAAAGGAGTAAGCCGAAATAGAAACACATCTTTATTTTTATGCGAATAGTGCCAAAATAAATAAATAAATAAATAAAATCTATCGTTTTGTTAGATCAAACGCTCTCCCAGAAAGCGTTCGAGAATGGGTCTGTAGCAGTTTTACTCGTATAGTTGACAACTTTCATTCTTTGCAGTCAACTCCTTCGTCAGATGCGTTATTTTATTTTTCTGAAATATTAATTAGAAAACACGTATACACAACTTTTTTTTTTTTTTTTTTTATGCAGTTACCTGTTCAACATATTGTAGTCCGAAACAAACTTAAAAATCCTACGCATTAAACCGACCGAAGATGTGAATGTTTTTTACAGGGCTGCGTATTTAGAGAGCCTTTGATTCCGATTCCTTTACCCTAATGTCTGTCCGACTTCGACTCCGTAAACACTGGAAGAGTTGCGGACTTTCAGGGCAAGTGACCAACTCCGGATACGATTCTTGGAATTTTTAACCCTTTACTCTTGACTCCGACTTCTACTCCTTTTCCTCAAAATTAGTCCGACTCAGATTCCGTAGCCCAGGTTTTTTACAGTGAAAAGTGTTTATTCCATTTACACTATGAAAAATGCCGAATAAGCATAAATATCGTATTCTGCTGCAAAGTTCTCTGTCACGGAATATGCGAATCGCGTATATTGTTTTAGAATAAACGTCTTCCAGAGAAATAACAATAACACAGAAATGATGATCATTATTATTTTTTAAAATTTTTTATAACACTTACTAAAGATTGCGACTGTCACAAAATTCTTCCTCAGAAACTATTATTTCCAGAAGCAACTTTCTCACTACCAAAATAAGCACGTCAGCAGGAATAAACATTTTTGTCAACTGAAACAACCAACATTGCAGTGTTTAAAAAAACTCAGTCATGCAAAACACCATTATTTAGTCAGACAATGATTTTAAACAACTTGGTTATTTGAGAAATGAATAAAGCCAGATATTTTTGTTTTGATTTTTGTGAACGAAAGGAGAAGGAAAATAAGCATTTTCTTTTTAAATGTTTGGTCATTAGAGGTTCGAATGAGTAAATCAGAATCGACTTAAAGAAAATATTCCCACACATGAAACTATTCTGTTATCGTGATACGCACTACTTAAGTTTTCTCTCTTTCTCTTCACCCCCCCCCCTTTTTTTTTCTTTTTTGTCATGAAACTTTCAAATGAAAATAGCAGTTGAAGATCAAAACAGTTCGGTTGAGCGAACGTTGTAACAGTAGCTTTGAATGAATTGCAGAGAAAACATCAAAATAAGTTGTGGATTCAAATCCCACGTATTGTCAATGAGTGATCTAAGACAATGTTAGTACAAATATGTGAAATTCGTACTGATATGTCATCAGATTTCTCCTTTCAACAATTTTTAATTAATTATGGCGTTAATAGAATTCTTGTGCAGTTTAAAAGCTATAAATATTCCAAAATTATCATGAAAAACTGTTATTACGTTTATCATTTGCATCTACATGTATGTGAGAAACGATATTCTCTGCTTATATGTCGAAAAAAAGGATATTTGGGGGGGGGGGATATTTTAAAGCATCGTTGTAAATATTACATACCTGTCATTTTATGTACAATTTTTCTTAAGTTTTACAAAAATTCGTTACATTTTGCAATTTTATTCTACCAATCAGTTTTAGAGTTTTAACGATTTCTCACAAATGTAGCAATTTTTGTCAAATTTCAGCAATTTTTCCACAACTCTTAATGACTGGAATATTTATATATTAATGAGATGAAAGGAATCGGCTTATTTGGACTTTAATGAAAATGAAATAACTTACTTTCTCACTAACTTGACTCACTAGTTACTTTCTAAGTACAATTTAGAAAATAATTAAAGGGTTTTTCCCCCTTTTACTACGTTAGTAGAGAGTTACTTACCCTAAATTAGGATACGAAAATATTTGTAATCAGGGCTGCCAGAGCTTGAGTTTGCAATAGAGACCTTGGGTTCTTGGGATTTTGTTCGAAATTCTTGGGTTTTGGGTTTTATTCAAGAAAAAGAAACATTTATGAAATATTTTACCTATAAAACATAAATTTTCTGCTTATCTTGTACTGTCTATATAATTGTAAGGTTGACCGGTGCACGTTTATGCGGATTTTTTTTCAATGAATTTGCTAATTTTTATGTTATAACTTAAGAAGTTTTAGACATTGTGGTTTTAAAGCAGTTAATAAAGTATATGAACAAGTTAAGGCAATATATATTGCTAAATATTATCTCGTCTAGTATACAGCTAGTAGTTTAATGCCGTTAAGAACAAATTACCATTTTTTGTAAAACTAACAGAGAAGGTTTTTCTCGAAATCCAGAACAATTGAGCCAAATATTTAAAAAAAAATACTTGCAATTAACTTTTATAAAAGGTCAAATGATTTATAAGGTTCATTCTTTAAAAAGTGTAACTTTTCTGTCACACGCCTTTTACAGTAAAAACTTGAAGAAACATTTCATTCAACAATGATTTTTAATTTCATCAAAAATATATCTATTTAAACCTGTTAACAATTTTTTAATGATAATTTTTATTTTAGTATATTTTTGGTTCATATCATGTGGATTCTCACCTCTGTGGCGCACAGTGTGGCATAATAGGCAAAAATCCACCGAACTCGCGGGTTTTGAGCTAGGACCTTCTATTATGGCTCAAAATGCGGCAAAATTCTTCGGCTATTTCGTAGTGGTGCTACAACTTTGAATTTCTTAACCCCCTAAGCGCCGCAGAGCTCAGAATGGACCCAAGTCGCGATTTTGAAAACTAAAAAGTATGACCATATTTTTTCCCTGATATGTGGCTCAATGCTTAGTATAAATCGAGGAATTGGATGATGAAACACAACTTTTGATCGCTGCTGGGTGTTTAGAAATGATTTTTTCCACCGTATAAGTCGTTAAAAACGTGATTTTTCAGGTTTTTCCGTTGAAAAAATGGGTTTTAACGGTCTTCACTCATCTCCCGCGCAAGAACAAATGTATAATTTAATTCTAATCTACAAGTTTTCAATCATTTTCCAAAGTTCAAAAGGTAAAAACCTCCTTAAAACACCGAAAAATTGCTCAAAGTCCGAATTTTAGCTCGAGATCCTACCATTGTCCACGAGAATACATCCGTGCAATAGCGGCAAACAGCTTATTTTACATGTATACATTTATATGTATACATGTAAATGTATACATTTTGAGAATAAATCGTCTGCGTTCGAATGAAGACCTTTTCATTTAGAATTTCCGAATGCTTGTGATGTTTTTAAGAAAATTGAATGTCTTAAAGTAACAGTTGAGCAAATGTGTAGACGCAAAATTAGTATGTTTGTCTGTTTCCTTGGATTAATTGTTATATTCGAATTGTACCAGGTATGTTCACTCTTTTTGTCCTCTGTTACATAAATATGTATTTAAACAAATTGTGTAAATTACATTTTTTTTAAATTTGTTTCTGCGTGTAAGACCAACAAAACAACATAAATTTTAATATAAATTCAATAAAACTTTATAATAAAGTTAAAATAACACGTCTTTACTCTTTTTCTTACTTCTAAAGGGAAAGCTAATGGACATATATTTGTACATATTTGTTTTTTAAATTAAATAGAGTGAAGTGAAATCATATAATTTCACTAATCCTTTCAGCATTACCTTAAATTTAGCTGTATGAATGATGTTGTTAGGAACAAAACTGGGGCTAAAAGGGTTCATCTGGGCATTAGTTGTTTAGTTTAAAACACATTAAAATTTTAACATGTGTTTTTACATTTTAAGTTAGAATTCCAACAAAAACACTTAGAGTGAACATACCTGTTACAATTCAAATATTACGATTATTCTGAGGAAACAGACAAACATAGTAATTTTGCGTCTACACATTTGCTCAACTGTTACTTTAAGACATTCAACTTTCTTAAAAACATCACAAGCATTCGGAAATTCTAAATGTAAAGGTCTTTATTCGAACGCAGACGATTTATTCTCAAAATGTTATACACATAAATGTATACATGTAAAATAAGCTGTTTGCCGCTATTGCACGGATGTATTCTCGTGGACAATGGTAGGAGATCTCGAGCTAAAATTCGGACTTTGAGGAATTTTTCGGTGTTTTAGGGAGGTTTTTACCTTTTGAACTTTAGAAAATGATTGAAAACTTGTAGATTAGAATTAAAGTACATATTTGTTCTTGCACGGGAGATGAGTGAAGACCGTTTAAAACCCTTTTTTTCAACGGAAAAAACCTGAAAAATCATGTTTTTAATGACTTATACGGTGGAAAAAAGCATTTCTAAACACCCAGCAGCGATCAAAAGTTGTGTTTTATCATCCAATTCCTCGATTTATACTAAGCATTGAGCCACATATCAGGGAAAAAATATGGTCATACTTTTTAGTTTTCAAAATCGCGACTTGGGTCCATTCTGAGCTCTGAGGCGCTTAGGGGGTTAAGAAATTCAAAATTGTAGCACCACTACGAAATAGTCGAAGAATTTTGCCGCATTTGAGCCATAATAGAAGATCCTAGCTCAAAACCCGCGAGTTCGGTGGATTTTTGCCCACTATGCCACACTGTGTGGCGTGTCACACACCTTGTGTGATTGTTTATGTTGCTTAATAACTTGTTTAATTAAAAGTATGTACTTATTTATTTATTATTCCTTTCCCAAGTGTCTCAAACACAAATTGTTTAAGTATATTTATGTTTTTAATATTGTGTTTTAGTTCGTTTTAGTAGGACAAGAAGTCATGTCACACAATAAATTCTCACCTCCGTTACCTAAACACAAAATGCCATTCCACATTAACACGGGCAGTAATGACATCAAATTTTATTTTCCATGATACAAGGGAGCCCTCTTGTTTATTTTCAGCCATAGTTGAAGTTGTGAAATTTTTGTCGAAAAACAAAAAGATAGATTTTGCTTCAAAAACTTAGTATGGTTATTTTGACTTCTCACCTCCGTGAACACGAATTTCAAGGATGTAAATTAATGTAAAAAAAGAAGTGTACATGTTTTCATATGCTTAACATTTGCAGATTATAGCAACAAAGAAAAAGAATTACCCTGAAAAATGTATCTATTAGGCCTATATTAATGGCAAATTCCTCACCTCCGTGACAGATCTTATCAATGTCATTATTCCGGAGGTGAAAATAAATGATAGAGGAGAAATACATCAATAATAGGCATTCTACCAAAAATATGAATTGCCAGTATATCCTCAAATTTACTAAATACTATTTTTTAACATACATTTGAAACCACTAACTAAGCCGTACTTCAATTAAGAGAGCTTAATATTATATTCCCACTAATCATTAAAATAGCTGATTGTTTGCACAATCAAACAAAAATACTTCTTTGGTATTAAATTGGCCCCTCGATTTTTAAATATTAAAAGCTTTTTTTTTTAATTTTTTTTAATTTCTATGAACAAGGCATTTATTTTATTTATTTTTTAATGTATGAGTAAAATAATTGGAACTTAGCTATGCCATTGTTTATGGTTACTTTTAGTAGGTAACACTTTCATGTAAGAACGAAAAAAGAAAACAAAAGGTTTCAAAATTGAAAAATATTTGCGTTCAAAAGTTACGTTTTCTGGAGAATGATCCATAAATCAAGTGAAAGAATTAAAAGCATGGTTCATGAAAATACAATTCATCACACCATCTTGGGATGAAAATATCATTCTGTATATTCTTTTCACTGCTTTTGATTACTGATATTCTGTTAATTCGTGCTTTTGGAGTCAAACTTTTACTTCAATAGATTGATTTTGAAACTTCCATCGGAAAAGAAATGCACGTTAAAAATAACACTAGATATCTAAAAAGTTAACTTGAAATTTTTTTATTAAAAACTTGATTATTTGCAGTTAATACCGAAAATACATGTATTTTACTTCAGCCAATACCAATATTTCGAAATTGCAACAATGCTCGAAATACTGGTATTCCGTATACCAGTATACCGGTATTTGCAATCATTAAACGCAGTAGTTTGATTGTGTAACGTATGGAACTAACACAACAGTTTGATTTTGCATTTGTAGCTGAAGAATTTAACGCAATTGCTTGATTTTGTATTCGTAACGCAGGAATTTAAGGCAATAGTCAACTCCGAACTTTCAATACCGAAAAATCGGAAGAATAATACAGACTCCGGGAAGATTTCAAGTGTATTTTCATGTCATATGGGGGAAAGATAAATGTACTCTAGCTCCCCTCCTGTGTTTTGTAAATAAGCTGATAGGGATCAAGTGCAACGTAAAAGTTTTGGTTCTGCTGCCGCGGTCAATTCTGAGAAATGTGCTCGCCGACAGATACAGCTCCCTTCACCCGCGTAAATCACTCTTGCTCCGACGGTTGTTCTGCAGATTTATTGCCAATGAGAAAACCCGATGATTTGTTGCCGTGTTACCGAAAGAGTTTTGGAGGGGGATTTAACCAAAACATAAGTTATTTCCCATTTAAATCCACCAATTTCCGCCCCTTGTAAAAGAGAGAAAAAAACTGAAGAGGAGCCCCCTTCTCATTTTACAAAACACACGGAAGTGCGGTGATGGCCTTGTAGTGTGCAAGAGCGTGTTTTTGTTTTTGTTTTTACTGGATATGTGCGGGGAACTAGCGAATATTTTTGTTCAAATAAAATGGACTTCCATCGGCAGCGAAGAGTATTCATAGTAATGATATCAAACTTTATTTTGTGTGTTATTGCAGGTCAGGGCAATAAACTAACGGTTTCATTTCCCGCAGATTAAGAAATAAAACAAAAACCTGTTCTTTTCAATCACTTTTTACTTAATTTTACAATTTACTTAATGGTTTATTGCTTTTATTATTTGTTAGCTTATCAGTTAGTTTAAACTATGTTTTCGTTAAATGAAATCAGCGATGAAATTATATACAACATCCTGCTAAAACAAAGAAATTGTCACCACATAAACAAAAAATTTCTCATTGCTCTAGGCAAAACCAAGTAGGACTAGTACTACCGTCATTTGAGATTTTTTCAAAATTTTTTACTACAAGTCATCTTAGTAAAACATATCATGTTCATATGTGCCGTCCCCCCCCCCCCCGGTTCATACGTGCTGCCATTTTCCAGATATATATATCTTTTTCAGAAAATATGCGCATCAATCAACGCTACATAATTTTTTTTATCTTGATCTCGAAAAGCAGATCGCCAATTATGAATAGAACCTTGAATAAAAAAAGACACCTTATTAATATCATAACCTGCACAAAAAGCAAACCGAAAACATCTTAATTAACCCAAGTAAGAATATCTGTTGATAAAATCAACTTTGTTTGTAAATAAAGCTGCAAGATTGTTTAGATAATTTTATCTTGTGCAGTTCCTGAAAAACTTTGTTACAGGCTTCTTATTCATTATCTATCGCCACCAATGAAAAGAGATATGAGACTATCCACTCCCCTAACAAGGAAAAAGTGGTTTCTTTTGAAACATTGAAGCGGTATTTTATGAGTAGAGAATGAAAAGTCTTATCATAAGCACAAGATTTTTCTCCCTTTTGTTGCTTTTTGCTTGAGACAGTTGTTCACACCGAACTCCACTTGGATATACAAATGGGAGAATTAACCTAGATTACCTGCTGCATGAAACATTACGTAAAATTGGAAAACATAAATTACAGTTTAAAGATATAGAAACGAACTTTTTGAAGAAATGTGAATAGATAAAGTTTTGGAAATCTCTTCAGGCATGACGAAACGTATCTCTTTATTGTTCATACTAAAGTTATAAAGAATGTTCCATGGTTGAGGGGGTTTTAATCAAGATAATTTGGCTATTCCTTCTGGTTATTATAAGTATTGCTCCTTACTCTGAAAAAAATTAGGATCGGAAGGTATTTAAACGCTACTGCATGAAAAATTGATAAAAAATATCTAAGCAGTTTTAGAAAGAAAAATGTTTTTTCCTCCTTCAAATTACCTGCGTTTGTTTAGAATCAAAAAAACAATTAAAAATTCTGCTGCTTTTTAATTCTGTTAATTTTACTTCTTTGTAATAATCTGAATATCTAGACAATTTATAAATATTAATTTTTCATAATTTGCTTTAGATAAAGAACTTGAAGGGTGTTTATTATTAAATATAATCAGCAATTCACACTAATATTTTGAGTAAATTCATACATAGACGAGTGGTAACATATATATTTTAACAGTCTCATTTTTCTGTTTTTTTCTTTTTAATGAACATTTTTTTTTTTGACATACAATGCATTTGCTTCCTTGAAAACGGCGCTGCTTACTTAGCTTGCAGTTGTTCAGTAAATAAAAAGTGGTGACGAGAAAAATTGTAATAACATGAAAACGATTAATGATACAAAAAAAAAAAAAAAAAGAAAGAAAGAAAAAACATTATACTAAACGTATTAAACATGGTATAATCTATGCACTGACTGACATTGCGCTGAGGTCCTACTCGCTAATATCTAGCTCATGTTTCCGAGGCATATACGCAAGTGCGATAACACTGAGAAACAAATGTAAACGAATTTTCTGCTCCTCAATGTACTTTGAGTGTTTCTTATAGAGTTCGAGGTGCTGAAAAAGAATATGATTGCAAAACTTTTCGATCACACCCTCCAATTTTAAGGAATTTCATTTATAAATTTTGGATTATATAGGCTATCTTACTATAGTAGTTACAAGTTTACCAAATTTTTCTTTTAGATGCATTTGATCCATAGGCACATGTTTTTTACTCATTACAGCGATAGAACATTGTAACATGAAAGTAGAAACCGAATTCATTTAGATAAGTTTTATTTTTGCGACTTTGAGCAGATGGTGTTAGGCGTTTCGTATCATTTTGGTTTTATGCAAGATCACGGTAGTTGAAGTTGTCTTTCAACGCATGGAAATATGTTGCCATCGGTTCACATGGCTTATTCTTGCATATTGAAAGAATCTTACGAAAATATGAAGATATTGCTTTATGAAATTGACTACTCTCATCAGAATTGGTGCTTATGGGAAGTCTTTAAAGTAATGGCCATTCGCATCGATCTGCAACTCGATTCTACAAAATACTGCTATTCTCTGTGCGAGTCGGACAGCAGGGTTAAACATGAACATTACATCAAAAGGAATCACCAGAGCGCAAACAAATATTGCAGGTGGCAAAAAAATATCCAAAACGTTCCTCTAATCGATAAAAAAAAAAATTCTCCCACCCTTACGCATAAAGTTGGAATGAATGAAGAATTTCGTTAAAGCAATGGATAAAAAAAGGGGTGGATTCTGCAGAAACAGTTCCCATCACTCATTTACGCAAAAATTAAGGAGAGTATTTTCATTGACCCACAAATAAGAAAGCTTATGCAGGAACAAATTTTGAAGCTAGTTTAAGTGATTTAGGAAAAGCAGCATGGATTGATTTTTAAAATGTTGTGACAAATAAATTAAAAACACGTTAAAAGTAAGGATGTTCATTGTCAATGAAAATTTGCTTTTTGGCATCCCACTTAATTTTCTTTCCCTGAAAGAATAGGAGCTGTGAGCGATGAGCATGGGAAGCGCTTCCACCAGCATATTTCTGCAATTAAAGAGCGATATCAAGGACGGTTAACTAATATGCTCGAAATTACTGTTGGAATCTTATTAGGGAGGTTTGTTATAGTGCCAATAATAGAAACTCCGCAGTTAAGGGATTTGCAGCTACATAAAGAATGAAGTTTAGGAATTTTTTTACGATTGTCATTTTTTTTTCATCAAAAATCTCTTCCATTCCTCTACAACATTTCAAACAATATATATTTTTTGTGTTTCATAAATGTCGTTAAATTGATATTTTAAAATTTTGAATTTTTAAAAATCTGTGGGTGATGGAAAATTTTTACTGTCATATTCTTTTTCAGCACCCCCTAAAATATAAGAGTCAGAACTTGCTTTCTGAGGAACAGAAACCTTGCTTACCAGTGTAATTAATTCTGAAAATTCAAAAAAAGGTTCTCGTATTATGTTTTCCAAAAATTATCTATCAATATTTATTAAATATGTGCTGACATTAACGTATTGAGTATATCTTAAAAAACTTGCAGCAGTGCTTCAACACAGTCCCGCACGACCCATTTTTTTCAAGGTTTGCTTAATCGCACTAGTATTAAATATAAATGTTTTTAAATGTTTGGAATTGATGTTCTACGTTTATTCCTGATTTAATATTGATCATTGGGACATTTGTCACAAAGGTCTGTTGAGGATTATGAATTCACATAGGGCTATTTTCGTTTCCCTATGGGAGCAACCCCAGGGTGTTTCTCCGGGTATGCCGTGAAACGGAATGTTTACGTCTATTTATAGCAATGACTAAATTTTTGGAATCGTAAACAAACTAAAAAAAAAAGGCTATAAATTCCAATTTTGAGTCATAATTTTTTTTTTTTTTTTTTTTTCTCACTCCTTGACGGGAAATTGTACATCTTTTTTTCTTTTTTTTTTCAAACCTGATAATTTAACTTATGTTACTTGACTTAACTCTTACTTTCAAGGTAGACCGTGCATTATAAGCATAGTAATAATAATTATTATTATTATTACTATACTTATAATGGATAACAAAGTTTAGATCAAAATTTACTCCTTCATTCTATTCACAAAACAGCTTTTTTTTTTTCGTTTCACCAATAGATTCTTCAAAAATCATTTAATATGTCTGAATGAGATTTTGATTAAAATGAAAAAAAAGATTGATCAGAAAAGCATACTGGGCAGCTGAGTACAGCATTGAGCCTTCTACAGTTTCCTTTGTGGTGACAGAGTGGTGTAGTGGTTAGACGCTGGTCTCTTACTTACAAAAGCGCAAGTTCGAACCTGGCCTCCAGTCGGTAGATTTTCAAGGTGCAGAAAATCGACAGATTCCTCCATGCCCATGATTATGCTGCATATAAAATGTCGCTTGAGCAGACGTTTGGCTTGGAGTGCTCTTGAGAAAATTAAAGCCCAGGTGTCTCCATCTGGTGGGTAAACTGGACGTCAAAATTCTCGTGGTAAAAGCATCTTTCAATAATGGTACCACGTGAAAGAATGGACGCTATACCGAGGGATCGCACTGGGCCTACAATAAGTTGTGGCTCTAACGCTGCACCAGACGAAAGAAAAAAAAAATAATAAAAAACAATTTCCTTTGAAGTCAAGTATGTATACCGAAAAATATGAAGTGGTGCAAAACTAACCTACAACTATAACTTTCAAAGCAATCGTCAAGAATTACAAAGGGAAGACAATAACAATATTTCTGTGAAAATTGACAGTGTCCATGTCGTATGATTATGCAGCAGGTACAAGATACCTTGAGTATTCGCTTGGTTTTGAAAAGTCTTAGCAAAATTAAAGTTCTGGTGCAGTTTCGCATCGCTGGAGTTCAGGTGCCTCTATCTGCTGTGGAAATTGGGGTGTCAGAGTTCTCGCTAAAATGGCTTCCGCTGATAGTGGTGCCACATGAAAGAGGTGGCTGCCGGTCTGTGGGGAATAAACTAGGTCTGCGAATGGTTATTAACTACTACGCAGCCTCATTAGAAGCAACAAAAAAATTTTAGGAAATATTCTTACTAGTTTTAGTGTAAGTTATTGAAAAACGTCATTAAAATATTTTACAGAAAATTTTACTTCAATAAATTATGTATGATTACAATTTTCAAAGCAATTCCAGATAATTCAGAAACATATTGGGAGGAGAAGGAGATGAAAAAAGCAAATGCTTTAATATCATTTTTACGAATTTTTAGGGTTGGTTATCGAAAAAAAAAAATCATTTATAAATAATCAAATGAGAACCAATGTCTGAATTATTCAATGGAGTCATAATTTTTGCATAGTTTCATAACATGAATGAATTTATCGATAACATTTAAATAGATCATAATATTTAAATTAATATAACAAGTACAACTTACAATAAAAACTCCACTGTAGCGAGGGAAACTGCACAATCATTTAGTTAATGTTGATGATAAGGAAAATTGTTGGTCATGGCTACTTCTTAAGCAAAATATTTCTGCTACAGCAACAAACAGTTCTCCTGAAATGTTTGTAAAATATTTTGAGTAAAATATCTCCCCACACTACATGGGAACAGCAAAATAAGTGGTGATTTGAAATCAAAATTATTTTCTGGGTTAGTTACTAAAACATTTTAAAAATGTTTATTGAAGCATTTTCAGGAAATATGTTAGTTTTTTTTGACTATTCTGCTTTCTGCTGCACAAATATTGAATTATATTTCCTTCAATGTCTTCGCTTTATCGTTACCCTCAGAGTAACAGTTGGATACCTCACTGTTATTCTGGGGTTCAGATGTCTGCATGTTGCACTAAGGTGACGATATTTCCTTCATATAGTTCAAAAATTTCAGAGAAGAAACGGAACAGATTTATAGAATTCCTTTATAGGTCATTCTCCAGAAATAATAACTTTTGAGCGCAAATATTTTTCAATTTCGAAACCTTTTGTTAACTTTTTTTGTCATTCCTACATGAAAGTGTTACCAACTAGAAGTAACCATAAACAATGGCCCAGAAGTTCCAATTATTTTACTCATAAATTTAAAAAAATTAAAAATGCTTTGTTCATGGAAATATAAAAAAAAGAAAAAAAACTTTAAATGTTTAAAAATCGAGGCCAATTTAATATCAAAGTAGTTATTTTGTTAATTGTGCAAACTATTAGCTATTTTAATAATTAGTGGGAATATAATATTAAGCTCTCTTAATTGAAGTACGGCTTAATTAGTAGTTTCAAATGTATGTTAAAAAAATAGTATTTAGTAAATTTGAGGATATACTGGCAATTTATATTTTTGGTAGAATGCCTATTATTAATGTATTTCTCCTCCATCATTTATTTTCACCTCCGAAATAATGACATTGATAAGGTCTGTCACGGAGGTCAGATTCACGGAAGTGAGGAATTTTACATTAATATATTCCTAATGAATACATTTTTCAGGGAAATATTTTTTTTCTTCGTTGCTACAACCTGCACATGTTAAGCATATGAAAACATGTTCACGTCTTTTTTTACATTAATTTACATCCCTGAAATTCAAGTTCACGGAGGTGAGAAGTCACAGTAACCACACTTAGTTTTTAAAACAAAATCTATCTTCTTGTTTTTCGTCAAAAATCTCACAACTTCTTTACGTCTGAAAATAAACAAAGGGGCTCCCTTGTATCATGGAAACTAAAATTTGATGTCATTATTGCCACGTGTTAATGAGGAATGACATTTTATGTTTAGGTAACGGAAGTGAGAATTTATTGTGTGGCATGACTCCTTATCCTACTATAATGAACTAAAGCACAATATTATAAAATTAAATATACCTAAATAATTAGTATTTGAAACACTTGTGAAAGGTAAAATAAATAAATAAATATATACTTTTAATTAAACAAGTTATTAAGCAACATAAACAGTTGCACAAGCTGTGTGACATGCCGCGGAGGTGAGAATTCATATGTTGTCAACCAAAAATATACTAAAACAAAAATTATTATTAAAAAATTGTTGGCAGGTTTAAATAGACATATTTTTGATGAAAATAAAAAAGCATTGTTAAATGAATTGTTCCTTAAAGTTTGTACTGCAAAAGGCGTGTGACAGAAAAGTTACACTTTTTGAAGAATGATCCTTATACAATTCATTGTATGTGTTACAGGGTAACAAGGAACAGAACAGTTCAATATTTCCAACATTAAACAGAACAGTCTGAAATTTCCAATAGAAAGAAAGGATATAAATCGGTTCAGTTCGCAAAATAGAAAACAGAACAGCACGACATATCCAACAGAAAATCTGAAGAGTCCAATAGTATGAATCGGTTAAGTTCAGTACATTCAACAGAAAAGAGATAAGTTCAAAATATCGAACAGCAAATTTGATTCAATTGAACTCGTGGCAAAAGAAAGAATTATTTTTAGTCATAGCAGTCAAACATCGGTTCATTAACCTTTCTGAGATATTCAGTTATAGTCCCGGGAAGTCCCATAGCGAACTGCCATTAGAGCTTATTTTTCGGTATTTTAAAGTGAATATTTTTCGCAAATATATGAAAGCATTGTATCTTTGATATCATGCGTAAATGACAGAAAAAGGCTGTTTGTACAATTGAGACGAGCATTTACAGTTTCTTTCTGAAATAGTCGAGTCGGTTAACGAACAAAGCAAAAACATTCGAGACAAAGACAAAATTTCCACAGGATGAACTGATTATTTATTACTATTTATTACTTTCAATCTTTAGCAATGATATGGATTATTACGCATTGAACTCATTTTCCAAACGCATATTTCATATTTTATGTAAAGAGTTGAAAACTTAATCCAAAGAACCTCATTAGTTCTTTTGACCATCTTCTTAAAGTTAACATCAAAAGCAATCTTTAAGTTATATATACTATTGAGGTAAACCTAACAAAAGACTGATTAGTTGCGTCAAAAAAAAAAAAGTAATAATAATAACTCTCCCATTTTCACACGAAAGGTCAGAAAAGAAAGCTGCCTTTTTGTACTACCTGGAAAAGATTATTTGCGAATATTTGTTTCAATCGGAAATAGTTTTGCGCGTCTAGCAGACAAATTGATTAACGTGTTTGTAAGTCCAGATTCTTTTATCCCAGGTTAACTTCTTTTCACGAGTAAATTAACATTTTTTTCAAGTAAAAACCGAGCAAAAACCCATTTCAATCGTTTTTACTTCGCTTTCTAGTATGTAACCTATGAACGAGGTTAATAAATAAGGATCTCAGACGCAGACTTAGAAAAATTACTGACAAAGCTTACTATTCATATAGGTGAAAAAAAATAGTTTTTTTTCTTCAAAAACTGTTGAACCTAAAAACGTTTCCTTGTATACCGTTTTGTTACGTTAAGAGTGTGGGCGGAGGACCTCCTTTTTTACCCCAAGAATGTCTGAGGGAAGGAAGGGGAATGAAAGCCGGAATTTTTTATACATTCTGATCGTCTCAAAGCATACAAAGGATATACACCCCTATTTCTTTTCCACAATTTGTAATGGTTTTCACACCCCTGATTCGTTCACTAGTCCGTCTATTCTCATTTCATCGCAGTCAGTCAATGACTATCTGATTGTTGTTCTAGCACTTTGTCTTTTGTTAATTTTTCTTATTTTCTGTCGTACATACTTGAGTTATACAGTACCCCATTTAATACAACCGTGTCAGTTTTTTTTAATGCATATGTATCTATTTTTGTACATATGCGTAGCAATATCGAATATTTTTTTCTAATTATTTTTTATTAATATCATTGGTGTGGGATAGAATATTTTTCTTAAGAAATGAAGATGAATTGATATTAGAGGAACTGTTTAGGAAAAATGAGCAAAAGGATTTTGAGGAATTCTTAAGTAAGCTGTTTGTTATTTCTTCTGATTGTAAACTATAAATCACGACAATATGTCTTGCATTGGTAAAAACAAAACAAATAATAATAATAAAATTAACAAGAAAAATAATAACAATAATAATTTTTAACAATAATAATAATAATAAAAATGATAATAATAACAAGAAAAATAATAACAATATTTTTTAACACTAATAATACTAATAACAATAATAATACTAATAATAACAAAAATAATGATAATAATGACAAAAATAATAATAATAATTACAATGATGATAATAATGATGATGATGATGATGATTTTATATAGGGTCAGTTTTGTAAAGGGAAACTAAATTTAAATATTTCAAATATAGATTCTTCCTTTCTTTTGACTGAATTGCGACATACAATTTTGTGCATTTGTCCAAAACTACACTCTCTGGGAGTAACTGAGCATTAAAAATTTAACTTTATGACAATTAGTTTGGGAATGAAATCATGTTTCCCTTTTCTACTAGAGAGGAAATTGTAAGATCACTTAGCTTAAGAAAACAACTGTTTTTTGTATCACCTTCAAAAAATGATGACGCTAACACAATTGTTTGGAAACACGCGGAACTTTCAAAATCTTTTATATGTTACCTAGTCTTCACTCAGCAATAGTCAAGTTTTGAAAATAACCACATGGGGTAATTGGATTTTTTTTTTCATATAGCCCATTTCTTCTTTTACCCCAACTGACCCTACTGTTTTTGTACAATAAATTTTTAATGAGCAAATACATTTTTGTACAGTTGATCAAACGCATTTTGTTTAATGGGACACTCAGTGCTCGGCGTATTTGTTAATGCTTTCCCAAAAACCACGTATACACTTCAGTGTTCAGAAAAACATATCATTCGAAACTCATAAAAAAGCCTTGAAAACTTTCTGCCTTACAAAATCTTCTCCAACTTCAATAAATATTTATCAATATTTATAATTATTTTTACATTTGAGTGCCATATTTTGGATATAAAGGGTGAGATTTTAATCCCTTTGACGTTTTCACTGTCTTTTAAGGCTTATTTGATGAGCTTCGTTGGTGCTGTATTTTAAAAGTTGAACTTTTTTTAAAAGTCGTCACATTTTTGCTAAATTTTTCCATCATTCATCTTTTAAATTAAACTATTCCAAATTAATTAAGAAGCAGAAGGTGAATTCCAGCTGTAACGGAAGGAGAGTTTTACAAAAAAAAAATCGAAGCATTTCTGTCTGAGAGCATATCAAAATATAAAATATTTTTCAAAAACTCATGCATTGACTTTTATACACATCACAGTAAGTTGCTAAAAAAGCCAAAGCCAAGAATTTTTTGTTAGTAACTTTTTTTTTAAATCAAATTTAAAAAACGGTAACGGAAGGACATTTTTGCGACATGATTTTCACGCTATCATGCTCTCCCCAAAAGTTCAGCCAAACTATAAAAGAGAAAAATCTATAAAATTTAGGGCACATACAGGAATGTTCAATCATTACAATTTCCCCTTTAGTTTTAAAAAATGATTATTTTAAGCATATGAATTATATATTTGTTAAGGGTAGCGGAAGAACAGTAACGGAAGGACAAGAAGTCCAAAACAATTAAACTTGGTTAATTTCAACTTACAAACATTTATTCTCTTTATACAGCAGTCTGAAACAATGATATCTAATGCCTGAGCCAAAAGTTACAATTCTGAGTTCTTTAAATACTCAATAATTTTATCGTAATCCATAAAACATTTATCTTCTTTCTCAATAAACACGAAGATCATTCCCACATTATTACGGATTTTCAAACAAGATACTTCTATTTCTTCATCATCTATATGAAGTACCTGTGCAACATTGCTCTTTATTAATTTCTTTCCCTTCCATTCGACTAGCAAAACTTGTCCAAACGTTAATGAATCCTTTGGCATTTTCTTATGATTTGGTGATTTTGATTCAGCTGTATCTTCATTTTCAACATTACTTATTGACTTTCAAAGTCAGTCTGTTGACTTTGAAGTGAAAACTCCTTCAATTTGTTGAAGTACTTACTATATTCAATAACATAACTTATTACAGGATTCAAATAGCGCATATTTTGTGTGCCAGGATGAGAATGGATATTTTTGGATCTTTTTTTTTTTTAATATTTTTGCAAGTTGATTTATGAATTACTGTTATCTTCGCAGTGCGTTTAACGGTTAAATCAATTCTCTCAACAGTCCATTCCTGTGACTTGTGGCAACAAATCTGAAATCAGTTTCAATATTGTATTGTTCCACAATGAATTTCAAGTTTTTAAACACATGTTTCTGCTTGAATTGGCTTGTCATATCAAACATGTCATACCAAAATGATTTTCACCTGCTTAGGAGTTTTTAAGTGTAGTTTTCATGATTTTCATCACATACAATAGAAGAAATAATCACGAAGAAATAATCAGAAAAATAAAATCACGAAAGTTTTTTTTTTTAATTTAAACAAAAGTTAATTTTTAAATAAAAGCACACATAATTTTCATACAAATATTACTTATATATCTTTTAAATGTCACTACTAACTTTATATAATAGTTTGTTTTTTTAGCATTCTAAAATTTTAGCCTGTACTAGCTTATAGTTAAATGTCCTTCCGTTACCGTATTTTTTTTTGTCCTTCCGTCATCATTAAAAACCATATAAATTAAATCTGTATTAAAATTCTAACTATGCCTCCTTGACAAGGGACGTAATTCTGCTTTGTATTAAAAAAAAACATTAGTTTCTATACCCAATTGGTTCTTGGTGAACTAACTAAGATGTAGTACTTTGGTGACGGAAGGACATCAAATTGTCACCTTAGTAATAGATCTATTTCATGGTTGAAAAAAAAAAGAATTTTAAATTACGTACCAAAAAGTTTAGCTAGTTATTCAAAAGATAAAAGTTAACCTAAATATTATATGCTGACAACTAGTTTATTGAAGTTAAATTATGTAACAAAAAAGAGATTTTTTGCTCTGTAGAAACACAAAGAGAAAACTTGATTTTGCACTTGATTTTCGAAAAGTCATCAAATTGTTTGGAGAAAACAAGTTAAGAATCAAAAAACTCATTTATTTCTAAAGAGAATGGTACATGGCAAGTGACAGAAAATAATTTTTAAAATTGAAGCGTCATGTCTCCTTTTTCCTGGAATTCACCAGAAGCTAAGATTTTTCTATTGATAAACTAATTAAAAGTTTGAACTTATTCCACTCTTTGTAAGCCTTTGATAAAAAGATGAACTTTTTATAAAAAAAAAATGAATGAAAAGTGAGAAATTTCCCATTGAAAATAACTGAGTGAGAACGATAATTTCGCACTGGTAACACCTTAAGGAATACACGTAATCTTACCATTAACAATATTTTAACGCACTATAATATTTAGAAATAACCAAAAAAAGGACAAAGATGGCAGGATCACCAACAGGTTTTTTTTTTTTTAAATGCGTCTCATTTCACCTTCATTGGCCTTACCTATGTGTACATTTAGTGAATAATAAAAACAGTTTTGACCCAAATGACTTTAGGAAAGCAAAATGCTTTAAATCATTTGTTAATACTTAAATTTAATGTTTCGGGTAAAAATCATTATTCAATAAATTTATCAATGCAATCATTTTAGTTACTGTTTTTTTTTTCTTTTTTTTGTATCATAGTTTCACGTGCCAATTACAAATCAGCTGAATCATTACATTTTTTTCTTTTTAAATTATTTTTGCATTTCAATTATGAAAAACATTTGTTTATCAAAGAACAAGTTTTTAACTTTTTATATTAGCTTGGGGTAAATATATTCAATAGATTTAAGTTTTCCCTTTTTGAAGACAAATAAAGATAGCGAACATGTATATATATTTTTCTTTTGGCTTCCATTG
Source organism: Uloborus diversus (assembly GCF_026930045.1). NCBI lineage: Eukaryota > Metazoa > Arthropoda > Arachnida > Araneae > Uloboridae > Uloborus > Uloborus diversus. The sequence goes on along the minus strand of NC_072733.1, from coordinate 52,257,675 downwards.
TTTGAAAAAACTTCATAGAAAATAATTGTATTTTATGTATTTTCATAAAACTCGTTTACATGCATGATTTCAGGCTTATGGCCCCCTTTTTTTTAACGCTCCTTCAGATTTTGTATTTTAGTGTTAATTTAAATGTATTTTTTTTATTACCAGCTGATCTGCCAGAAGCTCCTTGGGTTTTAAATTCAACATGATTACCTGTAGATTGGGACAAATGATTAAAAAAAAGTCCTAAAGCAGCCGTACACAGCCTCTTTTTTTTTATTTCTCGAGCTACATACACACGACAACTATTTTACACAGCTACAACATCAAAATAAACAAAAATTTATGCTCGCAGTGAACAAAACCTGCTTTGATAATATCGTTGAATCCGTCTTGGCAAACGATTCAATTCAGACAGAATTTTTTCGTATCTCACATGTTTAAATACTTATAGGTTATTAGGTTAAGTATTCTGTGATGCTATGCTCGTCAACATGTAGAAACAGCATTGAAGTCTATGTCATAGCAGATAATTTTTCTCTACGACGTTGTTCATTATTTCAAATCAATATTAATGTAGCAGTTAATTTATAGTTGAAATCTTTTTTCCCATGTTATGTAGCAACTAGATCGTATCGAATGTTGCAGATAACGTTCATATTGTAGACAAAGAGGAAAATAGTCTCCAAAATGTGTATTTCTTGTATACATAACTAAATGCTAACCCAAGTTATGTCGAAGTACATTAAACTAACGTTATCGAACTTAAATAATTTGTCTTTTAATGGTTTTAATGATTCGTACTGTCAATTCATACCTGTTAACATACGTACAAGTTTACTAAAGAAATGAGAATAGAAGTAGAGAAAATTGATGAAAAAAAATCGAAATTGAGAAAAAATTCCGTTTTCTAAGTGGAAGAAGGAATTATTCATCTAGTGAAAGGATATAAATCATGATTGTAAGGCCAGTTTCGTCCAATTCTCTGCCTTTGATAAAGTCTCTAAAATTTAGACATTTGTGCTGTTAGCTTCAATGATAAAATTTTTTAATGCATAAAAAAGGAGAAAAATCCCAAAACATAGTATGCAAACAATAAAGTGGAAGCAGGAAACAAAATCAGTACTTTTATAAGCATATTATTTGTATTATTTCAGCAAGATATGAGCAGGTCTAAAACTCACGTTATTTAGAGACATTTTTCGTTTTTTCAATCTCCTAAAAAAATTATCCTTTCTCCATAGAATTTTACACTTTTTAGTCATGTTGCTGATTTTTTTTTTATTTACGCAACTATATGCTTAAATAGTGACAAAGAAAAATTATTTACAATTATTTTTATTTCCTTAAGTACTTGGATACTTAACTTGAAACTGTTAACAAGTTACATATGTATCTTAATTGTCAGACGAGATAAAATGCACGTGGGTTATTAAGGCGTATAAACCACGTATAAGTCTTACTTACAGATAGTAGTGATAACACTAATTTTAAAATTAAATAAGTAGATAATATAAACACATTTTTATTACTTAAAAACATTATTATTTTATTTAGATTCTATTAGTTTAGCTCACTGTAGCGTACCGTAAAACGGGGTGAATCGAAACGATATTTCCTAATCATGCAAAAAAAAAAAAAAAATCCCAACAATTTGGGCAATTTCCGTCGCTATTTTTTTACGAAGTTAATAACCATGAGGAGCTGAGAAATTCAAGTTTCGCCCTTCTTAAAGCACAATTCGCTAATTTCCAAGACTTCATGTGGAACGCCAAGTAACCTCACGTGTTTACCACCTGCAAAACTTTGTGCTTGAGTACAGACTTTATCGTGCTAATCTATCTAAAAGAAGTACTTTTAATTAGGCACAGGCTTATGCTACAGTATATCATATTAGAACCTACGCATTTTTCAAACTGCGTCATAAAAATTGGTCAATTTCTTACTACATCATAGGTTTAAGATATACGGAATACATATTTTTGTTATTACGATTCTTTCCGCAGATTATATGGGATGGTTATTCGACCACACAGCGATATCTTTAGTTATATATAAAAATATATGTATGAAGACGTGCAATGAGAGGGGGGAGTAAAAAATTACAGAAGCTCTGATTTTAAACTATATTGCCAATACTGGTGTGTTAGTTTACATGCATGTATAGTAGGTTTGTCCCCCCTTCCCATTTGAATAGATAGGCAATAACAGATAACAGATGGCTGTTCTTGAGTATGTATGATTGGCAAACCAAAGTCTTTAATGATTTTTAATTTTTAAGAGGGCAAGAAGAAAAGAAAAGATGAAAATGAAACGAAAGAAAATATTCACAAAATCAACTTCTGAGAATTCTAACCCCAATTATTTTATTTAAGACCGGAATAAAGAGTGCCGACAGCTTCTAAAGAGATTGGTTTCGGGAATGTGTGTCCATATCTAATAATGAGTTTTTCTTATACACGATTAATAATATTTTTCTAAAATATATTAAACATTGCTTTAAGACTAAAATAATCTCTGTTCTCAATTCTGAAAGATTTCTCATAATTTTCTCCAAAAAAAATTTGCAAATCAAGTTTCCCTCTTGCAGTTTAGTGTTGTCGTTATAAAAGGAATCCCTAGTTTAGCAGCTCGTCCTTCCGCATTCTTTACTTGCACATTTAGTCTTTCGGAACACGGCTTTGTTGACATAAATTTGGTGCTGGATAAACATCTACTTGGCTCTTACCACCGGTCAATGTTGCTTTTCGTGAGTGATTTAAGAGACTTGCCTATAACACACAATGTTATCAACAGGAGTGACCCGCACACAAAAATCTTTTGTGTATATCCGCACAAAAAGCGCCATCTGCTTTAGCATTTTATTTATCTATATATTACTTCTTGAAATACTAAATAAAATTTTGGCAAGCTGAAAATTGCTGTCACAGAAAATTGTAAATAATTTATCATTTTCAAGTTAAAGAGGAAAAGGTGTAAATATGAGCACCATCTTTTGTTTTTGATTTAAAGTTACTTTCAATTCGAAAAATTCTAGTTTTTTGTCTTTCATTAACAATTATAACAAGTATCCTAAATGCGAGAAGGTGAAACAACAAGTAATATCAATGATTTCATTTCAAACACGACGGTTTATAAAAAGCTTTAAGAAAAGCTTCAGAAAAGAATGAAATGTAAATTTGGGCTCTCTTCAAAAAAAGTCACCAAAAATTATTTAAAAGCTAGATAGAACCATGCAAAATGGTAGAGAATTTATCTATTACAGGAGGATTTTTTTTTTCAGAAATCGCAAACATAACTAGTTTTATCAGCCCCAACACAATCTAAGTGTGCCCACAATTAGCACATAACACCTCTCCCTCAGTGTCTTCAAAGAACTTTTCATCACGAAAGATGTAAGTTGCATTACTTGAGAAATACTTTCTGTCATTAAAAAAAAGGTGGTAAAATTATATATAGGCACTTTTTTTTTACATGGGAGCCCCTATTTATACCAATAACTCCTAAGAACGATGTCCACTATTACATGTAACGTAAACGCGCGCGTGACTAAAAGTGTGCTTCAAAAAGTAGCTTAAAATCGCCGCTTTTCAGACATCTGTGTTGTTTTTAACTAAATATAAGAACACGAAAGAAAAACCGAATTTACATATCTCTTAAAACTTTGCAGACCAGAAAAACACCAATTTGCACCATGACTCACGCTGCATCCATACTACTTCAAAGAATGCTTCTAACTGCTCTCCACTATCTTCTATTAGTAAATGTCACCATATACAGTCTTCACCCACTAAGTTCAGTACCTCCCCTAGCTACAAGGGAGGGGTGAAAATATTTACACCTGTGCCCATTTTTTCCTATTTACTTTTTCCTGTATATACGAAAGTGGCTATGTGTGTGTGACTGTATGTCCCTTATACAAATATACAGTTTAAGTCAGATCTTAGCTAACATTGGCACAGGAGTCCTTTAATATCAAGGAACTCACATAGGGTGCTTTACACCCCCTATGGGAGGCGAACATCCCCCTTAGGGGGGTTTTCACCAGAAAATACGTAAAACAGAATGTTTACGCCTATTAATAGCAATGACTGATTTTTTGAAACTTAAAAGAAAAAAAACAACGATGTCTAAATTTAAATTTTGATTCATAAAATTGCTTTTTTCTGCACGTTGACGGGGAATCTTAGACAATTTGTTTCTTTTATTTCAGCCTGATTGTTCAACATGTGACACGTGACACAACTTTTATTTTCCAAATAGACCGTGCAACGCCTGGTAACGCAGCTTGTATTACCATAAATAAGTAAAGCGCTTTATCCGTCTCCTATGAAATGGTGTGAAATAAAGTATTTTTGAATATTTTACTTAGGTTCGAAATCCTTGAAAGTCTTAACCTTTGAAATGGAGCTGATCGTGGCATTCAACATTAAAAGTGTCAACACACAGGTCATTCCTGCTATTAGTTTGATTTATTTCTCTCCATGAACTCCCAATGGGACGTAAGGAAACAAGTTTTGTTTTTGGAAATGATTTCCGCTTTCTGCGTGCTCAGTATATAACTGTAACTTAAGACGAATGGTGATAAAAATAGTGAAAGTAGGTATCGAGTCTTAGGCGTGCTAAACCTCTATTTTGTGAAAGTTTAAAAATGAGCAAATGGAGCTGCACGTGTAGTATGTTTGCAGATAATATGTTTTCTTTGAGATGGTATTTATGACAGTCTAAAGCAAGGTTAATTGAGCTTAACGTGTAAAAGCATAGTATACCTGTGGAAAAATTATTTTTCAAAACAGCAGAGCCCCCCCCCCCGTTACGTACTTTAAAAACATAATCCTTACAGGACGTGTCAGCGTTTTGGAAAGTGGTGGGGGCAAATTAATAAGTCAACTTAATAATAGTGCGCCAATTTTAATTATTTCTCATTTTCACTCCAAAAATACATAGCAGAATTATTTTGTATCTGGTCAAAATTCGACAATTGTGATTTTGCCTCTCAATAAAAAAAAAAAACCTTGAAATGCACACCCCATGGACATAAGGTAGGGCCGTCGTAAGTTCAAATAACTTTAAAGGTATATGTGTTTGACGGTCCTTTCTCAGACACACACACATATGAATTTTATATGTATGTATGTATATATATATATATATATATATATATATATATATATATATATATATATATATAGAGAGAGAGAGAGAGAGAGAGAGAGAGAGAGAGAGAAACAGAGACGGTGGGTGGTGTAGCTTATGATTCAGAAGGGTGTCCTTCTGGCCCAGTAAAATTAGGATTTTTTTGCACCACAAATTTATAATTAAGAAATATTTTCAGAATCAATTCCTCATAGCATGTAAAGTAAATCCTAAAAGTCCCCAAAGATCCCATGTGAGCTTCCATCAAAAATGGCGGATCAAAAATATGGACGCCTAGTACTTTTTGTTTTCCTTATAACGTGGTCAAAAACAAAGATTTTTCAGTTCTAAAAATAACTGTATGCTCTAAAAGTAATACTATTTCGATATATACTCTAAAATAACTAATGAAAAAGTTCAAAAAATTGTTTTGACATCCAAAGCTAAAATTTCTATTTTCTACGTAATATGCAGCAGAACGAAAAACCTACTAAAATAAAAAAGTTTTTATGGTATTCTTTTTAAAATATGAACTTCAAAATGATTGATATGTTCCATTTATTGAATAATCAAGTAGTTTTTATTCCATTTCTGAAAGAAATCTTGCTATTTCTAGCTTTAGAATAAGAATATGATAAGGGAAAAAAGTGACCTTATAATGAATTTTCAAAAAAATTGCAGAATATCATTTATTTAGTACCTTAAAAACTCACATATAATATCTTTTTGAAAAGCATGTAAAATATATAAAGATAAGATAGTAATGTCAGTAAAAATCTAGAGGAAAAAAAGCATCAACATTTAATATCATCTTCCTCATCTTCGAAACTGTGCACAGAAGTAGAATTTTTACATGTTTCACCTAAACAATGCATGCAAAACTTGGAACATTAGAGGTTCTAGTCTTCTTTCATTAGCATCTAGATCACAGTCTCACATAATTAATGTTCATTTGTAGTTACAAAACATTATATGCGGAAATCCTTCTGTTGCCTTGGGAAGTGACAAAAGCGTTGTGAACAGTCCACCTCCTTTCATAACACATCCCCATTTAATTGGATTCATATTTTTCCTAAGCCACTGTTGTACTATTGGATAAACACAAAATGGATGCTGCGAAGCAACTGCTCTTGTGGGTGAAAGAGTTGCCAAGCTTTAAATTTTGATTTAGCAACTTGAAAGCTCAAGATTTACCCTTTCTGAATATAGCTGACGTGGAGTCGGAGTCACATTCTGTGGCTGCTTGGAGCAAAATAAGAAGATCCTTCAAGGGACACAAGACTTCTTGTACTTTCAATACATTGTAACAGTTTTCTTTATATTAAATTGGTTTGGGGGTAAAAAATACAGTGTTGTTCCAGACATACCTCTTTCACTTGGAATCGAGAGCATAGATCTGTATCAGTACCTATCACTGCGACTGGTCTGGAGCTGTTCTGGCATGTTTTTATCGAAGTTGAGCAAATTAATACATTGACTTCCCTATCCACTTGTACAACAGTCATTCCTCCTAATCGGAAGAATTCCATCATAATTTGAATTAAACTTGATTTATTCTCAGAATTCCACAAAAAGTTAGTCTATAAAGTCGTTCCCACTACATGTTCTTCAAAAAGCAGTAGTCTCAGACATTTTCGACATCACTCTTCTTTGTTTCTTCTCAACACTGTAACAAATTTCGGAAACGTTTCTAGATATATCGGAAACGTTTCCGAAATAGTAGGAATCCTTCATCCAATAGCGAACTCCTCAATATTCAGAAAGCTTTTTGTTATTTCAAGATATCTAGACGCGGAAGTGATGACGCAACGCTTCGAAACCTATTTCATCCTTCCAACACAGGCGCCAATGAGTCGGAAATAACGAGAACTTTTTTTTTCTTATCTATAGTTGCTGCAGTCAGCAACTGTTTAGCATTGGATTGCTTGTTATTTCATGTCTAGAGAGTAGTAAAATGTGTCGAAACTAATTTTACGCCTTTGCATTTTGGACTGCCCTTGATTTTTTAGACGATGTACGCAGCTATTAAGTTAGTTAATAACCATTTGCTTCTTTACAATTTCCAATGCGACCATAATTAGGTATATATTGTGTGTTCAAGCGTGAATAGTTTCAACACCCGTGTTTATACTTAATGAAACGAAACCCTTTGGATTACTTATTCAGTTGTAATGGAGGTACTTAGATTTTCTTCCGCTCATGTTCACTTGTAAGTATTAATGAATATTTTAAAACATGTTGTTATATACATTTATATTTTTGTTGATTTGCATTTGATGAGGCTCCAATTGTAACTGTTTTTGGGTTTATTGAATTAATTTAAAGTTATCCTACATACCTATGTGCGCGGTGTACTATTTGTTGTAACCAACTGAAACTGATTAATTACGCAAAAGAAGTAAGATTTATATTTGAGAAGCAATCACAGAAAAGTTATTTCGAAATACTTGGATGTACATACATTTTGGTTCAAAAAGAAAAAAAAATCAATTGTTTAATTCATTAGAAATATGGTAATGCAAATATTTTCTAGTATTGTAATATGCTTCACGAAAAATGTGCCGGTATAATTTATCTTTTTTTTATTATAATTTATTCATTCATTTAAAAATATTTATACCATTAGAAAATGACCATGTTATCTATTAGTAAGAACATAGTTATGAAATTAATTCATCTGCTTATTCATTTTGTTAAATGTGGTTAACAATAAAAAAATTCCTTGACATTAGTTCCGAAAATAACATTTCCTTCGTGGATATACTAGTTTAATGTAGGACAGACAGGAGGAATGAGTCAGTGGCAAAAATGGAACAGCTGCATTTACATGCTGAAATAAAAAGTAATATTATTTCATGTCATCGTTTTAAAAGTGATCAGTTTTTAAATACTATGTTATTAATATGCAATGCACATATGGTGAGAGACTGTGCCATTGACATTTTCAAGGGGTTGCTTTTTTTAAGGTGGGGGGCGCTTTATACGACATCGCGTCATCGACATTCGGTGTGATGTGAAAACCTGCTACCATCTTAAAATTACTCGTAGTAGTAGGTCAGGATGAATTTGGAAGTCAAAGTGTTGGCATTTTCTAAAAATCTGAATACTGTGTAAAACAACTCAATTCTGCTCAAAAGTTCGTGTGATATTCTATGACGTCAGTAGCAAGAGATTTATGTACACTTCTCATTGGTTAAAGTGAATATTCATTGGTTTATAGTGGATGTTTGGAGAATCATTTTCAGAGTGATTCTGAGCTTTGAAAGACGTCGTGAAATTTTATTCTATGTACTTAGGATTTTTCTTCACCCGCTAGTGTTAAAACCTAGTTTGATTTATTTTTTAAGTTCACAGGAAGTTGTTTTAGTATTGTGACTCTTAATCCTATGAGAGTTAAGAATGAGTAAGGCTGGTGAAGAAGTGTTCCAGTTGATGCCTGATAGAATTCTACTTTTGGAAAGCCAGATTGACAAATTGTGCTACGCGTCCCCTTGTATCTCACGTAGTGTCAAAGACAAACTTATGACTTATACTCTAAAAGAGTACATCCTTTCGGAAATTGAGAAAAAATATCCCTGTGATTGTCGATGTGATAAAATCAGCACATATACATCACAAGAAGTTCGTAAACTGGCTGATTCTCTACGTAAGTGACTATTTGATGAGCTCATATGCAACATAAACTACCTTTCTAAAAAAGAATGTGTGGATTGTAAAAATGGATTCATTTTTTACATGAGAGAGAGTGCATGAATGTGAATCATTAACAAGGGGTCGAAAGTTCGACACTTTTTTCGAACAGGCTCTTTTTAATGTTAATTGGGAAAACTTGACTCGTGACTTCGTTACTTTGAATGTTGATAGTCCATGTTTAAAATGTCATGTGTCTGATTTATTTGATGCAATCGATGTTAAAAATACGCTTGAAAGTTTTGAAGAGTTTTACTTAAAGATGAAAGTTTTTTTAATTGTCTTTTACTGTATGTGTGAATAAATTGTGTTTATCATTTTAAAAGAGACTTGTGTTTTGATTGAGTTGTTGAATATGGTTGATGGATTATACTTTGAAATCACTCTTACATATATTTTTTAATTGTCTTTTACTGTGTGTGTGAATAAATTGTGTTTATCATTTTAAAAGAGACTTGTGTTTTGATTGAGTTGTTGAATATGGTTGATGGATTATACTTTGAAATCACTCTTACATATATTTTTTATATGCACTTTATTGTAAGTAATCTTTATACTATCGGTGTTGTCTTCATCTTATTGTATGGTTTTGTAATTAAGACTGAGTGAAAATATAATTTTTGTAATATTTCTATAGTTTAATACATGCGAAGGACTTCGACTAATGCTAAGTGGAAAGTCAAAATTAGAACCGTAAAGCTTAAACATGTCAATGGTTTGAAAACAATACACAGTTATATTCACATACACAAACTCGTACGTATCAATACACTTACATTAAAGAGAAATATTAAAGACTTATAAATTCTCATATGAGATAAGAACGCTCTTTCTTAACTTAGTTGGTCACATGATCGATAAAAGATCCTCACCTATTTGTGATTTGTCATGAAATAATATACATCGATAGATATGTTACTAAGTGTGTAATAGTTTTTATTTTTCTTAAATTCAAAGTTAAAACCAATTTGTTAATTGTAGGATTATATTAAGTGCTAAAAATGTGATATTTTCGCTTATAATTTCGGTTGATGTGTAAAGTTTTATTACAAGTTCCCTCACACGAATGAACAATAACATGCTAGATGGATGTTTGAAAGCTTGAGTAAATGATTTGTAAGTATCTTAAACATTATTATTATTATTTCTAATGCATGTGTGTTAATTAATACTTAGAGTGCAAAGAGTAAATGGTTAAGTGCTATTGGTTATTAATACTAAGAGTAAAGTGATATTGAGTTTTAAATTTAATTAAAGCATTTCGTTTAAAGATTCAGTTGAAAAAATTTTATTTTGTAAGTTTGAAAATTTTTGAAAAAAAAAAAAAAAAGAAAATAGTTTTGCGAAAAAAAAAAAAGATTGAAAAGAAAAAAAAAATAATATGTTACAAAAATATTATTATTATTTTGATTTGAAAAAAATATTTTTGCGGAAAAATTTATTGTTGTAAGATTAAAAATTTATTTTTATATGATTGAAAAAAAATTGATTTTTTTTAATTAGTGGAAAAATATTACAAGTTTGAGAAATTATTTCTTAAAAACATTTTATATGATTAAAGAAAACAAAAATTTTTGATTTCATTTTCTAAGTAGAAAAATATTACAAGTTTGAAAAAATACTGTTTTGAATCAAAAATCTGTTTTTGAAAGAAATATTCTTACAAGCTGGAAATTTTTTTTTATAAGTTTGAAATGAAAAAGAAATTAATTCGAAACTACGAATTAAAATCTAAAATTTTGTTTGGAAAACCTGACATCAGACTATTGTCGATCTATGTGCTTGATATTTGAGAAACGTGAACTAATTTTAATTGGTCAGAAACAGTGACATCACTTACAAGACGTACTTGCTAAGGGGTGAATCATACTCGCACGTGGGGTTTGTTATCTGTTATCGGTAAAGGGTAGATAGAAATATTGATAAAGTCATTTCCTCAATTCGCACCGTTGTGTGTGGACCATCCGAAGTGCTGTAGGATTACGGTAGTTTTTTTCAACAGCCGAGTTGATTTGCGATTTTACGGCATGCCTTCTGCAAATCGACGATGGGCAAACAGCCGTATGCAGCGATTTCAAATAAAACATGCGTGTAGTTGTAATTTGTGAGATTGAGTTATAATTAACAATCCACTTATTACAATTTCATTCACTGTTTTTAAATAACTTCGCGATAGCTGGTACTTGAGAGATTTCACCCCAAAAAGGTTAGTCTTTTGTACTTAATTTTAGTCAGTATTTAGCTTTAACTTAATTTGTCAAATTTTAGATTAAGTTTCTTAATCTAACGTATAGCTGTCCATTTGAATGTATCGTTCGAAAAGGATAAAGACTAAAATAAATGATATCGATTTTGTTAAAGAAATTAGTTGTTAAAGTAAAATATTATTGGGAAAATGAAATATTCAAAGTGATTCTAATTCATGAAGGTTGAAAATTTTGTTTTATTCTAACAAGAGTGCTTGTATGAAAAAAAAAATAATAATAAAGTAAACCACTATGCGATAAAATGACTAAGTTAAATACTAATCAAAAAATAATTAATAGAGTTGATTAAATAAAATGTGATAAATTAAATGAAACTCTTGAAAAGCATATAAAGTGATGAAATGTAACTTGAGTGCGAAATTTGCTTACTGGAAAAAAATTAAATAAGTTGATTTTTTTAAAATCGTGAAAATTTGATAATGATAAGTGTTAATTACTACTAAGAGTAAATTGATTGCAAGTTTTTAAATTAACTTAGTTGGATGAAAATTGTAGACTTGATAATGTTTCGAAAAATTTGTGTGTTCGATTCCTGTTAATAATTGTGAAAAATTTCTAAGTTTAAAAATAACGGGGAAAAAAAACGATAAAGTAAAAACAAGCAAGAAAATGATTAAGTTAAATACTAAGCGATAAAATGACTAAGTTTAATACTAATCAAAAAATAATTAAATAAAATGTGATAAAATGTAACTTGAGTGCGAAATTTGCTTACTGGAAAAAAATTAAATAAGTTGATTTTTAAAATCCATGAAAATTTCTTAATGATAAGTGTTTATTAATGCTAAGAGTAAATTGATTCCAAGTTTTGAAATGAATTTCAGTAGAAGTTATTTTTCGGTAAGTCTATTTTTAAAATTTGCTGACATGAAGTTTTGATACTCGACTTATAATTTTAACATTTCTTGGGTACTTCATTGATGTTTAACATTTTTGTGTTATGTGTTTTATTTTACCGTAGGTAAAAATAATTAAATAAAAGTGAAATTTATAAATTGTAATGAAAATTCTGTTAATGAAATTGGTTGGTTGTAAAGTAATATTTTGGAAAAGCTGTAATGAATGATAAATAGTAAAACGCAGTAAGTAAAATAGTAAAGTATGGTAAAGTAAAATAAAATATTCAGAGGGGATTTAATTCATGAAAGTTGAAAATTTTGTTTTATTCCATCAAGAGTGTTTGCATGAAAAAAAAAATAATAAAGAAAGGAAAATATGATTAACTTAAATATCGATGATAAAAAAATAATTATTAGAGTTAATTAAATGAAATGCGATAAATTAAGTGAAACTCATGAAAAGCATATGTAGTGATAAAATATAACTTGAGTGGGAAATTTGGTTACAGTAAAAAATTATTTAAGAAGATAATTTTTAAAATTCATGAAAATATTTGATAGTGATAAGTGTTAATTAATACGAAAAGTAAATTGATTGTAGATTTTGGAAAATTAAATGGATAAATGTATAAAAATAATAACGTATGTGATAATTTAAAATATTAACAATGAAAAAGAATCAAAGACGATTAAATGAATCTAAATCGTAAATGAGTTGCTATTTTAGTAAACTCAAACTAGAGTGAAAAGCATTTTAGTAGGAACATGTTAAAATCTCTTGTGCTAAGAAAAATAAATAACTTTTAAGCATAATTTTGTAACTGGAATAAATGTATGATAAAATGATTAAGTTAAGTATTAATGAAAAAGTAATTATTAGAGTTAATTAAATGGAATGTGATAAATTCAATGAAACTCTTGAAACGTATATGCAGTGTTGGAATGTAACTTGAGTGCGCAATTTGCTTACTGGAAAAAATTAATTAAGTTGATTTTTTAAAATCTGAGAAAATTTGTTAATGATAAGTGTTAATTACTACTACGAGTAAATTGATTGCAAGTTTGACATGATTGCAAAAATTGAAGACATGATAACGTTTTGAAAAATTTGAAGGTTCGATTCCTGTCACTACTTGTGAAAAATTTCTAAGTTTAAAAATATCGGAAAAAAACGATAAAGTAAAAACAAGCGAGAAAATGATCAAACTCTAAAATATACTAAAAAAAATCGAAATCACGAAAAAATAATCTAAGTCTGAAATGCTTGAAATTAGTTAAAGACTAAAAAGTTAAGAAAATAGTTAAAGACTGAAAATAATTGAAAAACGCTAAAATAGTGAAAAAAAAAATCAAAGTGCTAAATGACAGGAAAAAACGTTAAAGTTCAAAATGTGTGAAAGAATATTTAAGTTAATTATTTCTTCGAAAATTTAACAAGTAAGAAAAAATATTTTGTTGTATGAAAGTCAAAAAAAAAAAAATTAGTTAAGAAAATTATTTCTTCGAAATTTTTACAAGTTAGAAAAAATATTTGTCAATTTGACAAAGAAAAAAGAAATTAGTTAAGAAAATTTAACAAGTTAGAAAAAATAAAAATGATAAAGTTTGAAATGCATGAAAAAGAAAATCAAAGTTTAAAATATATTTCAAGTCCACAAAGCATTGAACCAAATCTAAAATCTCGAATGGGTTGTATTTAAATAAATCTTTACTTAAGTGAAAACTTTGTTATTATGAAAAATAATAATAATGATGATAGTTTCAATTATGAGCTGAAATACAGTTAATGATATGCCATGATTAGTACTAAAGAGTGAATTAACTGATGGTTTTAAAATTAATTTAATTGTAATATTCGTTGTCATGGTACAGATTCACATTAAGACTGAAAGTGTAACGGGAAATATAGCATAGTGGTTAGCATACGTTTTTGCTAACTCAAAGTTTGGGTGTTCGATTCCCGACACTCTGTAAAATAAAAATAATTAAATTCGCGAAACTTTGGTTGTCTTGACAACCATTCGTCGAAATTATTCAAAGTCCGAAAAAAAAAAAAAAAGAATCACCGAAAGAATGATAAATATAACAGAGTTGGGATTTATTTTTACAAGTATAATAAATGCATGAAAATAATAAAATGACAGTGTAAACGATTAATAACGCGATTAAAACATAACTCATGAAAATGTATAAATCATATTGAATATTAAAGCTGATTGGTACTATGAAAAAAAAAAAAAGTTTTGTGAAAAATATTTAAAGTTTGAAAACGCTCGAAAATAATCAAAAGAACGAAAGACGTCGAATTAGTCTAAGACCTGAATGTAAAAAATATTCGAACTCTAAAATGAATAATCAAATTCATGAAAAATAATCCAAGTTCATAAAGCATTGAAATAATCAAATTCGCGAAAAATATTCAAAAAATAATTAAATTCGCGAAACTTTGGTTGTCTTGACAACCATTCGTCGAAATTATTCAAAGTCCGAAAAAAAAAAAAGAATCACCGAAAGAATGATAAATATAACAGAGTTGGGATTTATTTTTACAAGTATAATAAATGCATGAAAATAATAAAATGACAGTGTAAACGATTAATAACGCGATTAAAACATAACTCATGAAAATGTATAAATCATATTGAATATTAAAGCTGATTGATCTAACTTGTGAAAAATCTTCAAAATTGATCTGCATTTGTATGCAAATTGCATTGGCAGATGAAAAGAAGTTGATGGGGTGTATTTAATACACCGGGCTGGTTGGTGGGACCGTCAACTTAAAACATAAATTTATTTTGTAACAAAGTTCAGAAACGTAGGGAAAATCTTTCACGGTAAAAAAAAAAAAAACGACAAAGTCCAGTATGTTTGTAAAAAAAAAAAAAAAACACTGGAAATAGCTCTGTACAACTTCATGAGGATGGCATGACAAAAAGTATCACACATTCTTATGACAACAATTGTGACGTTTTGTCATACCCTAAACAGGTTGCCACTCGAAAACCATCGTATAAGGTTACGGAAAAATATTCTAAGTCCAAAAACGCGGGAAAAATCTTCAAAGTCTCAACAGATGGCACCATGTGCATTTACCTCATGTGAAAATTATATTGGGATGACAATTAGTGTACTCATATGTAGGTCTTCGTAGCCGAGTGGTTAGCGCGTGTGCTCAATATCCCTCGACTACGAAGACCTTTTGGTGGACGCGTGTTCGATTCCCAACTTCAACACTCTGTAAAAATAAAAATAATTAAATTCGTAGAAATAAAAAAAATAAAAATCAACCTCTCAATAGATGGCGCCATGAACGTTAAACACCGCATAAGTTAAAGCTTAGCAACAGGTGTTGCCAACCGAAAACTAAAAACTCTGGTTGTCATGACAACAAGTGTTGCCAACCGAAAACCGAAACTAAAAAAGCGCGTTAAAAAAATACCTTCATAACCTTTCACGGTGCGAAAACGCGAGCGGAAGCGAGGAAGAGCGAAAACGTAGCCGAGCAAAAGCGAGGAAGAGCGAAAACGAGGAAGAGCGAAATCACGGGAAAAAAAACCCTCGTCAACTTCTTCAAGTTCGAGGTGCAATCGTCAGGGGGTGGGAGGAAGTGTTAGGAGGAAGAGGAAGAGTGGGAGGGGGTGGGGAGGAAGTGGTTCCACTTCACACTTCCTCCTGGCGTTGAACTCTCATTTTTTACCTACTTATCTGAGTTAATAGCATTCATAAAGAGAGAAGTTGAGTGCAGAGAAAGCGCATTGAATGTGTTTGGAAGAGGCCCGAGCGAGGTGTCTGTTGTTGACAGGAAACAGAGCAGCTCAAACGATAAATTCAATCCTAAGAGGTATAACACTCCGTCCGCTGCTGCTTTAAACATAAGTTCCGCGTCAAATAAATTCTGTATATTCTGCCGCAGTAATCAACATTACGGATCGCAATGTAAGAATTTATCGGATGATAATAAACGCGCTAAGTTGAAGAAAGAAGGCAGATGCTATAAATGTTTCAGGCGTCATTTATCAAAAGACTGTAAGATTAAACTTAAATGCGATATTTGTAATAGTCAGTCACATATCCGATTATTTTGCAAGAAAGAAAAAGAAACCGAATTAAGAGCGGATCCACCTGAAATCGAAACTGTTGTAAGTACGTCTCACTCAGAACATACATCAGTTTTATTACAAACTTGTAGCGCTCAAGCTTCGTCTGAAGATAAAATAGTAGACATAAATATTCTTTTTGACACAGCATCACAAAGAAGTGTTTTGCTACGAGAAGTAGCTGAAGCACTTGATTTAAAGCCATTAAGAAGAGAAAAATTACTAATTTATTCATTTAGGAAAAGAATTCCCGAACCTTCAGAGTTTGATCTCGTTAAATTGAATGTTAAAAGCTTACGAAACCCAGATATGACCTTCCAGATAGAAGCTTTTGTTACTAATCACATTTCAGGGGCAAGTTTAGAAAATAAAAATATTCCATCCCTTAAAATAAAAGAAATTGTGAAATTACATAACCTTGACCTCGCGGAATGCTCACGAGGGAAAATCCAGCTACTCATAGGAATGGATTACATTTTCGACATTGTAAAGGGAGCCCCCATAAAATTATCTAAACATCTATTCGCTCAGAAGAGTGTATTTGGGGATATTATTTCGGGTAAGATACCAACAACCTTCAATAAATCATCGGCTTGCTTTAGCGTTTCCGTTGAAGATGATTTGAATCAGCAATTAAAAGCGTTATGGGAAATAGAAGCGATTGGATATGATACAGAAAAAGAATCCGTACATGATATAGAGTTTCTTAAAGAATTTGAAAATAACGTTTGATAACGGCAGATATGAAACAAAATTATTGTGGAAGTTACCGAAAACTCAACTGAATAATAATTATGAAGTCGCTAAGAAAAGTTTCAATCGTCTGTCAAAACAATTAATGAACGATAAATTTTTACTTGAAAGTTATAATCAAATTTTGCGGGAGCAATTGCGTGATAAGGTTATAGAAGAGTGCCAGGATCAGTCTATTTTAGAAAATTCATATTACATACCGCACAGACCGGTAATAAAAGAGGACTATGTAAAGACTAAAGTTCGGATTGTTTACAATGCTTCTTCGAAGGGAAAAAACTGTCTTTCGCTCAATGAGTGCTTATGTCAAGGACCGTCACTATTACCTTCCATTGCAGATTTAATTCTTAAGTTTCGTAGACATAAAATTGCGTTCTCCGCGAACTGTGAAAAAGCATTTTTACAGATAAAAATTCACGAATGTGACAGAGATTATCTGAGGTTCTTGTATTATAAAGATTGTGATTTTGAAAAGAATGTGGTTTCCTACCAAATAAATCGTCTGGCCTTCGGTCTAACATGTTCGCCATTTATTTTAAATTTTGTAATAAAGCATCATGTAGCCAAATATAGCGAGACAAATCCCTCGACATTTGAGATGTTGAATACGTCATTTTATGTTGATGACTTATTTTATGGATCTGACTCTGTCTCTGAAGCATATGAACTAACAGCAGAAGCTGTAACAATTATGAAAGAAGGCGGGTTAAATTTAAGGAAATTTGAAACGAATTCCCTCGAACTTAAAGAAAATTGGGAAACCAATAATGACATTTTCGGGGAGAATGCATACCCCACGGCTGCGTTAAAGGTTCTTGGACTAAAATGGTTCAATGTTGAGGACAATTTCGGAATTGAATTAAAATCATTACTTTCCTACATAGACGGGAATCTTCCTTGTACTAAACGATCAGTTCTTAAGACAGCAGCTCAAGTTTTTGATCCCATTGGATTTATTTCACCCTTTGTTATACGCATTAAGTGCCTTTTGCAACAACTATGGATTAAAGGGGTTGGATGGGATGAAGAACTACCAAATGAAGTGCAGCAAAAATGGTTGCAGTGGTGCAAAGAAATTCCAATATTATCTGATTTTAAGATCCCTAGGCATTACTTTTCAAACAAGGAACTAGATTTTGAATGTGTTCAACTTCATGTGTTTGGAGATGCAAATCAGGCTTGCTATGGAGCTGTAGCCTATTTTAGGTTCCAGAGTAACGCACAAGAACCAAACACCTCATTTATTATGTCCAAATCTAGAGTCGCACCTTTGAAACCATTGACTCTCCCTCGGTTAGAACTAATGGCAGCTTTTATTGCATCAAGACTAGCGAATTACATTAAACAACTTTTCCCGAAGATCAAAACAGTTTTCCTTTGGTCTGACTCTACCATTGTTCTGCATTGGATTAAAGGATCAGCTCGAAACTGGAAGCCTTTTGTAGCGAATCGAGTAACAGAAATTCAGAGCCATACTGATCCGCTGGACTGGAAACATTGTGAGAGCAAATTAAATCCTTCAGATATAATTACAAAAGGAAGCCATGCTGAAGATCTACTGCATTCAGAAAAATGGGTTCATGGTCCTGCGTTCCTTAAGTTACCTGAAGAAAATTGGCCAGTAGGGAAAATGCCATCTTCGAAGTTTGAAGAAATTAAAAATGAAAGAAGAACGAAAATTGAATTTTCCTTACATTGTGCAATCAGAAAGGATGAGAGCCAAAAGGAACCTTTGTTAAAACTTGAAAATTGTAACTCCTGGAAGAAATTAAAACGATTAACGGCATGGATCCAGAGATTTTGCAGCAATATCAGAAAAAGGAAGGAAGATCGCGATTTAGGAGAACTGAAAGCAGAAGAGATGGAAGAAGCAGAAATTTATTGGATTAAGAACGTTCAAGAAGAATGTTATCCGGAAGAAACCCACGCTCTCAGAGCAAATAACAAGCTTTCTACTCAGTCAAAATTACTGAAGTTGAATCCGTTTCTTTCGGAAAGTGGACTGCTTCTACTAGGTGGAAGACTGCAAAACGCAAATTTCTCTTCAACTCTCAAGCATCCAGTTGTGTTACCATCCAATCATAGCCTTGTGCAGATGATCATTTATGATGCTCATGAAAACGTGTTCCATTCGGGAGTGTCGGACACTCTAGTACAAGTCCGAGAAAAGTTTTGGATAATCAAGGGTCGCCAGGCCATCAAGTCCGCTTTGAGCAGGTGTATTGTCTGCAAAAGATTTAATGCTCTACCTGGAAAACAGGTAGTCGCGCCACTTCCATTATCGAGGATTGAACAGTCATGTCCTTTTCATGTTATAGGCATTGATTACGCTGGCCCTCTTTACGTCTAGGATAAGGAGGACAAACATTACATTTTGCTTATAACCTGTGCCACCACACGTGCAGTGCACTTGGAACTTGTGAATGATTTAACTGCAGAGACCTTTTTGTTGGCATTTAGAAAGTTTGTGTCTCGAAGAGGAATACCTTCTGTAATTTATTCAGACAATGTCAAAACTTTCAAACGATCAAATTTGGACTTGAAGACAATTTTTTCACTAATAAAACACCCAGAAGTTGAACGTTACTTTGCTGGGAAGAACATTAAATGGGTATTTAATGTGGAGAAGGCCCCTTGGTGGGGAGGTTTTTATGAGAGACTAGTGAGAAACGTAAAAACTTCTCTACGGAAAATTTTAGGTAAATCCTCCCTCACTACGGATCAACGTGAAACGACAATTGTAGAAATAGAAAGTGTTATAAACTCCAGACCGTTGACTTATTTGTACAACGAACAGAATGAACCATACCCGTTAACACCAGCTCATTTATTAGTAGGAAAGAGACTTCTAAGTTTACCATCAGTAAAATTACTTTGCAAGTCTCAAATCTCTACTAGGAGGCTGCTAATTAAACAATTTAACTATCGAGAGAAACTTATGGAATCATTTTGGAAAAGATGGTTAAGGGAATATTTGTTAGATTTAAATTCAGCACATTTTTCTCTAAACAAGGGAAAAGTAAAGGAATTTAAGGTAGATGATATAGTTTTGATTCGAGATGATTTTTTACCAAGAAATTTTTGGAAGCTAGGAAGAATTATTGCAACCTTCCCTGGTAGGGACGGGAAAATAAGAAGTTGTGAAGTAAAAACAGGCACGACAATTCTTAAAAGACCAGTGCAATTACTGTATAATATGGAACTGCAAGATTATGACTAGATATTTTTCAACGTATTTTTTAAAAGTATTTGTTGTATAGTTAAAATTTATTATATTTGCGTAAAAGTGTTCTAAATTATTGGTTTAAATATTAACTGTTTTGATTTTGGTTCAAATTTCAATCATGTATATATTGTAAATAAGAAGTATTTGTTAAAGTTATGTTTTCGTTATTGTATTTGTAAATATTGTATATTTATCTTATTCTTCAAACTGTTAGATTTTTGTATAGATTATTGATACATATTTTTTCTTTTTTAGTCCTCCAATTGAAACGGTACCTCTGGGGGTGCTAGTACCTGGTAGCTATTAGCTCCTGGACTAGTTCTAAATTCTCATTAACTGTTCGATCCGGTGATGGTGCTGCCATCTATCGGTATATAAAATAATGGAGGCAAGGCACTTAGTATGCAGTCCTCGACATAAATACAGTTGTAGTCAGTTGTGACTCTGAATAGGAATAGGAATAGGATGTTGAATTTACGAAGGGAGCCGCTGGCCCTATAATACCAGCAAGAACCATTCTGATGGTTATAATTCTATTTGTTTTATGTTAATAAATGTTAGTTTTGTTTAATTGATAGTTGTAGTGTTGTTACTTGTCTAAAATTGTGACCAAAGGAACATACTTACGAACCTGCAAAAATTGGAGCTGCTGAGTTCCTTTAGCAGGGTTTTTTTTAGCATGGGAGGGGCAATGACGGAAATCCCCTCCCCCGTAGCATGAAAGGGTGCTTTCTAAAGGCCACTAATGCTCATCCCCAGCCTCCCAAGCTTTTATTGACCTTTAACAATGAAGACATACATATTTTATGTTAAAAAAAAAAAAAAAATATGCTGATAGGATACTCTCGCAAGTATTTCAAACAACAAATTCTATGTTCATGCGTGGAGTCTGGAGAGACAATGGAAAATTGCGACTCCCCTGAGAGTCAAACATATATAATCAACGAACTAAAATTTTTAATTTTCCCCCTTTACAGCATTTTTTTAAAATTAAAATCACGAATGAACTGCTCGGTTTCATATCAGGTAGGAGGACAGGGCCCCTGCCCCGGGTTACAAATTTTAAGTGTGGCTCCAAAACGAAGATCCAAAGGGATGCCTTGACCTTTTTGACAAGACTAAAGAAGGCTTCAAACTGCGTTTTTAGGACTTCAATTTCGGAAAATTTTGCTGGTTGAACCACCGATCTTAACGATCCAATTAAGTCTCTTATTCACTCTTTCTAGGGACTTAAGTTGAGCCATTCCCTATCCATTAAAAAAAGAATCACCAAAATCAGTTCACTAGGTGAGACGCTATGAGTGGACAAACAAAAAAAAAAAAAAACTTACATAGGGTATGAACTGATAACCGCCTCCTTTTTGAAGTCGGTTAAAAATACTGTTTAAGTAACAATTGGTTACGTTACAGGGAGGGTCAAGAGTCAGCTCTCCCCAAAAACGCTTTTACAGAAAAAGTTAGAAACACAGCTTTGTGTGTTCGGACATGAGAAAGTTTACCTAGAGCTTTTTTTTACTTCAAGCCAAAAGGCAATGGAGACCGTGTCAAGCATATAAAACGGTAGTTGGGCCAAGAATTCCGAATAGTCTTTCAACCTAGGCGTTAATGATGGTGAAACATTTGGGGATGGGTGGGTGTTTTCCTTTGAAAGTTTTCCGAAATTGAAGGACTAAAATTCACTTTTAGGCTTATATTTAGTAAAGTAAGGGTAGGGAAAGGTTTGAGTTCCCCTGAAAATTTCAGACATCGAAGCTCTGAAAACGTAATTTTAAGCTATTTTTGGTCACGTTTGGAAAAGAGATGGGAGGTTCGGGAGTCCTCCCTCATAAAAACACATTGCAAAGCTATCTTTGTGATCTTTCTAAATAGACGGGGGGGGGGGGGGGAGGGGGATTCTCGGCAATTAATAGTTCGAAATTTAAGTCCCAAAAACGCCATCCCAGCATTGGATAGACTTGCCTAGTTATTATTTTAACTTCCTTCGAAAAGAAAAAAAGTCTTTAAATGGTTGTGTTTTCTCAAAAGAAAAGAAAATATTTCAAATATCCTGTCTACTTTTTTTTTCTTTCTGAAAATGATGTCTATTTACGAAACACGTTTTGTTTACTTAAAACTGTCGCAGCAACAAATTCAAAAGTTCTAAGACTAATAATAGGTAATGATCTCTCTTTCTAAAGAAGAGTTTGAGGAAAACCTCATATTTACTAGTAGAAATGATAAATAGCATGGGGATCACATTGAACGTTCCTTTTAGATGTTGTTCTTTTTCCTTAAGACCATAAACATATTATTTCGTTGAATAAATTCAAGTGAGCTCAAGTGTGAATACTCTGTAATATAAAGTTTGAATACTTGACTTTTTCATTTATTAAGCTCTTTTTAAGAATATGAAGAGCATTTACCGATTAGTATTAATCCTAATATTTTTCCTAATATTTTTCCTTCTCTTTTAACTTTTTTTTTTGTTATAAAGTATGGTGAAATGACGCAAAAGTTGAGAAAATAGATCTTAAATGACTAAGAAAAAAGTCAATTTCTATCCAAATAAGCATTTTTATAATAAATAACGCACGAACTTTTAAGATTTTATTTGACTTGAAACTTGCTTTAGTTATGTATAAACCGAGGATAAGAAACTAGAATCAAAAAGTCATCAAAGATAATATAATAATTCAGTTTTTTAGAAATGGCAAGCTGCTATGTTAGAATGAAACTGACACCACAAAGCAAATTTACCAGTTAACAGTCCGTGTTATTTTAAAGGCACCAGATAAAACCAATTTTTTCACTGAAGAGTAGAACACTTGGCATTACTATCACACAAAATCTTATGCAGATCAAAATAAAAGCAATTTAATGCAAAGGTGATCGATTTTTAATAGAGGACGCGAGAGCATCACCAGATGAGTGCAGTTGAAATTTAAGGTGTGTATAAAGAATATATATATAAAAATAACAACAAAAAGCTGTTGTGACTACATGTATCGTAATGGACAGAAAAGCACCGTTTATACACCTCCCTCTCCTAGAGACTGTCTAAATAAGACGTATTGCAATAATTAAGTCCAGCATAATAATGTTCAACATGTACCAACACAGGAATACTGAGGAGATTGCGTTCCAATAATTTGAAGCATTTATTAGTGGTAGACAGCATAGGTCAAATAACTTTCGTTTGTTTCTGACTGCAATGCTAATATCGATAATCTGCTCAATCAGTAGGGTAAAGTAATATCTCTATTTTAAACTGTCCCATTTAATGTTTTAGTGTGTTAGTTTTATTACACTATTGTTGTTTCATTGTATTATTGTTGTAGTTGATCTGCAGCACTAAGATCGGTAATCTGCTCAATCAGTTTAGTTCTTGAGGGTAACTTTTAGCAGAAATTTCTCCATTTAAAACTGCACCGCTTAATGTGTTAGTTTTATTACAGTAATGTTTTTTATTGTATTATTGTATTTGTTGATTCAAAACGGAAGAAATACTCCTAAACTATTGCACAAGTACACTTAAAAATTTAGGAAAATTTTCGGGTAGATATTATTGCAAAATGGAATATTTGCAGTACAGAAAAAAATTACGGTAAATTGAAAAGGAAAAAGTAAGCGCCAAATTTTAGAAAAAATGATGATTGGATGCATTTAAAGTGAAGGGGTAACTTTGAGCCCCGTCAGAAAAGGGTTGAAAAATAAATAATTTTAGTAAACGTGTTGCAACTTTAATACAGCAAAATAAAATTTCTAAACGTTTAAAAACTCCCCCATTATATTTCACAACGTCATAAGATTTCTAGCATTTATAATATTGTAAATAATGTTTCAATGTAGGAAATGCAGTTGCAACTACTTCAAAAATAACTTCAGAATTATTGAATGATGCAACGATCTGTGTACAATATTTACAAGGTTTTTTTTTTGTGTGTGTGTGTGTGCAATAAAGAGTAAAAAACGTATTTCGTATCCTTGATGGGAGAGTGCAGCACTGGTATAATTTAAGTACCTTATAAAATTTATTTTAAAGATTAGCTCGCTTCCTTTTTGGGAGCATTAAGCTTGCTTCCCACATTTAACCCTTAAATGGTGATTTGCATTTTTTTTGCAACATACATTATGAGATGGGGTGAGTGTAACCCACAAGTATTTCTTGTGCACTACACAAAATTTAGCAAATTAAAGGGGGAAATTTTCCAATGGTTTTTGAATTCTTTATTACAACTAAATCATTACCATAAGTTAAATGTACATACTATAGGAAACTAGAATGCTACTGCAGTATATATGTAAACATTACATAAAACTTTTGAATGAAGTCAAATTCATCTAGTGTATAATGTAAAACATCCCACCTCACCAGTTAAAGGTAAAGGATTTGTGTGGTATGGTAAATATTCTTCCGACAGCCTTTAGAAGTGTAGGCTCTAGTGGGGGAAAGTGGTCAAAGGGGTAAAGTGGTCATAAATCAAATAAAGAGCTGTATGGATGCCTTAGTTGCCAAATCGATTAACTCCACTTTTTTTTAAAAAAATCCTCATTTCTGCTTTAATAGGGCTAAATCAATGCTTAGAATGTGAATTTATATTAAACTTTCGATTCAGTACATTTCTGATCCTGCGATGGCAGAAAATGTAACACGAGGGCCTATTCACTCCTATGGATAACACTATAGTCTTCACCACTTTTCTCGACTTTTTCTTTTATGGAGTTAATCGATTTAGCAAGTGAAGCATTCATATATTGCAAATAAAAAAACGAATAAGGGTATTTTTTTAATTTTAGATTTTAACAAATAGGGTTTTAAATTAAAATTTTTGAAACTGACAGAATTTTATTTCGTGAAAAATAAATTATTTTTGTGTCTCATGAAACATTTTAAAATCTGAACACCTCTTTTAACTTCTTTGTAAAATTGTTTATTAAAATTTTTAGTAGTTTGGTTTTGCAGGAGCTTCCAGGATGTCTCTAGAACAGGTCTGCATAAACAGTTGAGCTGTATTCATTTCATATTATATTTTGGAACAACTTAAGTAAGATGGGGTAAAGTGGTCACAGGTTAAGCTTAACATATATCCTTCAACCAAAATGATTTAATCTTTACTTATAAGGCAAATATCAGTTAAATATTATGTTTACTAACCATTTACTGTTTTTAGGGTAAATTGAATTAAATACAACTGATTTAAAATTTGATATAGCATATCGAATGAGTTACAACAGGATTGTAATCCTATAATATTAATCCTATAATATAGATTTTTTTTTCTGCAACCATTACTTTTAATTCTTACCACCCTCTCCCCCCCCCTTCTCCTCTACAAAAAAGCCATCTGTTAAATATCAGTAAAAATTAGAAACTTAGAACTAAAATCATTTCTGATACATAGAATAAATAGATAAAACTTGATAATTTTTCCTCTTTTGTTTTTTAATTAAGTTTTTTTTTAATAACTCTATATTCAGCATAATATTTTTATTATGTAATTTATGTAGTTTATACATTATTCAGCCGCTATTTTTAATATATTCCTAAAGTAATAAAACATTGCAAATTATTACATCTTTACTGATAATATTGATGAAATCCAGGAGTGAAATATCATTAAAATTCTTGGTAAACCAACTTTTTACCATTGTTGACGATCAAAAACTTATTAAATAAAATTAATTTCTTTAAAAGAACTAGGTGTGTTGAGCAATAAAAAATATTGCAGTTATTTATGACGGTTTTTGATCAATTTTTCAACTATGACCCCTTTACCCCACCGCAAGGCATTAACACACTTGAAAAAGAAAATGCCATTAAGCTATTTAATAGACCGGGATCTGAAGGGGGTTGAGCTGAGCATGCATGAAAAGGCTGACGCAATATTATTTCTGATTATTGTTACAGGCACGATGGTGATTATGAAACCACATGTCGTCGCCCCCCTGGGTGGTCGACAACCCCAGGGGAGGGGGGAAAGCAGTGGGGGGGGGAAACCGTTTGCTAAAACACTCATAACTCGCGAACTATTTGAGATAAAACACTGGAAAAAGTGGCAATCGACGCAACAAAACAACGGCTTCATAAAAGCTAAATATGATTATGAACTTATCTTTGTTGGTTTCCTGAGTAAAATTCCATTTTTCGCAAACAAGCAAAATTTTTTAGTAAAATGCTCAAAACAAACTTTTTTTGATCAAAATAAATTCCAAATCAAAATTATTTGATTTTTTTTTCAAATAAAGTCCTGAATATCATTATTCAGTTTGTTGAAACTATTTAAGTACTGTTAACGCGTTGAAAAACAAAATGACAGTAGCAAGCTCGAACACGATTTGCAGTATAGTTCAGGATCTGAAGGGGGGTTTTGAGCATGCATGGAAGACCTGACGCAAAATTATTTCTGATTAATGTCACAGGCACTATAGTGATTATGAAACCACGTGTCGTCGCCTCCCTGGATGGTCGACAACCCCGGGGGAGGTGGGAAAGCAGTGGGGGGGGGGGGGGGGGGAGCCGTTTGCTAAAACACTCATAACTCGCGAACTGTTTGAAATAAAGCACTGAAAAAAGTGGCAATCGACGCAACAAAACAAGGGCTTCGTAAAAGCTATATATGATTATGGACCTATCTTTGTTGGTTTCTGAGTAAAATTCCTTTTTTCGCAAACAAGCAAAATTTTTGAATAAAATACGCATTTTTTTTTTCAAATTATCAAAATTATTTAACTGTTTAAGGAACCAATAAAATCTGAAATATCATTATCCAGTTCGGTTAAAATTGCTTAATTATTATCAAAGCGTTGAAAAGTGAAATAAAAGCAAGCTCAAAAAGCATTTGAGGTAATTCACAAAAAAAAAAAAAGTTTGCGGAATGTACCTTGAAGACTCGACATAAACCAAAGTAAATTTTGTGGCTCTCCTGTTTCGGCGGTTTTATTTCGTAATATTATCAAAACAATGTCCCAGTTAAGTAATTACTTAATTATTTAACCTTTAACGCATTATAGCTGCTTAGTATGGGTCACAATGGCACTTTTAAAAAAATTAAAATATGCAAGTTTGCAAGTACGAAGTAATTACGGAAAGGATAAGCTATCAGGATAACCCTTTTGCAGATTTTTACACCTGGGTTTTGAAACATAGTGAGCTCGGCTATTACCACATATGCAGCATCAAAATTTCAGTGGAACGTTAAAGAAAATGAATAGTCTCTTATCCAGAGAAGTCCTGCAATGGCAATGTCTTCAATAGCGACTGCAAAACAGCAAAAGAAAACCAAAAAAAAAAAAAACATTTAACCTGGGAAACGTTAGCTCAAAAGTGATGTTAGTACATCTAAAAATCATTCCCATACAATAAGCTCAATGCTAGGTTAGGTTCATCAGAATGGTTCACTGAAGCAAAGCGAGAGGTCGGATTTCGTGAATGTAATTGAAAATGATACTTCTTGCAGCAAAACTCTAGAAGAAGCACCCTATTTTAAGAACAAAGTTCAAGTTATCGATAAAATGACTCTGGTCCATAATGTCCCAAACACTACTTTCTAATGCAGCAAAGATTTTGAAGGTCTCCAAATAAAAAATAATAAAATTTTCTCTCCAATAGTCAAACTACACGAGTGGACCTTAAACACGATTGGTACATTTCACTGTCGTTTTCATTACTTGAAAACTAGAAGTTCAGGAAAGTCTCCTTCACTTAAAAAAATCACTAGGTACCAAACCTGTGGTTTCGTATCATAGCCATTAGTGAAAATAAAAAGAACCTTTAAAAGTACATTTCAGAGTATGTAATATGTAACATATCCGTTCCTGCATCCAATCAGCTTCTGGTGTCTGGTAACTCTGAAAACGAAAATGAATATTATTTAAAATCTGAGAGCCAAGTAATAAATTTCTCTTAAATGCCCGAGTCCAACCAGGACGAAGTACGCAACAGAATCTATCTTCCTGCATATGATTCAGTGCAAAATA
Organism: Uloborus diversus; assembly: GCF_026930045.1. Taxonomy (NCBI): domain Eukaryota; kingdom Metazoa; phylum Arthropoda; class Arachnida; order Araneae; family Uloboridae; genus Uloborus; species Uloborus diversus. Next base: position 52,229,723 of record NC_072733.1, on the reverse strand, counting down.
GGGGAGAAAGTAACTAATAGTTTATAGATCAGAAACTAATTAATTCTTATTGGCAATCTTTGTTCAAGGACAGAGGTTGAAATTTCATGTGCTGGTGTTTTGGAAAGGAAAAGAGCTTTAGGATGGCATCTATCTTCAAGAACACTTAAGGAAAAAACATCTAAAATTTTACAAGCTTTTGATACATTTTCCAACTGCGATTCAACAAGTAAAATAGGAACAAAAAAGTATGCTTTCTCTTTACCAGAAAAGTCGGAAACTGTTTTTTGTACACTAGAGTTATCATTAAAACAATATCTGAGTGCTTCAGAATTTCAACTGTTAGAAGCTGTATTATAAAAAAAAATTGTCAAGAAAATAGGTATTTCTTGCGAATGCAACTATTACATACAACAATTTCTTGTCATTTCCATCAGAAATAAATATAATATCAGCTCTCTACCATGCTCCTACATTTCTTTCCAACATATGCTAAGAAGTATTGCTCAACTGTACTATTGAATCAATTCCCTTGTACCTTAGCAGTGCCTTTAGATATAACAAAGTTTGGGTTTTACTTGAATGAAAATAAAACAATAAAACCCCACATCTTATGATGCAGTCAGTGTTACCAGAGAGTTTAATTTTACACTGCGCAGGTAAGAACTGAAAATAATCTTGTAAATGTTTTATTAATAATTCATCTTGCTGTAAATACTGTGCTATTAAGACTAAAGCAAAACCCCATAAACTACAAAATACTCGGAAGAGAACGATTCAACAGAACAATTACAAGTCAACAAAAAAGTGTATGATCCAGCTTTCAGAATTCCTGAATGCTTTGTGTATGCATATTGATATTCTGCAATTACTTTTTAATACGCTTTATTTTACTAATTTTATTTAATTAGTTTTTTTTTTAGAACTCTAGTGTATAATTTTATATTTATATTCGTTTTCATAAAAGCTCAAAGATGCTTCTCATTTTTTATATTTATTTAGAACATACTATTTCTTGTATCATTGTTCTTTGTTGGGTAAATTATAAAAAACAATATCGCAAAACAATACCCGCAATATTCTTTTGTGCACATTGAAAATATAAATTAATAGAAATAAATAAAAATTATATTTGAATTGAAACTACTGTGTGCCTGGTTCTCTAATTCCTCTCAAATTTAAAGCAGTATATAACAGAATTAAAGCCATAATTGAATGCTTTGCAATTAGAATAAGTTTGTAAACGGAAGAGTGAATAGTTCGTCATAAGGATAATAAGGCTATTTTTTTCTCCTTAGCATACTGCCATTTTATTCAATGCGCTAATTTAGGCAGTGTTTGCATTTTCTATTTCGCTTTTTAACGCTCACGTTGGTAATAATTAAGTAGTTTTAAACAAACTGAATGATGAAGTTTCAGATTTTATTGATTCCCTAAAGGGTTAAATAATTTTTAAAAAGAACTTATATTTGGAAAATAAGCTTTTCGTATTTTATTCAAAATTTTTGCATGGCTGCTAAAAAAGGAATTTTACTTATAAACCAACAAAGATAGAACTATAAACATATTTAGGTTTTTCAAACCCTTGTTCTGTTGCATCTTTTGCCACATTTTTAGTGCTTTACCTCCTACGGTTCGCGAGTTATGAGTGTTTTAGTGAACGGCGTCCTCCCTACTGCTTTCCCCCTCCCCCGGGGATGTCGACCGCCGAGGAGGGGGGGGGGGAGATCGGCATGTGTTTTCATAATCACTATAGCGCCTGTAACAATAATCAAAAATAATTTTGCGTCAGGCATGCCCAAAACCTCCCTTTAGATCCTGAACTAGACTACGAATAGTGTTCGAGCTTGCTACTGTCATTTTGTTTTTCAATGCGTTAACAGTACTTAAATAGTTTTAACAAACTGAATAATGATATTTAGGACTTAATTTGAAAAAAAAATCAAACAATTTTGATTTGGAATTTATTTTGCTCAAAAAAAGTTTGTTTTGCGCATTTTATTCAAAAATTTTGCTTTTTTGCGAAAAATGGAATTTTACTCAGAAACCAACAAAGATAGACCCATAATCATATTTAGCTTTTATGAAGCCCTTGTTTTGTTGCGTCGTTTGCCACTTTTTTCAGTGTTTTATTTCAAATAGTTCGCGAGTTATGAGTATTTTAGCAAACGGCTCCCCCACTGCTTTCCCTCTCCCCCAGGGTTGTCGACCACCCAGGGGGGGCGACCACATGTGGTTTCATGATCACCATCGTGCCAGTAACAATAATCAGAAATAATAATGCGTCAGCCTTTCCATGCATGCTCAATCCCCTTCAGATCTTGGACTATAAATCAATTTCTTTCTTCGGAAAATTTAGTGCAGCGTGTTCTTTATTAATGTAATATAAAATAACGACAAAAAAAATTAAAGTTTAAAAATTTCTTGTATTTATCATTTACCTAAGTTGAAAAACCTGTATTTTATGACCACTTTACCCCACCAGACCCTATCAAATATTCATGCATGGTAAGGTAGTTCATTATGGGCAGTAACATTTGATGAATTTAGTGGTAACTAATTTTTCAGTCTTACAAGAGGTTGATAGACAATGAAAGAAAACGAAAAAGTAAGATTTTTTGAAGTTTTAAGATTTTTTTAAACTTCCATTCTATTGTTTCGGAGTAGATTAATCCAAATAAGAAAAACCATAGTTTCTTAAGTTTTGGGACAGAAAATGCTTATGATTGTTCTCTGAAAATCATAACGTTATTAGAAAACATATTGACTGCAGTCTTTACTTTAACTTGCGCTTGAAGATACTGTGCGAGAACTAATGTAATAGTTGATGATACAAACATACATTCCTATTAAAAAACAATGCTGCAACACGCAGCAGTTAGAAAATTCAAATGTTTCGTGTACAAAAATTATGCGAGAAAATATACAGAAGCAAAATTTTATAATTGGTATTCACAAGTTGTATATGCTTTTTTTTTTTTTTTTTTTAGCAATCACGATTGCTTACTGTTCTCACTTGACCGTCCTTGGCGTTGTGGTTTCTTTTTCAGCTTGGACCAAGAGCCTCTGCAGCTCCACCGCCACCGTCTTCTGCAGGTGTGACTCCTCTGGTCTTGAGCACTATCCCCCGGGACCCGCTTCTCCTGGTCGGCGGCGTCCATGTCCTACACACACGCACGCTTGCACTTGCACACACGCTTTCACGTACATACACACATGCCTTCACACACATACACACATGTCTACGCACACGCACAACTATACACAAGTAACCGCCCAAGAGAAGGAGCAGGCATGGACGCACAGGAGTCGTTTCTAGAAACAATAACTCCAATGAGTCCGGTCGCAACTCGTGATTGCGAAACACATAATATGAATTCAAAATTTCAGAATTCAAATTAATTTCTTTTTTTATTTATTTCAATAATACGAGTACACAATAAAAAAAAGTTGCAGTCTTTATTACCTATAGGTGACGGATATTAAAACATTTATTCAGTCATACTTTGCTATTAAACATTAGAAAACAGAAAGTACTCACTCACCCTGAAGTTTTTAATGTTCTGATGTCTTTTAGGTAAAAAGCAAAATTTAAGAAGAGCAAACGTCCACAATGGTTCGAAATACTGAGTAGGGACCCACGATTCATCCAGCGGCACAGCCAGGGGAGGAAGTTTAGGGATTAAAACCCTCCCCTGAATTCTTGATTTTAACTCATTATGCCAACTCTAATACAATAGTTTGTATACATACAAGAGTGGTTATAACAAAAATCTCCAACTAGAAGGTTCCTTCCGCGAAGGTTGCGCTACTGGACTCACCGTCTTCCTAATTTATTTAACGATTTGCTTGCAGTAGATATATTTTAAAAGCAATCAATAAACAATCATCAGAACATTTTTATTTTAGCCACTTTGAACGCTGGCATGCACAAATTACACCAAGTGCGCGAGTAATTCTCAAACAAATATTTCTCAAGAAAATTATAGTAATTCTCGTTTACTATTCCCGCACATCCTACCAAAGGTGCAAACAAACCGTACTTATGCGTATTATGTTTTCGAAGTTACAAGAGTTGTTTTTGTACGCATTCAGCTGAGTTCAAACCATTTGTTGTTCTTTTGATAGTTCTAACACTGTCGTGTTGGCGAAAAGTAAAGTGTTTGGTTTAGCTTTTTTTAGCAAAAGGAGCAAAAGTAACAATTGAAATATACCAAATGTTGGTTTAAGAATTTGGCGACAAAACTTTTCGCAATGTTGAGTGTTGTAGAAGTTTTAAAGATTTCCAAGAACTTGGTACAGACCATCAGTGGATTAGGTAAGCCATCAACAGATACTGTTTTTTAACAAACTTTATCACAGTTTGTGAATTCATACATGACAGATGATAAATTATCTACGCGTATATGAAGTTGTAGGAATGTCGTATGAGACTACGAACCATGCGCTTTATCTTCCCTATATAGGGTAGGTGGGGGTAAAGCCCCGCGTGGGGTAAAAACCCGCACCGATATTTTAACTTGATCACATTGGAGTAAGAAATTTACCTCTAGGTGGTGGGTTTGTCCTATGGAAACCTATTGATCAATGAAATTTTGTCCTGACTAGGCACTCCAGAGACGAGAAAGGGGGATGAGTCTGTTTCTTACTACTTTGATCTAACTTTTCTAATATATTATTCGAACATTGTAAAATGTAGAATTTGAAAAGAAGAATCAATGAATTACATGTTAATACTGGTACATTAAAGCTTCACCTTCGCGTGAAAACAGTTATTCTAGTGGTTGATTAAAAGCAACATGAGGCGTTTTTCAGAAAGTGACAAAATGGGGAAAATCCCTTCAGTTGTTTTGGGGTAAAACCCCGCATCTCCAAAAAGTCAAGGATTCTCTCCACTTGGCTTAAAATTGTCTCTTTTTTGAAATATTATTAATATCTTTGTTTAGCATGTGTTTTGTGCAGCTTATTCATCTTAAAAAATTAATTGTTGATGAACATTTACTCATGAAGTTTTAATTTGGATAAGATTTGTTAGGTAAAATCTTACATTCATTTCAATTCAAACGTGCTTTCTTTAATGTAATAATTTCTTCTTTTTTTTTTTTTTTTTTGAACATTTACGTACGTTTAATTTTTTGTTCTAGTACCTTCAGAAGAAAAACAATTCAGAACCATGATAAATGTCGAGCCTAATGAAACACGTACCTTAATTGCAGGCTTCTCTTCGTTCTGTATGATAGACATTAAAGTTAGGTAAAAAAAATATCGATTGAAGACATCTCTGAAAAATGGAACAAAAGCTTGGGACTTCAAAGAAGAAACAAATTTCCCTATAATTTCGAGTGAAACTGTAGAGAATAACTCGAAACTTATCCCTGCACAATGTGGCCAAGATAACTTCAACATGACTAGAAGGAGGAGGTTATGTAGAGGGTTTTTCTAACATAAAACACCTAGAAGCCTGCAAATGTACTGAGCACAGGAAGAGTCATTGGAAATGAAGACGTTATAAATAAATTGTCGTAACCTCAGCAAAACACGGTTCCATCCACGATGCAATAACATTTTTAAAAAACTCAACCTAGTGTACTGTTAACTTAAAGCACCGGGTACTAGATATTCAATTAAATTATAGCTTCAGGCATTTAAATTATTTTTTATAATGCGACTGTCCTTTTTCCCCGGGTAATTAATCCTCCTTTTGTGGAGAAGAAAATATTTTCGTGATAAAGTAAAAAAAAAGATAAAATGTGTGAGATAGTTAAGTTCGGTACTGCTGAATAACAATAAACCAATGGTTCAAGGAGGTTTTTCAAGTATTTTTATCAAACAGTCACCCTTTTCATTCACATTCATATTGAATGGGGTAAAGATCCGCATTGCGGGGTTTTACCCCATTTTGTGGGGCAAAACCCCGCAATTTTGTTTCCCCGCTAAATTGTAATTTTCTCAATTATTACTAATCAGACGTAGCTAAAATTTGGAAGGATTATAGGTAACAACTCACGCAATGACTCTAATTTGAAAAAATGGGAATATATGCCATTTATTGACCATGGTGGTATAAAAACTGAAAATCGCGGGGCTTTACCCTCACCTACCATATGATTTTTATAACATTTCTGATACAATTATACATGTTGCATAAGACAAATACAGATCGACAGGAAATACTACCAACACAAGAGGGAAACTACATCAATAGATGAAAAATACATGCCTGTTTTTTTCAGAATCAGCTACCCTTAACGACAAATCTTCAACAAGCGAGACTTAATTTCTAGTACTGAGTCTCAGATTTACGATTTTCAAAATCACCTATTCTAAATTATGTGTAGATTTCATTTTAATGATTGTAGATTATATTCGTAGTTTAAATGGGCACTGAAAGCTGTTTCTATGCATTGTTCTATTTTATTCTTTGTTTAATGCGTTGTGATGTATGTTATAGATACATATGAATATTGCTGAATCAATACAGAACATGTGTCAAATTTAAATTATTTTGAAAGACCTTTTTTAAGTCTCTGCAATAGAAGGACAAAAGCAATTGCATCAGAATATTAATTCATTTTAAATACGTTTTAGGTCATAGTTTAAAGCTTTTTTACTTTGTATGTTGCTACTTTAAAAAAAAATGTATTTTCAGGAATAATTTTCAAAAAAAAAAAAAGCTGCTCCTCGTTTCATTTTTCGTGACATTTTTACTGCTATTCAAAAACCTGAATTCGACGAATATTTTTGTTTCTAAATTTGACAGCTTCATGGCTAATATTTTTAAAAGAGTGCGTAATATTTTAAGATGCTTAAAATGTTTAACTATTTGCAAAACTTCATCTTCTTTATATAGGTACCTTAAATATGATATCAGTTAAGTGTTTAGCTGAACAACTAACTTACCTGAGAAATCGCGTCAGTCAAAAAAGGAAAGGAAAAAAAAAAAAAAAAAACGTAGCTGGTTAACTCTCAAGAAAGAACTACCACTCAAAATTAAGTTGCTCAGAAAATGCTAATACCTTATGCGTTACAGCATTTGCATCTTCGTACATTACGTGTACGAAAGCAAACGCCTTCATAGGAGGTTTGCGATCCCTTTCAATAACTTAGCGCCTACTCTTGTTTACATTCTTTTCTATTTCCTCGAATTCCCTTTTTGTTCTTTAGTTAATTACTAGCTTCGGAAATTATTTCCTAACTTTTTCCCCTGATGACCTTTGTCATTACTTTTCTTTTTTTCACTAGCTGCAGGCTGTTCGCATTCTCTTATGTTCTTTTTCACTCGGGTTCACTTTTTAATAACTGACAAACTCGTTTCCCTTCTGTTGGAAATCAGTAACATATGTAATGACTGAATAGGAAGCTCTATTATTCCAAAGATCTTTGTTTCATATAGGTTATACCATTAAGGTGTCCTAACACCAGAAGATGGAAAAACTTTACAAAGCCTGTCAAGAGGCTTCGAGAACCTTGATTAATAAACTTCACGTGTCATTTTTGGCATGAAAATAGTTTTTTCTAATGTTATCACAGTGCATCAATTAGGCAATTTTCGTTTGGGGAAACTTGGGGTACTTCCCAGTTTTGTGTAAGGATTTGTGAGTTGGCTAATCTAGGCACTAATAATTTAAATGCATGACCAATGTTTGCACATACAGGGTTAGCACAAAAGAATAAAAACTTTATATTTTTTAATCTATTAAGCGCATTAAAATAATTACTATACAAAATTAAAGGAAAATATACTACAGTCAAACCTGTGTAAGCTGCTCACTTGCGGTATACTAAAAATTTACTAAAGTTTACTAAAAATATGTCTTAATTATTAAAGAATGTCTGTACTTTAATATTACATATCGTTATTGTTTTTAAATTGCATTTAACGGATAATGTAAACTTCGGAATACTTTCATAAAAAAAGTTTCTGTTGTCACAATCAGACGATCATTTCTTGAGCTAAAACAAAATGGCTGAAAAAAAAAACCCAAAATGTTGCCAGTTTTTATGTACAAGTATAACTTTAATATAATTGTCAGGTTTCAAATCTCTACTTAATGATTTTGGTACATTTTTGGCTATGGGATCATGTATCCCTCGGGATCAAGTATCCCTAGTCTCCCCTATATAAATTATCAAAATTCTTTCACTGTTTTGTGAAACCCAGAACAATAATGTAGTGCTGCACATGAATAGTTCTTTGTCATTTAATTTCACTCTTTACTACATTGAAAACCTGTAATTTTGGAAATAACTTACATTTGTAGCAACGGAATCAGAAGCTATATAATTCCTCTGATAATGCTATCGTATAAGTTGTGCTAGTATTCTGTCCCAACGCTACAAACATAATGACACTGCTCTGCATGTCTGAAACGCAATTCAAGAATCTCGTTAAATAAATTTTACGAGTCATTTCTGGTATAAAAATACTTTCTGTTAATGTTATTCCCAAGCATTATTTGACCAATATTTGTTGGGGGAAAGCCCCCAAGTCGGAAGTTCAGACTTCGAGCATTTTTATTCATTTATTTTCTTGCACGTAGTCTTACGCCTATAAGTCAGTAATCTGACACTTAGACATTTTAAGTCTAGCATATGATCTTTCCATTATTTATATCACTATATTTTAAGGCGAAAAGTTTTATATTAATATTTCAAGTATGGTAAATGAGCTTTAGATGATCAAGAAATGTTTCTAGAAAAAAATTAAGAGAAGCCTTTGCTTAGTACACAAAACACCTTCCCCTAAGCTAAATCGAAAAATGTCGTGAAAGAAGTTACATTTTGAGTGTAGCCTGATAAAACCCAAGGGCTGTTAAACCAATCCAAAAAGCTATCAGCTTTTTTTTTTTTTTCGGAAATCCTTAATGTACGCAATTAAAAAAAAACTTCAAAATTACACAATTTGAAGATGGAAATGGTGTTTTTTTTTTCATTTAAGTAAATAAAGAAATAAAAATTAAAATTGTTAAGTCTAACCAACATCAAACTGCTGAGGCACTGTGTCTTACACCTCAGAAGATTAGGACTTTTGCATTTAAACTTTTTGTAATACATTTACATGAATGGTTTTTTATGTATATGTACATCACTTACGGAACCGTTTCAACTGCATTTATTTAAATAAACAATAGAGTCAAGTCACATGGGACAGTTTTGAACTTTTATCGTTAATTGCATATTAATCATACAGTGCCGGCAAAAAAATCTTCATATTTGCTTGGCAGTTAAAAACATAACATACAAATTTCTTTTCATGATTTTACTTGGCATGCTCCCTAGTGATTTGCCCGAATACCGAATATTCGGCTAAATAAAGTTTTTTTTTTTTTTTTTTTTTTGTGCTGCACTATATGTTTTCCATTCGAACGAAGTATTCTATTTTTAGGAATAGCCATAGTACTTCACTTGGAAACAAGGTATAGATGTCTAGATAGTATATTTTAAAAATAAAACAAAAGAATGTTCATCGTCTCTAGTTTGGGATCCTCCCTTACGAGCTAGGTGCACCAGCTCTCAAAACGAAATTCGGCAAAATGTCCCAAGTTGGGGTATTGTCCCAAGTATGGACACTTGACTGCACAAAAATTGTTAGAAATTTTCCTTTCATAATTTTACGAAACTTTCTAGAGAGCACGTGAAATATAATGTTATGGTTACATAAACCAAAAGTTACTACTCCCGTTGCAAACAAAATCCCCTCTCCAGTTAAGGTTTAAGAAAAATGTATTTTACATTGATCGTTAAAGGAAGAACAAATTATTATCAAAACATTAAAATTACCTTTTTGATTCATAGCGTTTTCAATCTTTTAAGTAAGCAAGGATGGCAAAAATAGGAAGGACACAATGCAGTTTCTTCAAACTAATGTGAAATTCACTGATTGATATACCTTTAAAACCTTATTTTTTCATTCAATCCATTTTATTTGCACAATCTATACATTATTAAAATTAGTTTTGTTTTCTTTGTACTCTTTGAACTGCAGTGCCTCTCCCTTTACAGGCATGCCTTCCATTAACTTTTGCACGTAACGCAATCAAACAGTCTCACGACTTCCGACTAGCAACTTTTTCTTCCAGGTAATATTTCATTACCTTGAAGATAAGTTCGAGTAGTCAAAAAAAAAAAAAGGATTCTGGCAGTATTTACATCTTAGTGGCAAAAATAAACAAATAAACTTGAACTGTGTTGGAATTTTAATTTTATTCTGTCGTAATGTATTAACTGTTTCATTTGTTTAACCGTATGCAAATTTCTGTAGCTTAAGAAGGTATTTAAGCAGTCGACTGTATCCATGTGGGGGTGATTCTATGTGTTGATTTTGTCTGTTTAACATGTTCTGTAAATACTTTTATTTTACGTTAATTCTTGAGTATAAGAATAAATATATTTTAACTTAATATGCTAGTTCTCAGTCTCTAACTGCACCAGGCAATGGCACTGCGTGCACAAACTCTGCTACTTATCGGAATATTGGTCATGGGCCTTCTTCATGCGTTAAAAGGTCCAATAGTTGCAAACTGGTGTAGTATTTGAAAACTATTGAACTGTTTGAAAAACTGAAATGGCTCAAGTGCAAGAACTTTCGTATACATTTCCAAAGCTGTCAGACTATAATTATGCGTCCTGGAAACTTGACATAAAGTGTGTTTTGATTGATAGAAATTGTTAAGAGTTTGTTACAAACGCTGAAGAAGTCAAATGTGATGACGCTGCGTCTGAACGAGATAAAAGAGACTTTGAATGGCGTAAACGAAGGGCTTATACCACCATTTATCAGTCCGTAGAAAGGAAATTTCAAATTCTCATCGCACAGACTGAAAGTGGAAAGGAAGCCTGGGAAATTCTGAAGTTAAATTTCGAACCGACATCCCGAGCACGTTTAGCTGGATTACTGGATGAATTCTTTGAACTGAAATTTAACCCGAGAGAAGAAACTGTTGGTTTGTTTTGCAAGAAAGTGGAAGAAAAAACGCTACAAATAAGAGATGCTGGTTTTGACATGCCAGAGTTGTTACTGTGTTTCCAACTTATACGCCGTTTACCCGAAGAATATGATAACTTAGTTCAAATACTGTACAGATTAGAAGATAAAGATTTTACGCTGGAAAATGTATCAAAGCAACTTATCACCGAGTATGGAAGAATTTGTTTGAAACGCAAAGATGAAGGAAAAATTATAGCTGATGCATACACGACAAAATTTAAGTCTCCTGACGAGAAACCTCCAATGCAAAAGAATTTCGGAAATAGAAAGCCATCGTCTTCAAGCAGTGGAAGCGACCTGGATCCTCGAAAAAATTGGAATTCTTCACGACTTAATCGTATGGGGCCGAAATTTAGCTGCAATTACTGCGGGAAACTAAATCATTTGGAAGAAAAAGGCTTCAAAAAAGCCAGAGATCTCGAGAGAAAACAAGCTTTATATTGCGAGTCTACAAAACAGACTGAATTAGCTTTCAACACTTCATCCATTGATAAAAAGATAGTAGAATTTCTGATACTCTACGTCGACTTCACATTTTGTAAATGACAAAGAACTCTTTAGTACTTACCGAGATATTCCTCATCAAAAAGTACTGATTGGTGACAAAGTCAGTTCCTCCGAAGTCCACGGAATTGGCGATATAGACTTTACTATCCAAGACACGAAAGGTAATATAGACATTATTTTGAAAAATGTACTTTATGCACCGAACATGAGAAATTTAATTGGTGGGGCTAATGTAGACATTGCAGGATGTAAAATTCTATGGGGAAATAATAGAATGGTTCTGTATGATAAATTTGACAAATATTGGGTTGTTCGGAAAGTCATTTCGTTTTTTTTGGGGGGAACATGAAAGACAGTTTTCGTATAATGAATAAATATTTTATTAAATTATATATTGGCCATTCTGGTCCAACACCTTTTGCCATCTTTCTGGCAGTAACATAATTCCCCTCTCATAAAAGTTTTGGTCCTTGCTGGCAAAAAACTGGTTCAGGTGGTTTTTGACATCTTCATTTGAGGTAAAGATTTTGCCATCCAAAAAATTTTGCAGGGACGGGAACAAATAGTAGTCGGAAGGCGCCAGATCTGGAGAATATGGTGGATGTTGCAGTACGTCCCATTCAAGCTGTAAAAGTTTTTGGCGAGTGACCAAACTTGTGTGAGGCTCCGTAAGGACATGGGGCACCCACACATCGAGCTTCGAGGTTAAGCCCATGCCTTTCAAATGGCCATAAACAGTCGAATTCGACAAATTTAATCTCTCACCGATCTCTCGTGTGGTTATTCGCCGATTTGCATCAACTAATGCCTTCATCGCATCTTTGTCAGCTTCGACCGGCCTTCCAGACCGTGGTGCATCTTCGACATCAAAATTGCCGGATCGAAATTTTGCAAACCAGTTCTGGCACTGGCGTACTGTTAACACGCCTTCTCCATACACATCCGTCAATTTTTTTCTCGCTTGGACAGCATTTTTACCTTTTCTGAAGTAAAAAAGTAAAATATGACGAAAATGCTGCTTATTGCTCTCCATATTTAAAAGGGCACCAACCAAAAACTACTGCGTAGAATTAATAGAACTTTTTCACACACAAGCCTTGCAATATCAGCTCTCAAGACATATAATGGTTATGCGGCTTAAGTGTGAAGTTGGTTTCGAAAAAACGTAATTAAGTCCTCTGACGGGAAAAAACGAAATTACTTTCCGAACAACCCAATATTTGTTTACTGTACCCCGCGTAGATAAATTGTATGTAGTTAAAGGTTACGCTACAAATTGTAAGAATTTTGCTTTTTCTACTAGCTTAAGTTCTGAAATTGTTCACCGTAGATTCTGTCATACTAATTTACCTTTATTAGTTAATATGAGTAAAAATAATTGTGTAAAAGGAATTGAAAATATTAATAGTAAAAACGTAAATAAGGTATGTGAAACTTGTGTAGTAGCAAAATCTGAAAGAATGTCGTTCAAGAGAGGTTACCAGTATAAACGTAAATCTAATCAAGTTCTCGAAAGAGTGTACATGGATTTATGGGGTGCTTCTCCAGTTGACTCTTTAGCAGGGGGGAGATATTTTTTGTCAATCGTCGATGATTATTCTAGGAAAACTGAAGTTTATATAATAAAAGACAAAACTGAAGTTTTTGAATGCTTTAAAAAGTATTTAGTAAAAGCTGAAAGGCAGACGGGTAAAAAACTAAAGTGCGTGCGAACAGATAACGGTCTTGAATTTACGCATAAACAATTCGAGAAATTTTTGACCGAGTTAGGAATAAAAATTGAAAGATCTTCAATTTATACCCCGGAGCAAGTAGGAGTTGCGGAAAATTTCAATAAAGTAGCTATGAATGCAGTTCGAGCAATGCTACAGGACAGTGGATTGAAACCTGAATTTTGGGGGGAAGCTCTTTTAATGTATGTTCACACAAAAAATGGAACTGAGCACAGTTTAACGGAAGGTTTAACGCCACAGGAAATATGGACGGGATTCAAACCTTCGGTAAGACATTTAAGAATTTTTGGATCTTTAGCATATGTTCACGTTCCTAAAGTTAAACGACATAAACTTCAACCTAAAGCTTTGATAGGAATTTTAGTTGGATATGCGAATAAAACTAAAGGGTATAGGATTTATGTTCCAAAAGAAAGGAGAGTTGTAGAAACTATACATGTGCGTATAAATGAAAGTAGAAATGGTGTAAATGCATTATTTGGGAAAAATAATTCTTATAAGTACACGAATTCAAACTTAAATCAATGCCCAATTGAAACTAACAATTTTAAAAACGCGACACTTGATCTCAATCATGAAATTGCGGGTAAAAACTTTAGTGACGAGGAAGACGAAAAACCTAATGAACGTAAAACTTTTAAGTTCCATAGATATTTCAGAATGTAATAGAGTTGAAAAGCCTAGAACAAAAAGTACAAGAATTGATGTTTATTATTATACCCCAATCACAAATGTAAGATTAAGGTCTTTAAATGACGTAAGAAAGTATTGTAGGAAAAATAAAATAGCTTATGAACCTGAGAAATTTAATTTTGTTCCAAAAACTATACACCCTAAAGCGGAAAATTTGAAAGAATCTTCTAGTGATTCTGACCTTGATTTAAATGAAATTTTTCAAAATGAAATTTATAACGTTGAAATTCCTAAATCGTTTGAGGATGTACAAATTAATCCAGACAGGGAGAAATGGAATGCCGCGATGCAGCAAGAATATGACATGATGCAAAAGAGGAAAGTTTGGCGGTTGGTTGATCCTCCAAAAGATGCTACAATATTAGGTTGTAGGTGGGTTTATAATATAAAAAATACTGAGAAAAATGGCAAGAAATATAAGGCAAGACTCTGTGCGAAAGGGTATGAAATGAAATATGGAATTCATTTTCATGATTATTTTTCGCCAGTTATCAATTTCTCTATTATAAAACTAATGTTGATTTTATTAGTATCAATGTTAAAATGGTATCATGTGCAATTAGATGTGAAATCTGCCTATTTATATGGTACGTTAAAAGAAACTATTTTCATGAAGCAGCCACCTGGGTTTGTTGTAAGTGGTGCTGAAAATAAGGTTTGTTTATTAGAAAAATCTATTTATGGTTTGAAACAAAGTGGAAGAGAATGGAATTCTGAATTGGACAGTATATTGCAAAATATTAGTTTTCACAAGTTAAAATGGTGTAACTGTTTGTATAAAATGAATGATAATGCTGTTTTAGTTGTCTATGTAGATGATTTTGTTCTATTCGCTAAAGATGAAAAAGTACTAAAATTAGTAACTGGAATGTTGGAAAAATAATTTAGAAATAACTGAAATAGGATTAACTAAATATTTGCTTGGTGTTAATTTTGAAAGTATTGATGGTATGTTATTCATTCATCAAAAAACCTACATTGAAAAACTAGAGTTAAAATTTAAAGATTTGCCTAAAAGTTACGTTAAACTACCATTCAAAACTGGTTATGTTTTACCAGGTAAAGTCAACGAAAGTGAGATAGTAGAAACTGAAATTATGAGGAAATTTCCGTACCGAACTTTAATCGGTTGTTTGTCATTTTTGGCTTCCAGATCAAGGCCAGTCTTTCTGTAAATGTAATGTCACAATTTTGTAATGGATATACATATCAACATTGGTTACTAGTAGTAGACATTTTAAATTATGTTTTAGCTACCAAAAGTTACAAGATAAATTTTTCAAATGTAGAATCCTTAAACTTATGTGCATATTCAGATGCCAATTGGGGGTGTCATCTGACTAAAAGACATTCAAGTAGTGGCTTTATAATTTATTTTTGTAACGTTCCGTTTGCATGGAAATCATCAAAGCAAAAATGCGTAGCACTCAGTTCAATGGAGTCTGAATTCATTTCCTTGACTGAAAGTGTAAAAGAGTTAACTTGGTATTCCAGAGTTTTAAATGAACTAAATTTATGTGGTGTAATTAAACCTATTCAGTATTGTGATAATGAATCTGCAATTTATTTTTCGAAAAATAGCCAGGAAAATTTTAAAACTAAACATATTGATATAAGGTGTCAATTTATTAGACAAATGATAGATGAAAATGGTTTTTGATTTGAAATTTGTGAACTCTAAAAGTAATAGAGCGGACTTTTTGACAAAACCTCTTTTGCTTGCAAAGTTTCAACTTGCTATTAGTAAGATTTTTGAATAATTGTTTTTGTATTGAAAAAAAAATCCACATTTACGACAGATGGGGCCGTTTGTTGGAATTTTAATTTTATTCTGTCGTAATGTATTAACTGTTTCATTTGTTTAACCGTATGCAAATTTCTGTAGCTTAAGAAGGTATTTAAGCAGTCGACTGTATCCATGTGGGGGTGATTCTATGTGTTGATTTTGTCTGTTTAACATGTTCTGTAAATACTTTTATTTTACGTTAATTCTTGAGTATAAGAATAAATATATTTTAACTTAATATGCTAGTTCTCAGTCTCTAACTGCACCAGGCAATGGCACTGCGTGCACAAACTCTGCTACTTATCGGAATAAACTGTACTTTTAATGTGTTTGACAAAGAGTTCGTTCACAGTCAATTTTTTCTCATGCAATAAAAAAAAAATCTGACAAAATTTTATTTCCCGCAAAGTCAACCCTGAGTCATTCCATGTCAAGTGATCCTAAGTTTTTTCATCACATTTTTGTATTTCTTTGAAATTTGACTCATAGATTTTACCCTTCAAAGTAATCAAAAGTCCATTTTTTTAAGATTTTTATCTCTTTTATTTTTTATTTATGAGACTTTGATTTTTGGAAAAACCCTCTTTTTTTTCATGGACCCTTGAAAATAAAATGGACGATAACTCGGCACCAAATATGGACAGAAAGATTTGGTAAAAAGAATTTTGAAGTACATTATTTGCTGTTTAATATGATATGCAATATGACTAATTTTGTAAAAAGTTTTATTTTAAAAAAATTTAATTTAAGATTTAAGTTTCTCAGAAAACATATACATAATGAATGATTTAAAAAAAATTCCAAAAAAATGTTGTGTGTTTTATGTTTGTATGTGCAAGATCTCAATGGGAACATATTTTTATGAATTTTTCTATAAAATTTGACATAAGAAATGATATTTTCCAGATTCTATTTAGTCAAATATGGGGTTCTCTTACTAGTAATGGTCTAGTGAGTAGTAAGTAAACATGGCTATGCTTGATATGAGCTGGGATGAACGTGTGGATTGGTAAGTCCCCCCCCCCCCCCACGGCAACACCACCACTTTTTATCTTTTTTTTTTTTCAAAACTGTTTTCAAAATTAAAAAAATATAAATAAATAAATAAAAAGGTGGTACGTAAGAGTAATAATCAAAACAAATGCTGCCAATCAGCAAGTGGCTGATGCTCATAAATGGGGGAGGGAGCTCATAAACATTAAAAATTGGGAAAACTTTAACAGACAAAAAGAACCAGGGGTATACTCTAGATACGCCGTATGCTCTCAAACATTTTTTAGACATATTATGTATATGATGCATATACATATTGTGCATAATGGATTACTGGGAGTATACCCTCAGAAAAATTGATGGGAACATCATTGAATAGAACAACACTCATTTGCACCTTTTTTTTCGGGAAGTGGGATGGTAGAGTGAGGGGGTGAGCAATCACACACATGGAAGGTTACACTCAAATAGGGGTGCGACATGAATGTCGATGTTTTGGAAACATCGATGTTTTTGTCAAAACATCGATGTTTTTGGACCATCGATGTTTTGGTTTCCATGTTGATGTTTTTGCATTTCAATAAAAATTATCATAAAATTTGCTCCAATTTTCTCGCTAGGTAATTAAATTTACTTATGGAGTATTAAAAAAAAATTTTTTTTTTTCTTTTGCACCCATTTTATAAGATCAATTTTTCTGTGCAGAGGATAATTTTTGGGAAGGCTACAAGATAGTAGAAGATTACTAGAGAGTGAGGAGAGGTCGAAGCTATTGGGAGAACCTGACACTGGTAGTCTGGTGCCAGAACTTGCAGTCTATTTCAAGGCTCCAATTCTTAAACTAAAGGAAAATCTTATACGTTACTACGGTGAAAATTATAATTTTAAAAATTCAGAGCTGGTAAAAGTTGCTTTAAAGTATTTGATAGTGATGGCTACTTCTGTTCCATCGGAAAGAGATGTTTCTCTGACTGACGGGATAGTCTGCGAAAAGAGAAATGCGCTTCTGGGAGCAAAGTAAACAAACTTCGTTTTCTCCAAACTGTCAACACCAATATTTGGGATTACTTATCGATTTCCCCCACCAAGCCGTCCCTCTATTACTTACAATTTGTGTTTAATTATTAACTAACAGTACAACACATATTTCTTGCTCTTAAAAATAATTGTTATAACTAATTTTTTCATTTTAAAATAATTAGCACAACTTTTTCTCATCACTCAACTGACGGTAAGTGCTATGATACATTTTTTCTTAGATTCTTTTTTGATGTAAATTTACTTTTAGTTTCATTCAGTTTGAAAATATTTCCTTATTACTATAACTAATTTGTATTAATCGGTGCTTGTCTTATCAATTTTTGTCCTACTATAATACGAAGACGTTGCGAAATTATTCTTATTACATTATGTTCATTATTTGAGGTTCAGTAATTTTAATATATTCGTCGGGTACGTATTTTTTTTGTATTGCTTAAATTAGTGTTCAAAAATGAATGTTATACATTGATAAAAAGATCGATGTTTTAAAACATCGATGTTTGGAACGTTAAAACGTCTATGATAACAATATCATAGACGTTTTAATTTCTAACATCGATGTTTTGCCATCGATGTCGCACCTCTACACTCAAAAGAGCAACATTGAAGGTCATATTCAAGAGAGCAAAGTTTGTTTGACCTATAACTGCTTTTAATATATGTATAGATAGATCTGGTTGCATTACTCTCCTTCACAACAGAAATCAAAAAGAAAACAAGCAATAAAGAAAAGAAAACACAGCTGCACTCCAGATGTTGTAGAAAGTTATGTGTAGACAGTTATATGATCTGATATTTTGATTTATTTGTAGTTTTGTGTGAAAAGAATGAGAAAATATTAAAACATCATGGGGAAAACACTATTTTGTTACGATCTTGGGGCAAACTTCCTTTCCTCCTTCAGAAATTGAGGGTTAGTGCTGGAGTAGGGAATGAAATGAATCATAACTTTCCTTATCAGATATTGAATTAATAAAGTACACTTTGTGAAGTAATGATCTAAAAAGAAACAATTGGTCTGAAAAAAAAAAGAAAACATATGGGATAAAAATAATTCTCAATTCTATCCCCAGGTAAGGCGTGATACCAGTATAGTGTTAATCGTATGTGTGGGTGTTGGGGGAGGGGGGATATACTTCGTCTTGTTTTAAAGAAGAACATTTACCACATTTAAATAAGTTTACTATTCATTTTGTTTTATTTTACTTTATTTTATTTTTTTACATTTTGAAAATTAAAAAAAAAAGATTAAAAGTGGTGGTGCCGGGGGGTGGGGGTGGGGGAGGGGCTTACCAATCTACAAGTTCATGTCAGTTCATTTCAAGCATAGTCATGTTTACTTACTACTCATTTGACCATCAGCAGTAAGAGAATCCCATATTTAACTAAATAAAACCTGAAAAATATCATTATTTCTTAAGTCAAATTTTACTCAAAAATTCATAAAAATATGATCCCATTGAGATCCCAACTTGAAATTTTTCACAAATAAAGATAAAATACACAAAAATTTTGGGAATTTTAAAAAAAAATCCATTACATGTTTTCTGAGAAATTTAAATTTTTAAAAATGAAAATTTTTACGAAATTAGTCATGTTGCATATTATATTAAACAACAACTAATGTATTTTAAAATCTTTTTACCAAATCTTAGTATCCATGTTGGGTGCCGAGTTATCGTCCATTTTATTTACAAGCATCCATGAAAAAAAGAGGGTTTTTCCAAAAATCAAAGTCTCATAAATAAAAAAACTAAAAGAGATAAAAATTTAAATTTCGATTTTTGATTACCTTGAAGGGTACAGTCGATGAGCCAAATTTCAAAGAAATACAAAAATGTGAGTGAAAAAATTTCTGAAATTTTGGATCACTTGACATTGAAGGACTCCTCTATAATTTAACAGAAGACTCAGCCTTTCAGAGTAAATTTCAGATACAATTTCTCTATTTTAAAATGCCCGATTCAAATTCTGATAATTTTGTTATACTTGACGGCATAAGACGGAAAAAATACCCCTAACGTGTTGTATACTATTCAAAAATAAGAAACAGTAATTATTAATTGCATTTGAAATGAATTATTTCTCTGGTTCAAAGCTATCCAGCCATTTAGAGTAACTTTGAGCCCGTCAAAAATTATTTTAATGAGAGTAGTGCAACTTTAATACCGCAAAATAAACTTTCTAGATGTTTAAACACATCGCATTTCTACTTCATAAGACAACAGGATTTCTATAATTTTTAATATTACATAGAATATTACAATGTAGAAAGAGCACTTTCAACAACTTCAAAACTAACTTCCAAACAGTAACTTCAGAATTTTTGAGTGATTTCAATTATTTGTATGCAATATTGACACTATTTTTTCATTTAGTTAAAAGAGTAGAAAACTTATTTCATATACTGGCTGGAAGAATACACCACTGAACCTTCAAGTCTTCAAAAAAAAAAAAAAAACTTTTAGCCAAATTTACTAAAAAAATCGACGAGATGCAAAGATTTTTTTTTTCTTTCTAATGTGACAACGTTAGAGGCACAACCTTTCGCAGACTTCGCGCGATCTCCCGACATAGCATCTATTCTTTCACATGGCACCACTATCAGCAGATACTTTTGCCGTGAGAATTTTAACGTTCAGTTTCCCTACCAGATGGAAGCAAATGGGCTCTATTCGATGCGAAACTGCATTAGAATTTCAATTAGTAGCGTAAAGAGACCAGCGTCTAGCACCGAGTGTGCTATCCGGCATGTTCAAAGTTACCTTGAATGACTGTACTCAATCGAGCTATTCGAAATACATAAGAACAACATTGTGTGGTTCCGTGATATACTGGTGAGCTACCAAACATTTTGTGAAAAATAAGCTCTACATATTCCAAAAATTTAAAGACCATGCGATTCTAATGTTCATGATATCGGACAAATATATAGGGCTCTCTGTAGTACTTAACGTAAAACATAGATTTTATCTTCACTATTAAATAAATCAGAATCTGAGCAAAAGGATTTTTTTTTAAAAACTTTTACACAACAAGTTTTTTTTTCTATTAATAATATGTTAAAAGTATTGGATGACGTAGATGCAATTCATCGTGTCATCATTTCTTCTTTTGAAGTTAAACATGATTTTTCAATTATAAATTTTTCAAAATCTGTTCAACCTGCTAATAAGTCTAAACGAAGGTAGCTAATAAAGGCTCTAAAATAAGATTAATTTAAATTTGACCTTATCCCGCCTTTACTACTAATTATTGCTTTTCCACGAAACTAAGTTCAAGATTCCTTGAACTTTATTGACCTAAAATATTCTATAAATTCAGGTGCTTCATGTAAACTCACAAAAATTCAAGTAATTTAAACTTATTTTCAACTCAGCTTCAATGGATTACTGTTTAAACTAAACTCCATCTTTTTAAAGATTTTAGCTGTTTCACCTATCGGATAGTCATAGTTGCAGTAGTTACTGTGTTTAGACCTGTATAGAGCTCATTCTAACATACGTATGTAATTGAAATTTAGTGATTATGTTTGATGACTTTAAATGTTTATGCCAATTTTGGTACGTATGTTATATCTACCTTCACATATACCCACACTGATATTTATGCCGTTTGTTAGCACAGCCCATCAGCAGTAGCACTCAGAACGAAAAAACTGTTAAAAACGAAAAAAAAAATCTTCTAAATAAAGCAGAATCTTTAGGTATTGAGAAAACTACTGGGTGATCAGAAAATGAGTACACATTTGAATATGTGACACTTAAACCTGTTTTTGTGCGATTTTTTTTTTTTTTTTTTTTAACGAAATATGAAAATTTCAATCAAATTGGAGCTCCATTACTAACTTATCTTTAAAACAAGTGGTTAATAGGATAAATTTGAGCGATTTTTTTTTTTTTTTTTTGCAGTTCCTATCGGCCGCACAAAAACAGGTTTGAATGTACTACACTAAATAATGTACGTAGGTAGGTAAAAATTGACATGCATGCTTGAAATGACACGGGGTTTTATTGTAAAAACGAGAAAAAAAAATATTATACTCAGTATTTTTATGCAGGATGGCGCCCCATCCCATACTCCTAGACGTGTGAAAGATCTCTTGCTAGCGTGGTTTGGTGATGATCGTGTGCTGCGCCGCCACTTTCGTCGTACTTGACTTCAGGTCCCCAGAACTCACTCCGTGTCATTGTTGGCTCTGGGGATACCTGAAGTCAACAGTCTACCGCTATTGACCGACTTCAATACGGATGCTAAAAGATACAGTCCAACGCCAATGTCTCAACATTTTTTTTCCCCGTGGTTACAATAAATTCCATGTGATTTCAAGAATATGTGTCATTTTTTACCTATCTACATACATTATTCCATGTATTATTAAATTTTCAAATGCATACACATTTTCTGATCACCCGGTACAGCAAATTCATTCCCTCAATTTTTGAAAGTTGCATATTTTAGTAATTTGAACTATATGAAAGTTCTTTAAGCATAAATTTAGTAGATATAGCACAATGATTCAGTTATTATACACTCATTTACGTTTTAGCCTTAGCTAACTAAATTTATTTATTTCAGATTTATAATTTTTATTTTCAATAATATTTTTAAGGTACGTTTGGTTTTCTTCTTATGCCTTTATTTATCTATGTAATTTTATTGCATAATATTTTTTTGTTTGTGTGTTTCTTTTATTTCCATTAGAAAGTGGAGTAAAAAATGAATAAAACTTGATCAAAATGATCGTTTTGTGCATTTAAAAAAGCATTTATATATGTCTCTTCCGTGATGAAATATTTTAGCATTCGTTCATAATTTTAATATGAAAAGCATTTAATGAAATATTTTAATCCAGCAATTGAAAAATTTCGATAACAATATTTCATAAAATTTAACTAATTTAAATGTTTTCACTAAACTCAAAGCCAGCTCTGAGAATGAGTTGCTTTAATCGGGTTAAAAAATCAATCATTTTTATTGCGAAACAAAGAACGATTTTTATTGCTGATGTTATGTATCAAGTCTGTGTAAAATTAAAACATTGTTAAGAGTTCAGAAATTAATTTTTAGATTTGATTGATTGCAGATCGGAAATAGCTTTTCGTGAAGTAATTGTTCTCAAAGAAGCTCCTTAGAATTAGTTGCTGCCCTTTTTTTACATTCAATGAGTTTTTCACGCTGGTAGCAGATAAACGATAAACTTGATATCTTCTTACAGCTTTATTTTATTCACGCTGAATAAATTGATAAAGGATTTGAATCAGGAAGTTCCTGAACAAAGTTCACAAAGGATTTAATAATTAATAAATGATGTATCGTAGGACCATTCATTTTTCAGGGGGTAAAATATTACGATAAATCATGATGTTTTTAACTTACTTTTTACAATAAACCGAACACCCTTTGTTATTTTTAAAAAAGAAAGCCCTGCAAATACGTTATTCAGGCATGCACGCATTAAATAAAATATTTGAGTTTAATTTATGACAAATAAAAACAGTTGAATTTCTTATGAATATAATATAAAATATTAAATATTTTTATGAATTATTTTCATAAATTATTAAGAACCCAGAGGGGTGATTCGAGAACATTCGCAAATAAACAGAACTTTCAGACAATATTTTCTTGAACTGAAAAAAAAAAAAAAAAAACCTTAAAATTAATATTAGGCACTAATTTAGATATTATATGGGGAAAAAAATCAAAAAATTCCTCAACATTTGGAGTGGACATTTTCTCAGTTATATTGTATAGAAACTGTTGAATCAAAGTACAGAAAAATGGGAACACAACGTTAAATTTCAGTGTTTTTTACCGATTTGTGATAAGAAAAGAGGATTGTCTTTGAAATTTTACAAATGATGTTCATTTTAATATGAAGACACCCCTAACAGAACTTAGCAACTGCCTCTCCGTACTGCATATTTCTGATACGTTGACAATATCTCAGGAATATCTAATGCAAATATTGCTTAAATTTAAACAAGTAGGGAAGAGTGGTAATGAATGGATCATTATATTTCTCCTTTAAGTTTTCCTGATAATCAGATCTTTTTTTAATGCTCGGGTTAATTTTATAACACATTTGACGCTATAAAAAATTACAAAACGTAAAAGAAAATTACCTGCAATAAGCAGTAATAAAGGAACTAAAGAAATTCTCTCATATCTTCCATTCGTTGGGTTGAATGGGTCACCGTTGGTAATGAATGGGACACTATTTTAAAGTGAAAAAAAAAAAGTCTTCGAAACAATTATTCTCATTTAAATGGTATATTCTGACATGAATAATCGCCAAATAACATTATGCTGATAGCTTGATGAGGAAAAGGTTAAAAGCATATAAAACAAAAAATTCTCTCAATGCAAAATTTGTTGACTGAAATGCCAAAGATGAAACTCATAACTGTCATTTTTAAGGAACAGTTTCGGTTCAGGGAGAACTTTCTCCACTTTGCAGTCATTAATATCAGCAGTGTCATCTACAACAGATCATTTATAAGTATAATCAGTAGTTTTTTGAGTACACTTAACCCTTAATTCTCCAGGTGTTTTCAACAGAACTTAAGAAACAAAACAAAAATTTGCATGTCGCAGCAAGCTCAAAAGAACTGGCTTTCATAGGAAATTAATATCCAGCTACTAAGATTTATTTTGATTTTTCTCTTTTTAAGACTTAAGGGAACTGAGCATTTTTGTTGATATTTGTCAGACGCTTCAATGTTTTTACTGTGTTTATTTCGTATTCGTTTCATGAAATTTGTTGTGTAAAACATTTTTTGCTTCTTGTACTTGCGTGGCTTTTCCCTCGAAATTGTTGCTGCATTTTCATTTCCATTTCGTCTTCAGGTGTGTACGTAAGTATTTTTGGTAATAGGCTTCAGTGTTAATATCGAATAAATACTAATAATCTTTAATCACTAATCTATTTTAATCACTAATAAATAAGGCTCCCATCCACAAAGCAAATAAAAAGCCAATAGATAAAGTAGTCTATGTTCATAACAAATTTCAAACGTTCTTTTGAAGTAATGTTTAAATCGACTACAATTTATTATTTTCTAATCATATTAAGTTTTATAAGTCAACCTAAAACATTTCTTAAAATGAAATCCAAACTTTTTGCTTTCTCCGAGAACTTATTCAATTATTTACAGTTGTAAAAAAAAGTAATTGAATATCGACAAAAAAAAAAAAAATAAATAAATAAATAAATAAAATAAAATTAAAAAAAAAAAAAAACTCATTATATAGTATTAGTGCTTGAAAAAAAGTGACTTAAAATACTTATATACAGAAACTTACTAAAAAAATTTGCTTTAAAGCAAATTTTAATTTAATCTCTTACATTGAAATCGATGTTAACTGCTTCAAAGAGCTTAAAATACACAACTCAAAATAACTAGATATCAAGACATAATTTTTGTACTCTAACAAGAACTCGTAATGTTAAATAAAAGTGCTACGAATTCCGGTAATTACTTTCATAATAAAAATTACTTGAGCAAGTATTTTAGAACAGATATATCAACTCTAACATTCAAATTTATAACATTTATAAACATAATGTGACTTTGTCATTTCATACGGCATATGAGGCAGTGAGAACCAAAGGGATGTCAGTGGCAAAATTAAAAATTTGGGGATAGCCAGTACACATGGTAGGTGAACCTCTCCGCTGTCTTTGGGCAAGACATGGTACTAGTAGCCCTGGTAGGTGCTGCTGTACAGCATGATTTAGAAAAAAATTTCAATGAAAGCCTGTCTAGGATGTTATCTTTAAACGCGTTTTACTCAAAACTTGAAAAGGTGCACTTACATCCCTTCGCTTCTCACTGCCTCATATGATGCAAAAATGCCGTAGAATAGGGGGGAAAATTGGCCTTCTATTTAAGTCTTTCATTGACTATTTTATGCTGGAAATGGTGAAACAGGCACTTTTTGAACCACGATTTAACCTCAAAAAGCTTTCTTTTTATGCACAAATAAAAGTTAATTCTTTCAGCCTTCTTTGACTTTCCTTCTAAACTAAACAAATTTCCTGGAGCTCTTGAAAAAAGAGACAAAAGTGTATCTTCCGTGGAGTGAAGAAATGACGAGGGGAGACTGGGGATACTTGATCCACACTTTAGTTTTAAATTTTTTTAACTGATGCAAATTATCAGTTTTTTTTTTTTTTTTAGTACGTGAACAAAGGTAATTTTTTCCTCTATCTGACAGTATTTTTTTAAGTTGAAATGAAACAGATAATTTTGGTAAAATAATTTTTTCAAAAATTTCATAAAGGGATCATGTATCCCAACATCCCAACTTCAAGGGATACATGATCCTTTCATGGGAGATACTTGATCCCACTGAGAAAATACATGGACTTTTCATTAGATGGGCACTTTATTTATGGATTTTAGTTTTCTACATAATATTTCTTTAAAAAAAAACACACAATTTCTAATTTTCTTTATTAAATAATAATAATGTGAACAAAAAATATCATAGTATCAAATTTAACTAGACGTTTGTAAAAAAAAAAGAAATGTACACAACTTTCAAGAAATCATGATGCTTTTGATCAGTTACTTATTATCCAATACAGCTGTGAACAAAATATACTATATTTTATTAAAAAAAACTAACAATTTTTTTAAAGTAACGTAATGAAGCTAAAATTACAATAAGTAAAAAAAAAAAATAAGATGACAAGCACGAAAATCATCTTATTTGCTTCTTGTCTTGCAATAATAAAATTAAGAGTTTCATCATTTGAATTAATTTTTAAAAAGAGAGAAGAAAAATGTAAGTATCAGTGTACTCATAAAAAGAAAAGCCTAGCTTATCCCAAGTAGCATCAACTCATCGGATTTTGCTCAGCCGATCATCGACTCCTCCTAAACTCATCGCGTAATGCACGCTGATATCGTTGCGATCAGAATCCGAGAACGGTTTTCGATGAGCTGTTTTTTATCGGAAAACTATATCCTTACGATCAAATTTTCCGATGAAAATTTGCCGAGCTGCATTTCATCGGAAAAAGAGATTGTAACGATCAAATTTTCCGATGAAAATTTGCCGAGCTGCATTTCATCGGAAAAAGAGATCGTAACGATCAAATTTTCCGATGAAAATTTGCCGAGCTGCATTTCATCGGAAAAAGAGATCGTAACGATCAAATTTTCCGATGAAAATTTGCCGAGCTACATTTCATCGGAAAAAGAGATCGTAACGATCAAATTTTCCGATGAAAATTTGCCGAGTTACATTTCATCGGAAAAAAAGTAGGTCGTTTAAATTTTCCCAATCTAAAATTTTTGGAAATCTCCTAACCTAAAATAGGATAAGTTTTATTATTCGAATAATCCGACTATTGATCAAACGTTAGGCTATACGAATCAACATTCAGGGTTGAGAATCGGAGGAAAAATGACTGACTGACTCCGATTCCGACTTCTGGATTTTGTAAGGGTTTACTCCGATTTGCTGCAAAATCAATTCAACTTTCTCCACGATTCCAACCCCGATTACCTCACTGGAATTGCGATCAAAATGAGACTCCCACTCTTGAATGATTTCTCTCTATCTCCAAAACAATTCCACTCCGTTCAATTTGACTTCCAAAATTACCGACTCCAACTCGGTTTGCGGGCAAAATGATCGACTCCGACTCTAGCTGGCGCCACAAGTATATTCACTGAATAAAATTCTCACTTTCCGTTCAGAAATCTGTCATGGCCGTGCCCCCAGATAGATGGCGCCACAAATGATTTTCCATTTAAGACATTACTTTCCTCCTTGGAACGAGCATTGCTTGTCTAGTGGTTAGCATATGAATCTCTTATTCCAGAGGTCCAGGGTTCGATTCCCGGCGAAATCGACTTAGATTGAACTCATTAATCACGTTCATCAAAAGTAAGAATTAGAAAATAAATAAACAAGGAATTGAAAAAAAATAAAAAATATATTAAATAATTGTTCCAAATGACTTCAACCGAAATTACCCCTCCTGAATGTTTTCAAGATGGCGGAAGGATCACGTGATCATCCAAGATGGCGAATCCCCCTTTCCACTGTTATTTTTTTTTTCCTCCTGCCTGTCCCTATATCGCGGTTGTTACTACTTCTCAACGTATTTTCATCCTAAATTCATCGCCTCGAAACAGCACTGCTCGTATATTGCTCCAAATCTCATCGTATTTTCATCCAAAATTCATCGCCTAGGAACAGCACTGCTCGTATATTGCTCCAAATCTCATCATATTTTCATCTAAAATTCATCGTCTCGGAACAGCACTGCTCGTATATTGCTCCAAATCTCATCGGTATAGGGAGCAAAATTCATCGGATTCTACTATTGCCGATGAGACATATTGGAGCAATTTCCGATGAAAACTCATCGGAATCCGATCATCGGCCGATCAAAGTTTGATCGGATTCCGATAAACGGCCGATGATCGACCGATGAGTTGATGCTACTCGGGATATGTTTTCAAAACCTGAAATGTCAAATGCAAACAATTCGTTTGTTGTAGTTCTTTAAGTTCCGCTCAACTCAACTGGATGCGTGCAGCTTAACACATTTTGTCATTTTTTTCAGGAAAAATAGATTGATTAAGCATATTGCCTTTTTATTTTAGAAAATTTATTTCAAACTCTAGAAATTCAACTTAGCATTCTTTCCGCTAATGGGTCTACATAATGGGCAACTCACTTTTTTATTGTAAATCAAACTATTGTAAAATCATTTATGTTTTCTTTCAAACAAAGATTTGGCATCTACTTCAACTTGTTCAAGCTCATTTGGCTGATCAGAACATAATTTATCAGTAGAGTTAGGTTACGTTTAGATGTTTGAAGTGTTATGTGGGTTACAAGTGTGAACTGATAATTCAATTGTTAGCATATTTACAGTAGTGATTGTTTAAATCTATCATTCAAACTATGATAAATTTTAATATGTTTAACATGGTTTTGAATGTTTAAAGTTAATGTGAACTAAGTAAACAACATTTATATTGTTTTCATTGTGTTTATATTGTCATGTGGATACTTGATCCGTGGGATCATGTATCCCTCTAAACGAAGGGATCAAGTATCCATAATATGCGATTTTTACAAACATACTTGTTCTATTATTAACAATCAGTGGCAATTTACTAAAAATATGTCTCAATTATTAAAAACTGTCCATACTTTAACATTATACTTCGGATTTTTTTAAAGTTGTATTTAACGGACAATGTAAACTTCCGAATGCTTTCCTAAAAAAAAGTTCCTCTTGTCACAATCAGACGAGAATTTCTGAAGCTAAAACAAAGTGGCTGAGAAAAACGAAATGTTGCCAGTTTTTATGTACAAGTATTACTTTAATATAATTGCCAGGTTTCAAATCTCTACTTAATGATTTTGGTACATTTTTTGCTATTGGATCATGTTTCCCTAGGGATCAAGTATCTCTAGTCTCCCCTATACGTCAGAAACAAAAACAATTTCTGGAATAAAATAAAAGTTTTGGAGTGCAAAATATTGGTACATATTACTTCTCAAAATTTCATCAAAATCAAAAATATTGCGGCACGAAAATTTCTGATTTTTTTTTTATTTTACATAAAAAATTACCCATATATACACTCCTGTTCGTGAAAATTGCAATACCACGAAGGAAGCATCGTAGTTGAATGAAATTTAATACACAGTTGAGTGGTAACAGTACAAATAAATGATTACATTTTCAAACCAAACAAACAATAAAAAGAGATAGAAATTAGTATTTTGTGGGGCCACCACAAACCGCAATAAGAGCTGCTACACAACTCGGCATAGAGTGAAACAAAGTTTGAGTATCTGATGCGGAATAGTATTCCATATTGTTTGTATGCGTAACCAAAGTTCGTCTGTCGAAGCAACAGGACAAGGATCACGAGCGAGACGCCGCCCAACGAAACCCAACACACATTCTCAATTGGTGACATATTAGGGGAATATGCAGGCCAAGGAAGAAGCTGGAACTTGCTGCGAATCAAGGTAGGATTTGACACTCCTGGCGACATGTGGACGGGCATTATATTGGTGGAATACAGCCCCTGGCAATCCTTGCAGGAAAGGAATAGCTTGGGGCTGTAAAACTTCGTTTATGTATCGGATACTGTTCAAATTGCCCACAATTCGTAGCAATTGTGATCGTCCATGATATACTGTGGCACCCCAGACCATAACTCCGGGTGTTCGTCCGGCATAGCGCCTGACACGAATTCGGCCATCATGGTACCACAAATTGAAGCGAAATTCGTCAAAAAAGACGATCTGCTGCTAATTAGCACGTCAGCTCCCATGCACATTGGCCCAATGTAGCCGCCGGCGACGATGGTTTTGCGTGAGAGAATCCTGTATAAAGGAATCCTTGTGCGCAGCCCACGCTGCAGCATACGTCTCCGTATTGATGAAGCACACAATGAAACACCTGTAGCTGTTGACCACTGTGCTACCAATTGTCTAGAAGAAGCTGTGCGGTACATCTGCACCATACGCAAGGTGTATGTCATCGCGAGCTGACGTCACATTTCGGGATCCACTCCCGGATTTCCGAGCTGTCAGACCCTCGTCCGTCCACTGCTTCCAAACACACATGATTGTGCTGCTGTTACGCTGCACACGAGCGGCTACTGCAAGATAAGACAATCCACAATCCAGCTTCACGAAGGCCGATGATTCTGCCCCTTTCAAACTCCGAAATTTGCTCAAATTTCGCTTTCTTTCGTTGAAGAGGCATAGTAAAGATTCAGTTAACGTTTACTCTAGCATATAACCACCGATAATCATACACGCCTCGCTACAGCCGTTTATTAATACAGTGAAACCTGTGTAAGTTGACCACTTGTGGTGCATTACTTTGGTGGTCAACTTAGACAGGTGGTCAACTTATAAAGGGGGTAATGTTTTTTTTTTTTTTTTTTTTGTAATTCTTGCACCATGTATTCATTTTTTTGACTAATTGACACTTACTCTTTTTGTTCAACTCACTTTCATTGTTTAATATTACTTGAAACAATAATTTAAAATGTTATTCAAATATTTTTAGAGATTATTTTCCCAGAATGACGTATAACGTGTCATGAAAATGTAAAATTTCAGTAAATTGATCAAAAAAAAAAGTTTTATTGTTTATGAAAAGTTACTCATTTTACATTAATAGTTCCTAAAAATTTATAGCTAATCAAAAATTACAAATTTTTCGCTTAAAAACAAAAGCAAAACAAGTTTGGAGAATAAAAGGGTTCTTAGTAGTTTTCCTATGTGTCAAAAGGAGGTTTCGTTATGCTGCTGTTTCATTTAGTTGGTAAAATGCTGGTCTCGCATCAAAAATATTCTTGGCAAGCTATAAAAAAATAATAATAATAAAAAAAAAAATTGCTAAATAAAATTTTAAAAAATAAACCCAGTGGTCAACTTACAAAGGGTTTTTTACGATACTCCAAACCAAATGTGGTGTACATTACTGGTCAAGATAGACAGGTGGTCAAGATAGAGAGGTGGTCAAGTTACAGAGGTTTTCCTTCATTATATAGGATAGGACTAATTCCGTTCCTGACAAAAGCGGTCAACATAGACAGGTGGTCAACTTACAAAGGTGGTCAACTTTACAGGTTTTACTGTATTTGGTTCGATCCGCCGTTCAGAGGGCGCTGCTGATCTGCTGATCAACGCATGCGCTACAATTCTAATCATTTGCATATCGTGCCCTACTTTACATTTCCTGCAATTTTCAGCTCACTAGCGTCAGTCCTTCGTGGTGCTGCAATTTTCACAAACAGGAGTGTATATTTTTTACTATCAAGACAATTTCTTGCGAAAATGTATCTTTAACCCCTTCAGTAGGAACTATGAAATAGTTGATTTTTTTTTTTTTTTTTTTTTTTTGTACACAGAATGCAATGGCAAAAAGTATCTTATGAACAAATTTCTAAGATTGTCGATGAAAAATTAAAAGAGTTATGATAAGCCCAATATACCGGACATACATTTAAAACAAATATCTCAGCTAGAAATCCATGAAATATTATACACACTTCATTGTAAATTGTTCTCCAAATAATAATCATATAAGCATTGAAATGATGAGTAAAAAGTTATATATATATATATATATATATATATATATATATATATATATATATATATATATATATATATATATATATATATATATATATATAATATATATAAAATCAGAAGAAAAAAAAACTCTCGCCTTTCCGGCGAGAATCCGGGCTGAAAAAAGTTCCAATCATAATCTTTCGATCTCTATTTGGGGGTATTGCCAATCCCAAAACGAAAAATTCTTGCATAGCCAATAATAAGCAGAGTGGAACGTGTGAACCACGAAAAAAATCAAGCAATTCAATTCAATCATTAAATGATTAGCTGCTCTTCAAAGCTCATGTCCGGTATACCGGAAACCAGGTCTGAAGGGGTTAAACTTTTTCAAACTTCTGTGAACCGTAATTAGCTATAATTTAGCACAATTTTTTTTAGTTCAAATTAGTTTTTAAGAATATTCTTCTTAACAACTTCATTGAAACCTAAATTGTATTTAAATGCACCTAGAGTTGTTCCTGAAGACAATTTACTCTTGTATTATTTTTGGATCTGGGGCAATTACTTTTACGTTAATGCTCTTATTCTGAAAACTGTTCAGATTCATTAAGACATTTTTATGTATTTATATATTGGGGGCTGTGGAGTTATATATATTCATTCTTTTTTAAACTGTTATTATTATTGTACTAGAAAATAACCCGTCAATGTATGACGGGGGCGAATTGTCTCTTTATAAGTGAGATGGACCGTCAAATTTGACGTGCTTCAAAAAAATATCTGTACTTTAAAGCCTGACAAACGTAAGTCATATTTTCACTACTTTTCAAGAGAGCGAAAAAGCGTTTGCTTACTGCATACCAAGGTTAGAACTCTCTCTCTCTCTCTTATAACACTAATAAAAAATATATATAAAGTTTTTACTTCCTTTTACAAAAAAGGAAGTATTGTATTCGCGAAAAAATTTTCACCCAAAAATCAGCCTTAATTGCCATTTTGCTCACCCCCAAATGAAAGTTGAGTTTTTTTTCAACCCGACCACACGTGGATATGTGCTTAGGAACGTACAGACACCCGAAACATCCATTTTGACCATCCCCGAGTTAATTACAGCGAGTTTTCTCGTGACGTCTGTATGTACGTATGTATGTGCGTATGTGTGTATGTGTGTATGTGTGCATGTATGTCGCATAACTCAAGAACGGAATGTCCTAGAAAGTTGAAATTTGGTACCTAGACTTCTAGTGGAGTCTAGTTGTGCACCTTCCTTTTTGGTTGCATTCGGATGCTTGAAAGGGGGTCTTTTGCCCCTTTTTGGGGGAAATCATTGTTAATTTCGATGTAATCTCAAGTGATGTTATAATTTGGCGGACACTTGGCGATATATCGCCAGTCTTTTGGTCGCCAAGTTTTGTCGCCAACTTGGCGACGAATTTGGCGATTTTTTTTTTTTTTTAATTTTTAAATCTGGTTTCAATTTGGCCATTGTTGGTGATATTTAGAGAGTAAACTGTTGAATCATATTAAAACTGCCAATAATGAGAAAATGACATTAAGTTGGAGTAAAAGGAAGTCATGTGATGCACACATCAGCTCGTTTTTTGACAAAATTACGTTGTTATGGCTTAATACGGAATAGGGATCTATTCATAAAACCATGAAATAAGCCACTCATCGAACGTTTTAAATTTCAAAGGATTCCTTTTTCGAAATGCTAATCTTAAGAGAGCGGCTGTTTTTTTTTTATTTTTTTTTTTTTTATTTTTTTTTTTTCACGAACTCTGGAATTCTGTCCAGCGACTCGATGACTTTGTCTCGCTATTCATCTTGATTTCCTTCGTCATCCATCGTCTTTTCACATGGGATCTTCGTTGGCACTCATGAGACAATATTGTAAAATGTAAACTATTTCCTGTTTGAGAAGTGAAAGTTGAATGAAATTACAGAAAAAAATGCAGAATTCTGTGTACGATGTAAAATAACCATTCTGTTCATAAGTCATAACCCATGAAATAAGCAACTCATCAAACGTTTTCAATTTCTAAGGATTTACTTTTCGAAATTATAATCAGCATAAAGCTGTTCTCAGCTCGTCAACGTTGCCAAAAATATTGCTTAAGTATATCATCGCAATTGCAATAAATAATCCAAGGCTGAGCTGTATCTTAACCGTTTCTGTTTCAGTAACAGGAAAGTTACTGGATCTACTTCAGCCCTGCGTAGTCAGATGTATCATATAGCGGGCAACTTATGTCTCGCGTGTGATATACAACTGATTTGATTTACTACTTTTTGTTAAAAACAGAAATGATTTTGAAATACATACGGTTAATAATGTTTAAAATTTCTCCGGAACTACTGATCCCAACAAGACTAATTTTGTACGAACCGATGGCAAATTTTATTTTTCCATTTTACAGCAATTGAAGTTGAAGAAAAGTCGTGAGACCACTACCATTTAAATGTAATTACCGAATATTTGGGGGCCTAAACAACGAAATAATGCCCGCGTGCATTGGCGCGAGTTTCACTGCTCGTGATGTCAGAGCGTTAGCGTTACTCGATAAGGGATTTTGACTATTATCCTATATGAGAATAAGGATAATTTTTAAGAGAATAATCTCAATATTCCACTTTATGAAAACATTATTCAAAAAGAATGTTACCGAGAACATCGCAACTCTAAAAAAAGTTTTAAAAAAAATAAAAATAAATAAATAATGAAAAAGTTGAATGAACAAAAAATAATCCTTAACTATAATGGCTTTTGCCAGTTTGTAATTTCAACGTTTCTTCTGGTTTAAATTTGCTGTAAAAATTGTATTTTCTGCGTCAGGAACAAACAAAGAGTATCCTTTCTTCTGCGCACGAATGCGAGCTAAACGAGAAAAGTGGCAAACCCGTTACATATATCCAAATTATCTAAATATAGTACTGATAAAAAATAAATAAATAAATAAATAAAAATAAAAAAACGAAAAAAAAAGCTGGTAGGATAGAGCAAGGACTGACCTAGCTTCTGGTTTTGGAGGGGATCATATCAGTAAGGCGGTAGGGGAAGGGTTGAAAGTGCAATTTTCGGAACCAAGGGGAGGGGGGGAGGCAAACCTTTGGACACAAAGATGTCCCCAAAATACAGTTTTAGGCTACATTTGGTGATCTACTGGGGGAGTCATGATCCCCCCCCCCCACCCCTCCTGGATCCGCGCATGCGGTAGAGCATGTTTGTAAGAGACAAGAGTAAATACTTTTTCATCCAGCAAAGAGAAATTGTTGATGTTTTTGATTATTATACTATAATATGCCTCAGTTAGAAAGATGAGATCTTACTGAATGCTGGAAAAATTCTGTAGCTAAAAAAATCACAAACGTACGAGTGAATTCTTAAGCAAAAAGTTGTTCATTACCTTTCAAAATTATTACTTTTTAATGAAATATATAAACTGTCACGTGTGGGACAAATTGGCAGTTTTTTCGTTTAATGGCCTTATACATAAGTTTTTTCGGTAGTTTAAATTGTTATTTCCCAACAAATGAGATATGTTTCCTTTACATTGTAACCCTAGCTTCCAAAACCTACAATTTGTTTCCTCATTGCTACATTAATCAAAAACATTAGCTAATTCATACAGAAAGTTACAAGAGATTGACATCAGATGTCCCGCACTTGACATATGCAAATAAATTAAAATTTAAATAACAAAATTATCAATTGAAAATATAACTGTGTCAGGATTATTCTTGTATCAAATGTAAAGATTAAAAATTATTCCTACTGCTGTTTGATTAAAAGATTAAGATCTATAGCAAAATGTTGGTGAAATTATAGAGGATTATCCGCACGTGCAGCAATATGTGCTTATTGAGGAAAATGTCTGCATTATTAAAACCTGTGCGCGACTGTGTGTGTGTGTCCGTGTGTTTGTAATACTATCGTCTCCGGACTGCCAGTGTCTATCAGGTCAATACTGGTACCGATAGGACAACCACAGGAAACCATTCCACCTTTTTTCAACCCTTAAAACCTTATGTTACCGGAGATATGGGGTTGGACATCCTGGAGTAAAAGCATTAAAATCATCAGTTGTCACCTATCGTGGGAAAAATTGAGTAACCACAGATGACGAACCGGGGGAGGGGGGGTTAACGAGTGTAATGAGTAGGGGGCAGAGCCCCCGAGCAGTTCATTAAAGACTAGACTTATAGCCAATAAAAAAAAATAATGTCACTTTTTTTTTGACAAATTAAGATAACACTAGTCGACCCGAGCGGAACTCCGCACTGTGCTTCGAAGCGTTTCATAACGCATTTCGCTCTTTAAAAATTTCAAAGAAAGAACATTATGAAGAAGAACCGAAAAAAGTAAGCGCACAAGAGAAGGCATGTAATTTGAAGACATCAGTAGCAAAACCTCATTAAATACAACGTTGCGATAATTTGATCATCGCTCACCTTTAGGTTGTACGTATTTTCAATGCAAACATAAATTTCATTAAAAGTGTGGCTGAGTGACTCGTGAAAAAGCAGTAATTTTGCATGTGAAAAAAACAGGTTTTGGCAAATACAGTCCTGGCCATGTGAGCATCTGACGGAAAAAAAAAGAAACATTAAAGAAATATTTATTGGCACGGACTCGAATCGGCGCCATTCTGATTAACAGCACGACATTCCACCAAACCTAGCAATTGCGCCTTCCTTTTCGAATGCTATTCATTGAAGGAATGCGCAATAAAAAACAGAAAAAAAAAGCTTTTTGCCGAAAAAAATCATGCGTCTATGTTTTGCCATTAGCCAGCATGGTACGATTTAAAATTATTCGTAAAACATGGAATTTGATTAAAGAATGAGGAAGATCTCACTTAGCGATTGAAACAGACATTCCAGAGAAGTAATAAATTCGATTGAAATTAAGTGTTTTTTTTGAATATTGAACAATTTCCTATAGCAGGCAGCTTTAACCGTTACGGCTTAAATGTCCACACATGTTTTTCTTTTAATCGAACACTTAAAATTCAAAACCAAAATCAGTTGAACTGAGTCCGTTTTTTAAAAGAAATTTTTCAAACGTGACAAAATGTATTTTTTTTTTCTTTCAGCCGAAAGCAGAGGAGTAGAGGAGTTTCTTACTAATGAAGTTGATAATAATTTTAATGTTTTATATCGTATTCGAATAAATAATTAAAGGTTTACCTGGGTGAAACTCGTAGCTTCAATTTGGCATAGTATTTTTTCTTTTGTACAAAAGGTCGAACACTGCTATTAGAAAAATCTACATTTCAGCAGACAATGAAAATGTTTTTTGCACAAAAAGGATTTCCTTGAGGTAAATCTAATACTTTTTTATGCTTACATTATGCTTAGTGATCTGGACGGAGAAAAAGCTTTTTTTAAAAAAAGGAAGAACACCCTTCGGTTAACAGTCAACTTATCTGAATGATAACTGTAGCCTGCATAAAGTATTCGAAACACCAAGTAGCATTCCCACTGCATTTATTTTATGACGTGTGTTATCTGTTGTATGTTATGAGTATATGTAATGCGTAATATTAATGTAAATTTACTATTATGTCGGACAGCCCGTGCTTGCCCGAAGTTCAGATAGTTTATAGCCGCACGCTCTACGGAAAAAAAATATCATTTTAACCGAACAACTAAGTCTAGTGCTTTTAAGCTTTATTAAAAAAAAAAAAATAAATAAACACACACACACACACACACACACACACAGCTTAATTTTATTTATTTTTCTTGCCGAAAGCGGCGCAAAAAAATGGAAAATTGTATTAAACTTTGCTTTAAAAAAATGCATAAGAACAGGCTGCATCAAGGTTTTGCAACAGCAAGGGGCGTTTCCGAAAACTTGATTTTTAGACCGTAAGTCTATTTTTTGTAATTAGTCGGCCTAATAAGTTTTAAAATGAGGGGGGGAATTTCTTCAAGAGATATGAAAGATCTCGCATACTGACAGAAAAATAATCCACAGAAATAATATATAAAATAAGATATTGTAGAGAAGTGTTTTTATTTTTGAAAATTTTTACAATTTGTTATCGCAGGCTGCTTGAACCCCGTTATGGCTTAGATGACAGCACGTGTTCATCATTTAACAGCACGGTTAAAATACAAAATAATCTGAACTAAGTTCTTTTTTAAGCGTAGCTTTTCAAATGTAGCAAAAATGTGATAGGCTATTTGTTTTGTTTTGTTTTTTTTTTTTTTTTTTGCAAAAAGAAGAAAGCACATATATATTACCCTTCAAATTGAGGTAGTATTTTTTTATTTGTACAAAGAGTCAAAAACTCATTTGAAGAATCTATATTTTAATATACGATTTAATATATTTTTCTGAACAAAAAACAATTCCATTGCAGTCTGAAATCTTAAACCTGATACTTATCTTTTCACTTACATTATGCTTGAATTTTCTTACCGGAGCCAAAGCTTTAAAAACAAAAAAAAAGCCTTACAATTTAGAATCAATTTAGCTCCATGTCGCATCAAGTTTTCATAACAGCAAGGAGCGTTTCCATCTCATTTGTTCTATTCCCTCATATTTGTTATTCATTGTTATTAAGTGTTCATGTATACGATATTTCTCTAATTTTTTGATGCAGATTGTCCGGACATGGGCCCGAACACGCAATCTCCTGATTACCAGTGGAACGCTCT
This sequence comes from Uloborus diversus, assembly GCF_026930045.1. Lineage (NCBI taxonomy): Eukaryota > Metazoa > Arthropoda > Arachnida > Araneae > Uloboridae > Uloborus > Uloborus diversus. The sequence goes on along the minus strand of NC_072733.1, from coordinate 52,191,247 downwards.
GCCAATCGAGCTGTTCAGCTCTGTCGTTCACACTGCAAGTTAAAGTTATAAATTTAACCAAAAACCTCATTCTGGTTCTTTAAAACAGGTTTTTTTAACATAAAAAAACAATTTTTAGATCGTGGGTCTATTTTTCGTCAGTAGCCTGCACGATAAGCTTTAAAATAAGATGTAAATCAAAGAAATCGATCAAGAATTGAGGAAGATCTCGCGTAGAAACCAAAAACAGGCTACAGAAATAATATATAAGGATTTCGAAGAAAGTGATTACACATGTCGTAGAAGCTAGCCAAATCATAAAATCTATAGAGCATGCTTTCAGAAGTCACTTTTTGCTAGGCATTCATTCTTGCGTTCAAGTTTTAAAAAAAGATATCTTACCCGTAAATGATGAAGCAAAATGTTAATAACGGATTGATTCAAAGTAAAAATAAATCTGAAGCAATGAAGAATAAACCCGCTCGAATTTCCTTAATGAAAACTCTTGACTGCAGTGATAAATCAAAGGCAATAACTTATCTGAACTGAATGACAAAGAAGCAAAGCTAGGACGGTAGCGTTGTTTTCTGTAAATAATTGATTTGTTGTTTTGAGATTGATAAAGACTTTTAGTTTTGTTTCGCTGACATACATTCATACGCTTCTGACAACAGCTATTATATCAATGATGAATGCATGCTGTAGAAAATTACTTTATTTGTTTTTAATGTTTGAAAATAAGCTTTTTATTTTTAAACTTTCCAATGTAATTATTGTATTGCAGAAAAGCTACTGTTTCTCAGTTAAATATCACCCACTCGGCATCAGCCAAGCTTTTTTACAAATAGTGTTATGTCTTTCTCAAAAGAATTTAATTGTTTAAAATGCAGTCTGTTTTATCCTTGAGTAACAGTGAAAAATATTAATGACTAATTACTTCAAAACAAAAGTAAATCTAAAAGCACTTACTAAACGATGAGATCAAATTTCACTTATGAAAACGATTTACTTCATTGATAAACTGTCCCAATAAATCTATTCTGAATGACTAAGAAGTGAGCAAAGTAAGAAAAAACAACATCAAAAAAGCTCTACTTTACTGTTCAGCACAAAGGTATTTATTTATCTTAAGTGAGCCTCACAAATAGTGTTTTCTATGAATAATTAATTTGTTGCAAGTAACAATTGTTATGATTGATACAGATTTAGTGCTTGTCACGTTGATTTACATGCGTGTTAGAAACAAAAGGGATGTATTAATGTCAATATTTACTGTTTAAATATGGTTACTAATTGCTTTTTAAAAATAAATCAGTTATTTGTTTTATTTTCCCAGCTACACTGTCTAACACTGTTAGTGTCAGACGAAGCTGCTGCTCCAAACTTGAAAATCACTTATCAGCTGCAGAATTTTTTCTCCTTCAGGAATGCAATTGTCTGCCTAAAAATGCGCTTAATAGACATTTAGTTGTAGTATTTAGAAATAGAAAGGATTGTTGAAAATATTGAGCGTAAAAGCCGTGATAAAACTAGTTAAACTTATCCTCTATTTTCTTTATTTTCGAGACATTACATTCTAGACAAGACACTTACAATCGGAATTCTAGAAGAATTTGTTTGAAATGTCTCTGAGGATTTTTCGCAATGGTTACATAAAAATTCATCTCCTCTAGGGAGAGGGGAGTCATATACGAGTCTTTACGTGTATTTAAAACTACTATCTTAAATTTCGCAACATGGCTTAAAACCAAGGGATCTTTTCCCTTTACACCCCCCCCCCCTTGATTTTGTTTTTTGTTGTGGTTGTAATGCTTATTATACTTAATTCCTTTTTCTTCTTTTGGGAAGAGCAGGGTTTTCGTTTTGTTCCAATTGCAATGGGGATTTTAGTTAAATAATTTGTTTTTTTGTTTTTTTTTTTTTTTGAATGGGAAGGGATTTTAGAGGGACAGTTTTTGCTATTACAATAGGGATATTTTCTTACTACGCGGAAAACGCTTGGAACATAGGGTAAATTATGTATGCACATTTATGTCTGTAGCATTTTTCGAGGAGAGGGGGAGGAAAATCAATTTCTGGGACTTCTCTGAAACTCTTCGCATTGTCATAGCGGTGTGGGTACAGCTAATAAATAAGTAAATAAATATATAATGTCACATAAAATCAAACTTATCAGAAACAAAAAATGTATTCAGAGAATCGAAGAAAAATTGTTCAAGCCATCAAATTTTTCATATAATGACCACAGCTATCCCCAACGTTTTCGTAAGCTTAAACAATCCACAATGCATTTGAAAATGCTAAGCGTTGTAGCGATCTAGCTGTAAAGGAGGCCACAAACGATCATCAATCACATCTAGCTCAAGTTTTCTTGGTTTTCTTCTAACCTGGAGGGGGATTCAGAACTGTCATAATGGATGTTCTCTAGCTGACAACATATTTTCCTGGAATAAGGATAAAGTCGTGTTACAACTTTGGAGATCTTTCGTCACTTCCACAGCCGTCTGGACTTTCAACACACTCCTTCACTTTCTTCGCACACGTGTAACAGCTACAAATAATCCATTTATCAAGTAAAATTCAAAACAGAAGTCAACAGGTAAACATCACACAAAAACTGTTAAAAATTTTACAGTATGTATGTCTCTTTTAATTTAAATGCGATTGCCTTAGGAAACATCTAACAAAATTTGATGCATGCCCTAAAGTTGAAGATTCCACAGTATGGCTCCACCCTTAATGTAAACTCATCTGATTTGTGTTATACGCACTATAGAAATGTCTAATTACATTTAATACTTTCATATATGCGGTTTCTCCCTTATCATCAGTTGCGCTATCGTATCTTTCTTCCTCACTGATTGTCCCATCCGTCATTTTCCTCTGCAGATACAGCATCTCCTTTGGCATTGACGCTGTCTGGAAAGTAAAGTTTCACCCCCATTTATTTCTACGAAATCGGTGTGTTACTTATTTATTTTTTTACAGTCTTAAAAATATTCTGTCATTTTAATAATAAACCCAAGGCTCAAGTTTAGATGCATCAATTACGCGCTCATGAGGTTATCCCCGGGAAATACTTTCATCAATCGAAGCATCAGCACGTATATACTCTCCTCCAGAAATGCATTGCCCATACTTTTGATACATGCTACATCATATAGTTTGAATTATTCATACTTTTTCTCATGAAAACAAGAGAAATAAGCCACCAACTTTGACTCATAATATTAAAATATCTTTTTGTTCCGACTTATTGTGGAGCTTGAACTAGGTAGGTAACATTTGTATAAATATAGTCTAACTGAAAGGCTAATTTGAATCCTCCGTTACGATAATACTTAATTTTTTAAGGGAGGTTTGCAACCATGTGATTGCATTACATTTAGAAGAAGCAGGAAGAAAAATAGCTTTCTAATTTCAGTAAGCAGGGTGAAGATAATAATGAATTACTGTAGTTAAGGATTTTGTAGCTTTTCAATGCATAATTCAACGTACGAATTTGCCCATCGTTTAGCTCAGCAAACACATAACTTCTCAAACATATGTAAATAATTTACAGCTTATATAAAATTCATTCCTTCTATAAGTATATTATTACTGAATTATAAGTTATTAGCTTTTAGTTGGTAATAGCATAATGAGAAGAATTATGAGGGAAAAGAAGAGCAATTGCGCTCTCTCAAACAGATAGAATTGAAAACGCGCAATCGCGCTGAGGTTCAGTGAATAGTACATGCACTACACAGTTAAAAACCATGTTCTTAAAAATGAGAGCATGTAGCTACGACTTATTTTTTCCGAGAAATGTTGAATTAAAAATGAGTACACGAAGATTTCAAATCTGAGAATTTGGAACGGTTAAAATAATTACGTAGTTAGGAGAATAGGAGGAATTATAGAAAAGGCAAATATTTCTCGATTGTATTCGAAAATAAAGATCTTGCAGTAAAACAGAGTATATATATATATATATATATATATATATATATATATATATATATATATATATATATATATATATATATATATATATATATATATATATATATATATATATATATATATATATATATATATGCACTTGTGTGTGTGTGTGCTATCATAATTTATGTAAATTACAAAACAAGATTCCGTGTTCTACCGAAAAAATTCGCTTATTCCAAATAATCAAACACTGATAAATATAAACTAGTGCACAGAACTATCTGCGAAAAATTCCATTTCATCTAATAATAACTTCGTCTAGATTCTTCCCTCCTTTTTATTATTTCTTCAGCATTATCTTCTACCTTTTCCCCAGCATAAATATCTTGTCTGAGACGTACTTTAGTTTCAATAAACGAGGCTTTTATCTAACCGTCTAAATGAAATCGAAATAAAAAAAAAACGGAAGGCAAATAGCCCTCCTGTGTAAATGACGCAAGAATGGCAATTTCGTTGTTTTCCGAGCTTTGGGAATAAGTACTTCCCTGCAGCTTTCAGATGTATTTTAGAATTAGGTGCTTGTAGTTGTTTAGCAGTTTTAAGAGTGTAAGTAAGGAATGAAGGAAAACGGGAATATTATTCATTCATAAAAAAAAAAATTTCTCTTTAAATTTCTCTTTGCTTTTATAACCACGCAGTACATCTACAAGCGTTGAGTAAATTGTTTGAAATTATTTTAGTACGACAAAAATTACGGAAACAGAGAGTAAAGAAGGAGTCATACTTGAATGAATGAGTCTATTTCGTTATTACACTAGTTTTTTTTTTCTTTTGCGATAGGTCTTTGGATCTGAAGTTTAACTTTTTGTTGATGATTAATGTTACAGGTACTCCTGAGAAAATTAACTACGAAACTTGTTTTAGAATGAAATTTGTGAATGAAGTGTTTCTTAACAGCTTTTAAAAGCAGCTTTTGCGAAAAGATAGAATAATGGATTTTTTGCCGTCCTTCTTTATGAAAAAAAAAATAATAATAAGATTATGAAAGCAACTTCATGGCGTAATTAAATTTATAAAGCTACAGTTGAACGTGCAATTTATTCATCCCCTTTTCTTTTGAAAAGCGAAAGAATCTTGCGACACCTGCTTCTTAATATCCTTCATTCATGCTAATATCATAGTAAAATTTCCATTATATTTAAAGTTATTGCTGATGCAGGGCAACAGCGATAATTCCCTGAAGTTTCTAAAAGTTTATTTTGTTATTTTTTCATTAGCAAAGCATGAGCCTACGCCATTTCTTTACACCAGATGAAAACACATCATGATGTGCGTCTTCTTCTACTTCTTCCTCGTTAACTTTTTCTTATTTATTAATTATTATTATTATTATTTTGTCTTCTTAAGAACGTGAAATGTTATTTCAGCTTAGGGAATTTCTATAAATGATGTCGAACGTTTTCTCAACATTTATCCCCCCTCCCCCTTTGTCAAAAAGTGTCACACCTTACTTTACTTCCACCCTCTTTGTCATACGTCACACTATTCTTCCTAAGTACATTCTTACGTAAAATGTATGGTGTCACACTTCTTGTTACCCCATACCTCCCCCTTGTCACAAACTCACAATTTCAAGAGCGCCCCTCCCTCCCAAAGCGTGACATCATTTGTAGACAGCCCCTTCGAAAACTGATTAAATGTACAGGGTGGCGCAAAAGTAATGTCATTATTTGAATTGACCGCCATTTTCGCAGATAGCGCCAAATGTCACTATGCTTTGATATTTATGATGTAGATATTGTGAATTAGTTGCCAACAAGGCACATGGAGCGATACACTCCTCAAGAACGTGAATTTATTGTTACTGCTTATTTGACAAATTTTAAGTTTAGTGTTTTAACGCAACGTGAATTTCGTCGTTTTCAATGTCGTTGTGTTCCATGTGCTCGAGCTCGAACAATTAAGGGGTTTACCACAACAAACCACGAACCTTGGAAGTCTCGAAAGCTAACATTGAAGAAGAAATCGTCAATTTGGAGCTAGATGTTTTGCGAGCAACAATTAAAAATGCCGTAAAACGAGCGCAATTATGCATAAACTCGGGAGGTAGCCAATTGAGCGATATAATTTTTTCCAAGTAATGTCAACAATTTTACACTTTAAAATAAACTTTAGGTGAAAAAAGAACTCTTTTTTTTTAATTTATAACAAAATGGCATTCAATTCAAATTATGACATTACTTTTGAGCAACCTTGTATAAGGTCGCCAGTGAGCTGGCTATTTATTTTACGTTTTTTTTTTTTTTTTTTCAGTATTATAAAAACTGCCAATTGAAATTAAGGACTATAATACCAATACCAGTTCTTTTAGTTGTACGAAAAAAAAATCTATTGACCCTTATTTTGAACTTAACCATAAGCATTGTAAACTCGATCGCAAATTATGTCATCATGTATCAACTTTATGTCAGTAAAACTCGTTAATAATAAACAATTCCACTAGGAAAAACTATATCAATTTTAGTGTGGAGTTTTAAACTAAACTCGGAAACTACGCATACCAGCTCATGTTTGCATTAATTACTAGTAAGCAACGTGTAAAATAGAAAGTTATATAGAGAGAAGTAATAATCATATTTTAAAAAAATATATGCAAAAAAAAAGTAATAATAATAATAAGAAAAAGTAAATTGAATTTATTATTTAAAAAAATTATAAGAAAATTGCAAATAATTATTTTCGACCATTGCACATGACTCATGCACAAAACTACTTATAAATAAATTGTTGCGTTGATTAGAGAATGATTTGTTATACAATATATATAGAGATATAGATCACTTTCAAAAAAGCTCTAGTGTCAATAGCAATATATTATTATTCAATTCCCACAATAGTCTCATATTCAATGCACGTGGACGTATTCATTTAGTTCGAGAGTTAACTCCGAAAAAAAGACAAGGTAGAAACATTCAATTTTGTAGTAACATCTAAAAGCATCTAGCAATGGGTGTGTTAAAACTTACTGTATTTAATTTCTTAAAATGTGAAAGAAAAATCTTCTATCCAACCACTCAAAATTAAATGACTTACCAATACAGTGACTGTGCATATCAATTTAAAATAATTATTCAGGAAATAAGAAACAATTTTATCATCCTTTTGCATGTTATTCATTACCAAACTCAAATAAAACCTGTAAAGTCTTAGGCGCCAGGAAACGTTCTTTGGCTCCATATGGTGTAGTAGCGCAGCCAGGAGCTTCCTTCTTGGTGATCTTTTTGGTCACAACCGTCCCTATACACGCACAAACTACTGTATTAGGTTTAGCAATATATGTGACAACCAAAATTTCTTGAGGGGGGGGGGACCACAAAACCTTCCACCCGGTTGCGCCACTGCGCACATGACTTATTTTTCAGAACTTATCGCTTTTAAAGGAAATTTCGGTATGACGTCGTGACTGCTTTGCATCATTTTGCGCTAAACAGAAACAAACGATAGCTTTTCAGTAAAAAATATAATTAAATAAAATTAAAAACTAAAGCAGAAAATCTTTTGCTTGAAATATTCATAACATTCATTCCTTCTGAAATCTCAAAATCTCAAACACTAAAATAAAAGTACTGAATTAAAACTTGAAGGAATTTGTTTTTGTTCAACTTAGAATGCTTTGAAAGGTATTAGATATACTACAGCTGTATATGTGTTAAGACTTTCTTGTAAACTTAAACTTTGGAAATTAATTGTTGACTAAACGGCTAAAATTTTCCGTTTCAAATTAAATTTTGAAACACTAGGTTATTTAGCCTTCTTTCATTAGTTCATTTATAATGTATCTTCTGATATTTTTTTTTTACTCTCCAGAGGAATATTAAAATAGGATGATTCTTGAAAAATCTACGTTTTTTCAAGTGTAAATATTATTTGTCTTATATAATGTCACTTTGGAGTTTTAAAGATCAAAGAAATAGTGGAAATACGTTAGATTGGAAACTACTGTAATTTTCAGAAGAGACACTACGGCCGGCGTTTGCGTGTTTAAAATTAAAATTTCGGAAGTGCGGCCTTTCTGCTGATGC